>NC_081831.1:26709043-27012805 GCF_030867095.1 Alligator mississippiensis
GGAGCTAATTTGAGGCTGTCAGTACAGGTGCCAGTCTGGGGCTGGCTGGGGAAGTGAAAGGGTTGTAGCACCATAGTTGAGGTAGCCAGAGGCATACTGTTACAGCATGCTGCAGCCTGAGGAGGATAAATTGTGAGAAGAAATCCTCCAAGAAGGCAAAATACATTTCAGCTCTGGACCATGTAAGGCAGTATCCTACAGGGACCTTGCATGCAGATGGAGGCAAATTGCTCTGTACCTACTCCATGACTGGATATGTCAAGGAAAAACAGTGTAGATCAGCGCTTAAAGTGCAAGGCACATGTGAAGCAAAAGGTGGCTGCAGAGGCTGAAGGTCAGAGCAAGAAAGAAGCGACTGTGTACTTGCTCTTTAAAAGGATCGTGGAAAGCAGCTTGGCGAGGCAAATGGTGACATTTTTCCCTCGTGGAGGCTTTTGTGGCAGCAAACATCCTGCTGAAGAAAATTGACCATCCTAAGTTAAGGGACTACTTGATCAAAAATGTACCAAATGCTGAATGTTTCCCATGTGCAGACAAGCTTCGCCAGAACTATGTCCCTGCAGTGATTGCTTTGCACATACAATCCAAAAAATCTGAAATGCATGAATTGGCAGTGTATGAATCCATCTCCATTGTGGCCGATGAAGCCACCAGCCTTCAAAATAATTATGTCTTGCGCATTTTATTTGTACCTGAGAGCTGGACAGACTGGGACCTGCCTGCTTTTCAAACAGAGGCGGTCCAGCTCACATCTGTCAATTCTTGTACCGTGGCTTAGGCTGCAGTGAAGGCTGTTGTTGACTGCGGCTTAGAATTTAACAAGATTTCAGCATTTCTGTCCAGCAGTGCCATGTATATGTGGAAGGCTTTCTCTGATGTGCTCCATGGACAGATGCCCAGTGCAATTCATGTCACCCGCAATGTGCATGTTCTGTCTTTGGTAAGTGACATGTGGCATATGCAGTTCCCTGATGTGGATAGCCTGGTTTCCTCCTTCAAGAAAGCCTTCAAGCACTGTCCAGGCTGTAAGCTCCAGTACAAGGAGTCTCTTGCCAGTCAAAGTGGAGACTCACGTGCGACTGTGCCACTGCCATGAGAGCCTGTGCTCACAAGATGGAATTTGTGGTTCAACACGGTCCATTACCACGCCGAGAATATGCAGTACTACCAGTAGTTTGTATCTGAGGAGCTAGAAATCACACCTGGCACACAGTATATGCTTAAGCTACGTGATCTGGAGCAAGGAGACATTAAAAATCAAGTGAAGTTTGTGGCAGAAAATGCCACCTGGTTCATGGAGCTTCTAACGTGGTTTGAAGGCTGGCAGGCTGCGATCCACCATGCACATAAGCTGATGGATTGGATAAGCTGGGTTGAAGATATGGCATCACAAGAATTATCAAGCTGTCCTCATGAAAACCAGTGGAGAAGGAACCTGTTCCAGGCAATAACTGCAAAATTAAACCAGTACTACAAGTACAACCCATCACTACCACCACAGCTCAAACAACCAGCTGCCTCCTTCCTTAGTGCCATTCGCATTTTTTACCCCAGTCAGGCACCTTTGCTGAGTTTGATTTCAGCAGCTGAAGGTCAAATCCCTGGATGGCAGAAAGAGCATGACAAGCAATGTGCTGCTTACATTAACTTTGTCAAAGAGTGCCAGGTGCCTGTGACTGTGTTTTGGGAGTCTGTTTTTGATCGGTTTCCACATCCGTATGCTCTGGCAAAAAGCTGCCTCACCATTCCAACCAGCTCAGTGGATTCTGAAGGTGCAGTCTCAATGTACGGACAAGTGTTCACCCCACAGAGACCGAGGATGTCAATGGCAACTTCCGGTGGATGCTCCATGCTAGCGTTTAACAGCTAACATGAATTGCCTATCTCAAGGTTAGCACTGAGTATTGCTAAACTCCTTTTCACAACATTAATAATGAATCATGGTGATGGTATTGGTTACAATTCATGGTGTGTTTAGCTTTAATTTCATACGGCATTTCAGTTTAGAGTTTAATTAAATGCTTAAGTAATCTAACACGTCAGTTAATGGCTCCTGCAGGCTTATAAGGATAATTATGCCATGGTTTTCACCCCTTGGCCAATCAGTGGTGTGGGGCGGGACTGCCAGGGCCCCTCAGCCAATCAGCAGTGGGAGGTCCCACCGTGAAAAGACCAGGAAAATAGTGACCAGCGTTGCAGTCCAGATGCAAATTTTGGACTCTTCAGCCATGATGTAGGTAGATCCCTACTTGTTCGAGAGAGGGCACATAAAAGGGAACCAGTGCTACAACTGCTGACAGCCCACTGACTGCAGCCAACCTGGTTGCTGCTGCTGCTGCCTCTGCCAGCACTGCCTCCCAGGGCACATATGGCTATTAAGTCTCTCAGTCCCCCCCACACAGATGGGGCATGGGTTTGGGACGGAACCACTGGGAATCTGGGCCTGAAATTCACGAGAGAACACTTGCATAGTGCACTGACCCGCCCCTCCACCCACAGCATTGGGAACGCTTGGTATTGGACCTTTTCTAGGGTATCCAGCTGCCAAGGCCCAGCCCTGAACTGGGACACTTCCCAGCCAAGTGAAGTAAGAACCTAAGTGTTGCCACAGATTGGGTCAGATCAGTGATCCATCTTGCCTGGTCTCCTGTGTCACACGTGGTAGAGAGCAGATGCTGAAAGGGATAGTGAACTGGTTCTGAGCAGGGTTTTTCCCACTGTTTATCTCCCATTTGCAGTATCCAGCATTTAATGTCTAGGGAGTTCTGATTCAGAGGCATGCCCCTCACCCCTGTGCTCAATGGCTACTGATGCCCCTTTCCTCCAAGAATGTGTCTAGTCCCCCATTTGGACCCTGGCTGAATGGTCAGCTTCCACCACATCTGGGTGGCAACTAGTTCCACCCTTTAATTACATGCTGGGTGGAAATAATAGTGCTTGAAGTGCTTCCCTTTCCCAGCAGCACGGAGTAATTTCTGGGTTCCCTTCTCCATCCAGCAGGTACCATGATGGTGAGCAGAGCTGAGGTGCAACTTCCTGAGGCAGGGATTGCAAACCTGGAGGTGATCCCAGTCAGCAACCAACTCCCTATACAATGGGGACAGCAAGCAGCTGTGGAACAAAAGAGCCCTGCATGCAGGGAAGGCTTCAAGGGGCAGAGAGCCTCAAAGACCCACAAGGGCATCACTCACAGGACAGATGTGTTATATATATGTGGAGAATGTGGTGAGAGCTTCTGGGGCCAAGAAGAACTCAGGGTGCACAAACGGACCCACAGCAGGGAGGTGGTCCACCCCAGTGTTGAGCGCTTCCAATACAAGCACCTGAGATCACCCTCAGGAAAGTTACCCCACCTTTGTCACGACTGCGGGAAGAGCTTCAACAACCCGACCCACCTCCGCGTGCACCAACGCATCCATACTGGGGAGAAACCATACCAGTGTGGGGAGTGTGGAAAGAGCTTTCACCAGCTGTCCCATCTCCAAGTGCACCAGCGCATCCACACTGGGGAGAAGCCATATGGCTGCGGCCAGTGTGGGAAGAGCTTCCGGCACGTGTCTGCTCTCACTCAGCACCAGCTCATCCACAGTGGGGAGAAGCCCTATGGCTGCCCAGACTGTGGGAAGAGCTTCAATCACCCATCTCATCTCCGTGTCCACCAGCGCCTCCACACCGGGGAGAAGCCACATCACTGCGCTCACTGTGGGAAGAGCTTCAGCGACCCATCTTACTTCCGTGTTCACCTGCGCATCCACACAGGGGAGAAGCCATACCAATGTGTGGAGTGCACGATGAGCTTTGCCCGCCCAGACCTCCTCCGCATCCACCAGCGTGTGCATACAGGGGAGAAGCCGTATCAGTGCACCGAATGTGGGAAGAGCTTCCGGCAGAGTACCTCTCTCACCCAACACCAGAGAACCCACACTGGGGAGAAGCCATTTCACTGTGGGCACTGTGGGAAGAGCTTCAGCCACTCCTCTCATCTCCATGTCCATGAACGCCTTCACACTGGCGAGAAACCACACCATTGCGGGGACTGTGGGAAGAGCTTTAAAGACCAGTCCCACCTGCGTGTCCATCAGCGCATCCACACAGGGGAGAAGCCATACCACTGCCCGGAGTGTGGGAAGAGCTTCCGGCAGAGCTCTGCTCTCACCCAGCATCAGCGTATCCACAGTGGGGAGAAACCATTTCAATGCACACAGTGTGGAAAGAGCTTTGATTACCCATCCAAGCTCCAGCTCCACCAGCGCCTCCACACGGGGGAGAGGCCACACCCTTGTGCAGAGTGCGAGAAGAGTTTCCACAACCTGTCCGACCTCCGAGCCCATCAGCATGTGCACACGGGGGAGAAGCCACACCACTGTGGGGAGTGTGGGAAGGGCTTTACCCGCCTGTCCCACTTGCGAGCCCACCAGCACATCCACACGGGGGAGAAGCCATACGGCTGTGCTCAGTGTGGGAAGAGCTTCCGGCAGAGCACATCGCTCACCCAGCACCAGCGTCTGCACACCGGAGAGAAACCATTTCACTGCGAGGACTGTGGGAAGAGCTTTAAAGACCCATCCCACCTACACGTCCATCAGCGCATCCATACTGGGGAGAAGCCATTTCACTGCACGCAGTGTGGGAAAAGCTTCCGGCAGAGCTCTGTTCTCACCAAGCATCAGCGCACCCACAGGCTAGAACCTAACAACTGACATGGGATAGTGTCTCCAGCTACAGCTTGTTGTCCTCTCCAGCCTGTGACTTGAAGAGGAGAAGGGAGAGAGTCCAGCACCTGTTCTGAAATGTCCCCATACACTAGTCACTGGGCTTGCATGGCCCTGGGGATGGGAGCGTTCTGGAAATCTCCTAAACAGTCTGTACTGGGGGTTACAGGCTACAACTGGGAGAGAGGGGACAAGTGGGCTCAGGGCTGCACTGCAGGGGTCCTGGTTTTCCCTTGGTCAATTTGTTGCCCAGATTTAATGTTAAAATTTAGGCGGTGGCACTGAAGTGGTAAAAGTGGGCTTGGACAAGAACAGTCTGTTTTCTGAAGAGGTTATTTATTGAGTACAGCAAGTTACAATTAAGCTTAAAGCCAGGAAACAGCAGAAACTTTGCAGAAGTTTTATGTCGTCCCAAGGAGTGTGTCTCCCTGCAGCTGGCCAGGCATTTCTAAATGTTTCCAGGGTCTGCAGTCTTTCTTTTTTGATAGGTGGGGTGGGGGTCCACATTTTTCATTTTTGTTTCTTTTATGGGTGGTCTGTACCCCGTCTTTCTCTCGGTTGCCTTGACAACAGCATGTCTTCTGCTTTTTGCCTATCTCCAGATGGTTTTTCTGCCTTTTTATAGGTGTTTTTTCTGTGTTTTCTAGTTCTTGTTGCTTTTCTGCTTATATATGGTGCTGTTTACCAAGTGCCTACTGTTTACTTAAGCAGGTCAATTCTGTTGCAGTCCCTTGCTTACGTAAGTTACGCACAGATTACATTCAGTGCACATGCACGTTATTCTTAGCATTTTTTCTTATAGAATTGGTTACAGAGCCCAAAACAGTTTCATTTTGCCATGCCATCTGCCAACAAGTTGTCCATGTTGCAGGATCCGGGGGTACTCCTTCCAGCCCCACTGCTGCAGGTTTGGATGAGAGCGAACAAAACAAACTTAATCACTGCCACGTAGCTAATAGTATCTCTGACGTAGTTGTGAGCATAGTAGCACTAAATTACTTTTTTTCTGCCATAGCCTTTTGCTTTGTGGTTTTTACCCTGGTCTATTCGTTCTTCTTTGTGGAAGTATTTTGGGTGCCATTAAAGTGCAGGTTTGTCTTTTTCATCCAATTCACTTGACCATAAGGTGGGATCATAGGCACAGGGGAGAAGGCACTAGGACAGCTACGTTCAGGACAGAGCAAGAGAGGCAGGAAACTGCCCTACAGTAACTGTGTTTTTGGAAGAGAGTGAGCATTTCTCCAGCCAACACTCTTCCAGGAGAAAGCTAAGCTTCCTCAGACTTGTCTCTTCCGCTCTCCCAGAACAGAAAATATTCAACTTAATCTATCAGGAGTGGAGGTGATTACTATCTAGTATAGTCTAGACAATGGCTGAAACAAAGCACAGTCTGAATGCTATATGGAGAGGTCTCACAGGGCAGGATGGGAAAGGATGACAATCGGGTCCCAGAACAAGGGTAAACTGAGGTCCCTCCAGTGTTCACCAGGGTTGAAAGGTATGGTCCCAGCTGCTGAGTAGATGACACTGACCTTCCCAGCCAGATCAACATATGTGTGCATTTTACTTAAAGTAAAGACTATGGGAATTGATAACCCAGGGGCTGGGAGATTGGGCAGGATACACTTAGACCCCATGCCTCTTGGGCCCCACCACATGTCAGGCCGATAAGCCCCAGAGGGAGCCAGGATCCCTACTTCTGGGTGGAAACAAGCCCCTCATGGTAATCCTGCTCTCTGCGGGATGGCAAGTCTTCCCGACTCTTCACCTTTTGTCTCTGAGGAAAAAAAGAGTCCTCAAGCTGGGGAGAATGTGGCAGCTGTGTTTGTCTCTGTCCAGCAGAGTCATGCTGAGCAGTCTAATTTTCCCAGTGTGGAGGGAGTGGTCACTGGACAAGGTTGGCAGCAGTTGTTGTTGTTCTGGGTCAGAATCTGGCACCCTGGCGGGAGGTGTTTAATGGAGAAGGATTAATTTTCAGGTCACTGCTCGCAGGTGTGCGGGCCGGGAGTGGTCTGAGGCCTTCGGGGGCGCGCGGCAGGCTGTGGCCAGCAGCCCTGGCACGTGGGTCGGGGAATGCAGGCCGGCAG
Organism: Alligator mississippiensis; assembly: GCF_030867095.1. Classification (NCBI taxonomy): domain Eukaryota; kingdom Metazoa; phylum Chordata; order Crocodylia; family Alligatoridae; genus Alligator; species Alligator mississippiensis. The sequence goes on from NC_081831.1 coordinate 26,715,843, forward strand.
ACTAGAATTAGGCACGGACGCGTAGCGGTTGATTAAAGATTATTTTACTTACACCGTAGATGGTCACAGTGCAGGCAGGAAAAACTTGCTCGCGTTGCAGTTACAGACAGACACGTGGAGTTTGCTAGGCTCCACAACACGAACTCGAACAAGACCCGCAGAAAACTCGAGCCTCTTGAAATAACTCGGACAGAGCTCTGGATATACACACACACACACACACACACACACACACACACGAAGCTTGCTAGGCTCCGTGGAACAAGCGCGCAGGGAAGGGGTTCGTTGAGGGATTGTGCTCGGCGACGGGGAGAGGCCAGAGGTTGATCACACCCCTGTAGCCTTAAGGCACACGCTGGGTCCGTTAGGCTCCGCAGCGCTTAGAGTTCTTCACGAGACGTGAAGTCTTCCTCCTCCATGAGATGGTTGTGGAGTCCTCCAATTTGGGCGGAAACCGCTCAAGCCTCTTATATGGCTAGCAAGCCAATCGCTAGCCGCCATGTGGGAATAATTTAGAACTGGCCAATAGTGGGACATATTTGCATGCGGGTGGCGGGAACTCCTTTGCACTGGGGTTTTCTCTTTGCAACTGAGAAATGCACCCTGCAAAGAAAGCTCCTCGTGGCGGGAAATAATTTAGCAGTGCCGAAGCACACGCACACAAAATCACACCCTTGGGTTGTGACAGCAGGCAGGGTTTTCTCCCCGTCAGTCCCTTCCAGGAAAGATTCGGATCACCTGCACTACAGGGTTTCTGCTGGTGCAGTGATGGTAGCAGCACCTGCTCATGTGGACACAACCTTTATGTTGACAAAGGGAGTATCTGCACCACTTCTCTGGATGATGGAGATTGAATTGAGCAAATGCCCCCAGAACTCTGTATACCAGGGCCTTTAATGGAGCCCCTGTGTCAGCTGACGGGTGGGAAGTTTCTCACCTTACCCAGTATAAAATCCTGATGTCCCCCAACACCTCCTTGAGCCACCTTAGCTTCTGTATTCCTCCCATAGCACGCCAGACCATAATCTCCTACTGCCCAGCACTCCACCGGCTGTGTTATAGCTCTTCTCTCTTGGCTGACCTGAACAGGGGGAAAAGCAGTCTGTCCTGGCCTGGATGGAGGTTTTATGAAATACAAGGGGTGGGTTGGGATAGAGAGGCTAATGGGGAGATTGGTAGGGGGCAGGGAGTAGAGAGTTAAGGGACTGCCAGAGGCATAGTGTTTGCAGTGATGGAGGTTTGTAGCGGTGTAACAGGGTTGCAGTGAGAGGGAGTAGAGCCTTATGGGTAATAATAGGGATATGAGGATTAGGCAAAACATTCCCCCCTTTCATGACATTTCTAAACTGGCCTCCCTTACTGCTTTACTTATCTGTGCCCTCCAGTACAGACTTTTCTTAACCACCTTTGTTCTTCAGGAAACATTTTCCCTGCGTCTCCTTGCTTGACCAGTGTGACAAGCATCCTGTTGTGGAGAATTCGTCTCGGTCTCAGTTATGGGCTCAATTTTGTCTGTACCCAGAGGAGAAGCTGAGCAGGATTCTGTCCTAGACCTTGGGGCACAGGACCCTGCAAAGAGGGAAGAACGCAGGGCCTGTTCTCATTTGGTGAAGGAAACTGGCACCTCTGTCCCCAGGAGGGGCTGCAACAGGAGGACATGGAGTCACCCTGACTGAGGAGTGGGCTGGGCTGAGGGGAGATACTGTTGGCCTAAAATTACCCCTCCTCTAATCACAGCTGTTTCTGCCCCATTCCTGGCCACACAGCCCCTCCAAATGTCCCACCCCACAACCTGGGGCAGAACCAGAGCATTCCCTGGTGGGTTCCCCAGCCCAAGGGCAGCCTTTCCATCCCCCTCAGGGGCTGAGCTGCCTGGGGAGAAAAACTCGAATCAGTGAGGCAGATGGAGCCCTCCCCACTCCTGGAGCAGCAGCTGTAGTAGGTGGTGAGTGCAGCTCCCTGGGGGCTGAGAGAAAGGAGCTTTTTCCCTTCACCCCACTGCCCCAGTGGTGACAGGACAAACAGCCCCAGCTCCCCTGTTGCACAAATTACCAATTAGCTCAAATGATGAGCAAGACATTATGAGGGGGATAAGGCAAAATGCTGTGTTTATTGATTATAATATTCAAAAGAGCACTTATGCATACACACACACACTCGCTCTCAAATACTCTGCAGACGTTATAGTTACCAAAGTTTGTTGCTCGAATACTATACGCTAAGTGGCCAGCCTGGCTAGTATGAGGTCAGGAACGGGGGATACAGATGCGTCTGTGTTCCAGTGAAGTTCGCAGAGCGTTACCCCACCTCCCGCTGCAGAGCCGACCTGAGCAGGGTGCGGGGCCCGGAGCAAATCAGCCCATGTGGGGCCCCGGCCCCACTCGTCGCGCAGGCCCTGGACCCAAAGAAGCTGCTGCTGGCGGTATCAGCGGCAAGGGGGCAGCGAGTGGCTGGATGCAGAGCTACTGCTCCGCCCAGTTCTGCGCCACCGCTGCTCTGCCCAGCTCCGTGGGGCCCCTCAAAGCACCGGGTCCGGGGCGGTCACCCTGATTCGCACCCCCCCAGGGATGGCTCTGTCTTGCTGCTAAGTCTCTCTCCTTTGTAGGGGTTATCAAGTTGGTGTTGGATGACTGGTCTGCCTTTTCGATTCTGTAGTTCCTTTGTCTGAAATCTCAGTACTTGTCCACCCTGACAAACAGTTAGGCCTATGCATTGTCTTTAGGTGTTGCTCTTCAATCACTGTTTTACAACATCCTTCTGTTATCACTGGTGTGGGCTGTGGCCAGAGTCTCTAGCTTTGAGATACTGTAGACCTTGTCTTCAGTCTTCTTTTCTGTTTACCTTTATTCTTTGCCTGGTACAGACCGGATTCTTCAGCCACTTGAACATGATTCACCATTTGGTAACTTGTTTGCTGACATATAGCTTACTCTGCTTTTACCATTCACTCTTCATTCATTCATCCATACATCCAAATATATATAAAGACACAATAACAAACTTAATTAGTTATAGCAACTTAAAATCACTATATTAAAACATAAAATATGACTGCTATACTTATGCTAAACATTATTTATACTAAAGCTTAATTAAAACTAAATATTAAAATAAATGCAAATTAGTTTAAAAACAAATAAACCAATGCTGGTGCAACACTCCCCACCCCCTGCCGTGGACTAAGGGGATCAAGTCCCCCCAGACCAGGGCTGTGCAGCCCCAGCTCCCAAGGGCTGAGGGGGGCGGGGGCAGGCTGGGGCAATTGCACCTCTGGAAGGGACCGTTGCTAGGGCTGGAAGGGTTCAGTTCCAGCCCCAGGGGAGCCTGTCTGGGGTATTATTTTCTCCTCTATGTATATTTTAAAGCTTTATTCCCCCACATGGCTGCCCTCATTTCAGGCTTAAGTTTATTCACACCTTGGGGATAATTTTCAACTCGTTGGCTTCCTCATGAATGAAATTGGTTCCTCTGGCCCAGGAGGCACTTGGCTAGTTACATTCATTTTAGGAAAGGGGAACATGGGCTGGGGGGCGGGGCACCAGGGGAAATGGCTCCCATGTGAACTAAACCAGGGCATCCTTGTGTGTATGTCACAGGCCTGAGGGTGCTGTCAGGACCAGAGCTTGAAAAGCCCACGTTTTTCCTCCCTGTGCCCCTCGCTTAGGACAGCTGAGGGAATCTTAGAGAAGTGGGGCAGAAAGGTATCTCCAGAGGTCCTGTCCACTCCAACCCCATGCCTGAGCGGGGATCAGTCCTGTCCAAACTATCCACTGCAGACCCATCACCTAAACTCTAAACTTCCAATACTGTGCCTCTTAGAAGCTCCCAGCCGTCCTGAGCACATCTTTATACAAAAGGAGAATTGGTAATCGGGGGAACTTTGTAGTGGCTATGGGGAGCCTGCATGGTGTGCGGATTACGTTGTCACAGGTACAAATGCTTTAACTCCTGGTCTGACGTACTTGTTAGGCCATGTTAAGGGCTGTGTTTGTAGACAAGAAACCTGGCCGAATCTGTCGTCGAACCAAGCCTGTGGTCATTCTTTAAGATTGGTGTTGGGATCTTCTGGTTGTGACTTTGTCAATACCACAGCTCTTGAGACTGACACTGACAGGACATCAATGACACCCAATGAGGAAAACAGCAGTGATGACACTAACACCCAATAGCACCAGTCATGAATTGAAAACTTTATTGAGATATGCTCTAGCAATGGCTTCTCCACATTGATGAAGGCAGTGCTTACGGAGACTTTGAAGAAAAACAGGTCTACTGGCCAGGTGTCATTGGTCCTTCAGGGCCTTTTGTTGCTGTTACAAGCAACCCCCACGTAACGCTGTTTCGCGTAGCGCTGTTTCACTATAACGCTCATTTTAAATTGATACCTGATTCCACTTAGCACTCAGCAAGTTTCATTATAACACTCGCGGTCACCATCTTGGGTCATCAAAAACTTTCAGTTTTGCTTAACGCTTGTTTCACTTAACACTTGGTTTTTCAGGAACCAATTAAGAGCACTAAGCAGGGGTTGCCTGTCCTGTATTCTTCTTTCAGAGTTGAGCTCATGATAGTCCTATGTTACACCAATTTATCATACAAATCATAGAATCATAGAAAATGAGGGTTGGAAAGGACCTCAGAAGGTCTTCTAGTCCAACCCTCTGGTCAAAGCAAGACCATCCCCAACTATATCACCCAACCAACTTAACCACAGAGCATATAGGTTTTCCCTATTTAGTTGTATTTTCATGCTGAACCAATTGCCACCTACTTGCATTTTAAGGACACATCAGGGTTATTTACAGCCTATGCTCACTATACAACAACCCTTATGCATGTGCTATCATGGCTTCTACTTGGATCAAGCTAAGCCAGGCCAGGCTAGCACGAGGCTTATGTTGCACATATGACCAGAGCCGACCCTAGGGGTGTGCAGGGCCCAGGGCATATAAACCTGTGCGGGGTCTGTGTGGGTGGGGGCAACAGATGGAGTGCAAAGCTGGCAGTGCATGGCAGCCGTGCAGAGTGGTGGCATCCTGAGCACAGGGCCTGGGGCAGTCACCCCAATTCGCACCCCCCCAAGGGACAGCTCTGCATATGGCATACAGTTCACTCTGCCTTTCAGCATCCACTCCCTGCTGCCGTGTGACACAGGAAACTGAGCAAAATAGACCCAGGGTCTGACCCAGTCCATGGCAGGCCTTATGTTCTTATCATAGGAGCTTGCAGGGCATGTCAAAGGAGCTAGAGGAGGCTTGCCAGATGCTGTCCATTTGTACCATTGCCCTTATGGAGATACCCTCTGGCCACACAGCTAGATATGGGGCAAGCAGCCAAGACTCCCCAGAGGGGCTGTCCTCACCCTTTGGCCATGGGGAATGGGCCAAACACAGCCAAGAAGAGTGCTGGCATCTTGTCTCAAACAGGCCTCTGCTGTGCCTAGAGTCCCCCATACCCAATGCCATCCCCCTAGAGCAAGTGGCCAGCCAAGTTTACTTCTCCACAGAGCCAGCAGATGTGGGGCATCAATGACCCTGGATCACAGGGAGATACCAGATCCCAGGGGCACTGAGTTGTCCGAGGTGACTTGATGGGTCTGGCAGAGCGAGGACTGGAGCCCTCCTACCCAGAGTCTTAGTTCAGTGCCTTCACACTGCCTCAGGCCTGGGGAAGGGTGTTGGGGAGGGGACAGGGCTCTGTAGCGCCCTCTGTGTGCCCTGATGTTGTTTGCAGGTTCCCCGTGTGAGATCTTTGGGTACCTGGACAGAAGTAGCTGCCTTCTTCCCCATTCAAGATGGTGTCACCAGCTTGGCAAGGATAAGCCTCAGTGCCAGACATGGGACACAGACCACAGGGGCACTTCCAGCATGGCCTGGCTAAAATAACCCAGTTGGGGGAGAGGGAGAGATGTCCCTAGGGTGCAGGGACAGAGATAACCTAGGAACCAGTGATAGGAGCTGAATTCAGCCTAAAGGGAGAAGCAACTTCCCCAAGCCCAGCTTACAGACCCATGGAGATGGGCAGGACACACAGTGTAATAAGGTAACAAAATCTGCCTATAAAGCAGAATTAAATTTAAAAACAGTAGAAAATAAAAAAAAAGCTTAAAGCATTATATAAAAAAAAGAAACATGATCTTAACGCAGTTTGAAAGTGCAGCAACCTTACTCCCTTACACATAATTAAAGAAAAAAAGAAGCCTGAAGTCAGCCAAAACATACATAGGCAATACACAATAAGAGGCAGAACTAACAGAATAAGCTAAAAAAAATTAAGGTACGTGTCTAAAGTCTTTAAACCCAATTAATAGAAAAAGGTTTGCAAATCCAGGCAGCATCAAGCTGATGACTCTTTTTAGACCTGTAGAAATAGTTAAAAATGAAAATGAACTTCTATCCCAGCACTAAAATGGTCTCACATGCATATGTGCTTAAAGTAGCATTGGGATGACATTGTAGCCATGATGGTCCAGGAAATGTCCAGAGGCAAGGCCTTTTGGTGATATGTTTTACTGGACCAATGGTATAATTGGGAGAGCTGCTGAACAAGGTTTTTGAGCATCAGGTGGCCTTCATCAGTCTGAAGGGGAAGCAGAGGCATGCTGAGCTAAATATCAGATGGTGGTGTTATACGTTACACTTGGTACACGCTAACTCCATAGAATGCTATGTGGTATTAATGTTAGAACTGCTCTGAGCAGTTATGTGTTAATACCATCTCTTGACTTGCACAGCTCTGACTTGCCGCTAGAAGCCTGGTGAGCAAGCATATGGCTAGGAGCCAGGATGCCTGGGTTCTATCCCTGCTCTGAGGGGTGGGAGGGGGCTGGCCTAGAGACTTGAGGGCAATCACTGTGTGTTGGTGTAATGGAGTTGTTACCAGATTTGCTCATCACTTTGGGGTATGCTCATTTATTAGGGATATGTTTTTAGAGTCTTTGTAATTCTATCAATGTGCTGCTTGTGTTACTTGTGTTTCTATATGGAGCTGTATATCTCCCTTCTGCAATTCCTCACCCGCAATGGAGCTATCTTGCAGGACTGTTTCAATGGGGCTGGGTTCCTCCAGCCACCAAATCAGTCACACACACACACTCTCTCCCTCTCTGTGACACGCCTGACCTGGCTGGGCTCATCAACATGTACAGGCTGACACCCTCATATGCCAAGAATCAGTTCATTAAGGTAACAATAAAATACAGTCAGACACAAGCACACAGGTGAACAGAATACCTCTGAATCCGGCTGGGTGTCCAACTGACACGCTTATGGCCAGCATTTAGTTCATTAGGGCATGTCTGAGCCAAAGTGGGTCAATCAGCCTATACAAGCTGAGTCCCTTATGTGTTTCAAACTCAGCACATCCCAACCTTTTGCCCTAACTGTCCTAATAGTGGTAGCCTCTTGATGAGCAGACCCCACAGTATGTTTGGGCTTCACAGGGATCTTTGGCTTAGGTAAGAGAAGTGTTGCTGCAGAGCAAGTGGGGAAGGGGAAATAAGGAAAAATATACCCAGTTACCAGTAGTTTGACTATAAAAGTTATTTATTTCTAAGTATATAAAATGTATAATGGTACTAGTAATAATACACATGCAAGGGAAAACAAACAAAAACAATTACAATATTACCCTGGTTTCATTGAGTATTTGGGGAAACCTAGCTCAAGCTTAACTAATAAAATTCAGGTTCAGAAAGCTATGCCTAAAGAGAAAAAGAAAGAGAGAGAAAGAGAGAGAGTGAGAGCTGGGATCTCACCGTTTCAAGGCATTCGGGTGATTTGTTGACAAGCAAAGTTCTCAGCACGATCCTTGAAAGGGAGATGGTCTGTTTCTCCCAGCTTCTCAAGAACAATAGTGGATGGTGTCAGAGATATTTCTCTCTCAGGAAGCACATTGTTTGCTGCTTTACAACTGTCTTATACCCTTAGTCTAGCCTCTTCAAAGCATTCTTTTAATTGTGTAAATCAAGAGGGTCCCAAGCCATAATTGACAGGAAAATTCCTGTTATATAAACAGTTTAAATTTAAATGAATTACCTTTTTCAGTGACAAGGGGTTATCTGGTTTGGAACATCTCAAGAAACTGATTAACAACCAGGAAAAACATTAAGTTTTAAGGAGTAACCAGACACCTAGGAGCCAGCTTGAAATTATTATGAATATACTGGAAGGGATCTTTTCAGATGGCCTAGCTATGCTTGCACTGTGAAGTCAGCATTAGTGTTTTGTATTTTACCTGTTGGGAATAAGCCTTAGCTTAGCATGACTTTCAGATTTTACTTAAAGGGATTGATTACTTGTACTGTTCATAAACTTTGTGAGGAGGACTTCTACCAGTCATCCCAGGAAAAGTATGACAGCATTTGTGGTCAGGGCTCCAACAGGCTGGACACTGTGATGAACCCTTAACCATTGTTCAATGTTGCCCATGCCCCCTCTGATTCAGTTTCTTGCCTCAGCATTCCCTAAACCGGCAACCGAGTTTTAGTCAATCAAGTTTAAATAGGCCTCCCATTGTGGGACCGGGGAGTGTACGGCCCGAGATGCCTATTAAACTTTTCTTCTGCTTAGTTCTGGTTAGATGAGGCGGGGATAGAAAAAGTTTTTTGTAAGTCCAGGAAGCTGGGTGCTAGGCCTCCCTCAGGAAGACAGAGCTGACAGGTAACAGAGTGTGAACAATTATGAAATATCTATTCATCTTTGTGATGGAGTTTGCTTATTTTGTGGGCGATGTAAGATTTTGGAGACTCTGGGGTGGCCACATTTCCCCCACATCCTAACTGCTCTCCCCTAACCAGTCGGGGGCACTGTATCTTCCCTTCCAAGACACACCTGTTCCCATCCTGGCATAGGGGAGGGTAGGATGGGGCTGGCCAGCTCTGAGCAAGTGCAAACCATCTGCTTGGAGGAATAGAAGCGGGGCATGAACTAGGTATGAAGCAGTGGAAACGAGCAGTTCTAAGCCATCCCTGGAGGTATTCAAGAGGTTCAAGAAAAACACCTTTTCTTTCTTGCTGGTGAAGCCACATCTGGAGTACTGTATTCAGTTTTGCGCCCCTCACTACAGAAAGGATGTGGACAAATTGGAGAGAGTCCAGTGGAGGGCAACAAAATGGTTAGGGGGCTGGGGCACATGACATATGAGGAGAGGCAGAGGGAACTGGGCTTATTTGGTTTGGAGAAGAGACGATTGAGTGGGGATTTAATAGCAGCCTTCAATTACCTGAAGGGAGGTTTGAAAGAGGATGGAGCTGGACTGTTCTTAGTGGTGGCAGAACAAGGAGCAATGGTCTCAAGTTGCAGCAAGGGAAGTTTAGGTTAGATATTAGGAAAAAGTTCCTCACTGGTATGGTAATAAAATAAAACACTGGAACAGGATACCCAGTCAGGTGGTGGAATCTCCATCGCCACAGGTTTTTAAGACCCGGCTAGACAAAGCTTTGGCTGGAAAGATCCAGTTGAGGATGATCCTGCAGTGAGCAGGGGGTTGGACTAGATGACCTGAGGTCCCTTCCCACCCTAATTTTCTATGATTCTATGATCATGGGCCAATGGCTTGAAGTTGCAACAAAGCAGACTTAGCTTGGATATGAAAAATAGTTTTCATTGGTAGAGCAATGGAATTTCATTGGTAGACTGTGGAATAGACACCTAAGGAACGTGTGGACTCTCCATCACTGGAGCTGCTAAAAAAAAAGGTTGGACAGTCACTGGTCTGGGATGACCCAAGTGTAGGGATAGCTTCTACTATGGGGATTTCCCAGGCTTTTTGGCTTTGCTAGTTGTCCCCACCCCCCATTTCTGCTACATGTCACGGTGTCTTTAAGTCTCCCTCACAGACATTGGGTGTTGGTTGCTGTCAAGTCTGGGGATGGTAACTGGGCTGTGCCAATGCTCCTGCTGGGACCAAAGCAGGAGATTCCTGTTTAGAGGGTTTTGTCCCTATGCTCAGGGTCAGCCCAGTGCCATATTTGAGGTCAGGAAGGAATTTTAGCCCACGGACAGATTAGTATGGACTAGGGGTGGTTTTTGCCTTCCTGTGTAGCTGGAGTCATGGCCTCTACCTGGGATCTCTTAAGCATATATTGACAATGGCCATGTCTACACAAGACACTGACTGCGCAGTAGCCTGTGACTACTGTGCAGTAGCGCTGGGTGGCAGAAAGCATGATGTGATGCTACTATGCAGTAGTCTTGAGCTACTGCGCAGTCAGCATCACGAAAAAGATGTTCAGTGACACTACTGCACAGTAATTCAGGTTACTGCACAAGTGCTAAATGACTGTGCAGTCAGTGTCTCATGTAGACGTGACCAACATTTCAAAGAAGTAGGACACTGGGTGCCATGATTCCCTTGCTTTACCTGTGGCAGATTAGACTGTTAGGTCTGCGTTGTGTCAGGGTTGATGGTAGTCTTATGTAGAGTTTAGATTATGGATTGCACAGAATGATTTGGATAGGGCTCATCCTGCCTCAGGCAGGGGGTTGGACTAGATGACTTCTGGAGGTCCCTTCCAGCCCCACTGCTCTCGGATTTTCTATGATTTGTTTTCCCATGAACAAGAATACAGTCACATGCATATATTACTTCTTACAGTGACATCTCAGGAGAAGAGAAATGTTATAAAGCTGTGTCAAAGTAAATTAAGAAATTAATATAAATTTTCAGTTGTTATTTGGTGTTTTGAAACACCAGCAAGTGCTTTTTGACTGCACGTGGTTTCTCAGGTATAAAAAAGGGTTCTGTGTTTGCAGTTTAGTGACTAGATACTATTAGGAAACTCATTTATTTTTCTTCTTAGTCCTTAAGCTAAACTGCTTTTTTTCTCCAAGTTCATGAACATGATTTTGCATTTCAAAGGAGTCATGAATTGAGACAGTTCTTAGCTCATGGGAAAAGCCTTTCTTTTTACATTCTTTTTCTTAGTTAAATAAGCTGTAAGCACAGCTTCTCCTGGAATCTCTTGAACATATAGTAACAACCTTTTATAGAAACAGGATGTTGGCTGCCATGGTTCCCCTGCTTTCCCTGTGGCAGATTTAGGAGTGATGTCTATGTTGTGTTACGGTTGATGATAGTCTTATGTAGAGCATAGCTTATGGATTGGATGGGATAGTTTGGATAGAACTGATCCTGCCTTAGGCTGGGGGTTGGACTTGATGTAACTTCTGGAGGTCCCTTCCAGGCCTAGTTTTCTATGTCTCTATGACAAAATTTATTTTTCCATATAATCCTAAATTTATCTCACAGCCTGATATGGATCTGCATCTATGATTTATTTAATATGTGTTAAAATGCATACATTTTGTATGTCATGTCTTTTTCATGTATTGTAACAACCATGAATTATGCGAATAAAATCACAGACATGTATTTTTAACAAGAATTAATACTAATGTTGATGCCATGTCATTTTCATACTTCCTTAAGATACAGCATATAGTGCATAATTAGATTATGTTCCTTTTCTGAAAGAAGGGCCTTTAAAGATATAAATTCCTGGTTAATAGATTTGAAACTTACTGGCCACATGGAAAAGGCAGTGGGAGCAGCCTGAGCTGGGTCACAGCCCCACTCCCACACAGCTCATCAGAGACCCAGATAACGGAGGCTCTTGAGCCTCAGACTTCCCCAGTGGGGTTTAGGGAATTTACCCAGGCTGGGTCAGAGCCTAGGTCCATCTTGCCCAGTCTCCTGTGTCATGCAGTGGCCGAGAGCAGATGCTGAAAGGGAAAGTGAACTGGGTCTAACAAGGCCGTGCCCCTCACTCCCATAAATTCCCCAAATCCCACTAGGGAAGCCTGAGGCTCAAGTGCCTCTGCTGTCCAGGCCCCTGATGAGCTGTGCAGGAGGGGGGTTGGGACACAGCTCAGCCTGCCCCCACCAGCCTGCAGCAAGAAGCCACCTGCACCCAAGTCCCCTCAGCTGGCGCTGCCAGAGCGGGCCACAACCACAGCCAGGGTTGAGTCCTGCCAGCTCTGGACAGACCAGGCAGTGGCTCCTCTCAGCCCACAACCTGCACCTGCTCCAGGGTCTCCCCCTTCCCCACATCTGAGTCTGCTACAAGGGCAGGGGCAAGAAGGCAGCTCCTGGGGCATGAGGGGAAATGGCTCCAAAGGCAGTGGGGGGAGGTCCCTGACCGTGTGCCATGGACACTGGGACCACAGACCCACGCCCTTCCTCTCAGGCCCCTGCGCGGCCCCCAGGGCACTCGGGACAGCGCTGCTCCCCTGCTGCTGCTGCAGCTGTTTCTGGGGGCAGCGCCCACGGGCCGGGCCGGGCGGAGGCACTGATGGGGGCTCTGAACCCACACGTGCTCCCGCTCCGCCCGGGGCTGCACGAGGGCCGCTGTGACCCGGCAGCGCAGGCCCCCCGCCCACGGCCCTGCATCGGGCCAAGACCGGGGCCTCACCTGCCGCTGCCGCCGCCGCCGCCCGCCCCGCGGGAGCCCAGCCGCCCGGGTCCTGTCCTGCTGCAACCAATGGCTGCGGGTCCCGCCTCGTCAGTGCTGCGGCGCCGTTGCCGGGGCAGCCGGAGGGGGCGGGGCGAAGGCCCACGCGACTCACTTACAGACACCCGCCGACTGGAGGGCGGCCTTGTGCCATGCGCATGCGTCGTGGCGCCCAAAGACGTTCCTAGGGAGGGGGGGGAAAGGCCCAGAGGCGACCACGCTTGCGCAGAAAGCGCTAGTGGTGGGGGGGAGTACGGTCGCGCTGGCCTGACGTCACCGGGCGCGACGCGCGGTCAGCAGCAGCGGCGCGGCAGGGATGGCGGCGGCGGGCGGGCTGGTGCTGCCGCCGGGCTCGGGCTCGGGCTCGGGCTCGGGCTCGGGCTCGGGGCCCGTGCCGGGCCGGCTGGTGCTGGAGGCGCTGGCGGCGCTGCCGCCCTCCCCGCGCGCCCTGCCCGAGCTCGTGTGCGGCCTGCGAGACAGCGGCGCCGCAGCTCAGGTGAGGCCCCGCCCCCGGCCCCGCCCCCAGAGGTCCCGGGCCCCGCCCCCTCGTTAACCCTTCTCTCCCCCAGCAGAACGCGCCGGCCCTGGGGGGGCTCGTGGGCGTCACCAGCGCGCGGCTCGGCTGCGGCAAGACGCGGTGAGCGCGGGGATGGGGGAGGGGGCAGGGACTGGTCTGGGGGGTCTCATGCCTCTTTTTCTGCCCTGGTGGCAGAGGGGTGGGGGAGGGTGGTGCGCAGGGCCTGGGGTGTGCAGCCCCTACTCGAGGAGGATGGGGGCTGAGCTGGGCCCCTGTCTCCCTGGCCCCCATGCTGGCAGGTTCGAGGGGCTGTGCCTGCTGTCACTGCTGGTGCAGGAAAGCCCCAGCGAGCTGTTCCAGCAGCACTGCCTGGCCTGGCTGCGCAGTCTCCAGCACTTGCTCCAGGTCAGCACACACAGCTGGGGGTGGGGGGCTATGGCAGTGAGGCTGGGGGGGGTCCCTCTGGGGTGGTCAGAGGAAGGGCTGGATGGGGCACGAGGGGCTGAGGATGTCTCTTTGCAGCAGTGGGGCACACGAGGCTCGAGGGGAGGCTGAGGGTGTCCCTTGTAGGGTGACCTGGGGAGGGGCTGGGCTGGGGACACGTGGGGAGGCTCAAGAGGGGGACATCCCCTTTGGATTAATTGGGTGAGGGCCTGGGTGGGGGCACATGGTGGGGCACTGGGAGGGGCTGGGGGCACATTGGGAACAAGAAGGGGAGGGCGGGGGCCATGGGGTTGCCAGCTGCCCTAACTTGCTCCCGACCCCTCCTGCTCCCCCAGTCCCAGGACCCTGCCGCCACCGTGGCGCTGGGTGTGACGGTGCTGCGTGACTTGCTCCTCTATTCAGCCCAGCTGCCCGAGCTTGCCCGCGACATCAGCACCAACCACATCCCCGGGCTACTCACTTCCCTGCTCGCCCTCAAGCCCGAGGTGAGAGATGGGCCTTTGCTCTGGCCCCAGCTGTTTCTTCCTGCCTCCACCCTGCTCCCATCCCAGCCAGCTTTCCTGGATCAGGCCTCTATATATCCCCCTTTCTCCCAGTCTCTTGGACTGGGTTTGGGGTCAGTGCTGACAGCATTTCTCCCATCTGCTTTCCAGTGCCAGCTGTCAACTCTGGAGGGCACCAGGGCCTGTATGACCCACTACCCCCGGGCCTGTGGCTCCTTGCGGGTAAGTCTGGGCTATGAGGAGGTAGAGAGTGGTTCCCCAGTTGCCTGCATTCCTTGCTCACCCCTTCCTTTGCCCTCTCCTCACCTTCTCCAGGATAAGCTGGCTGCATATTTCCTAGCCCGAGTAGACTCAAAATCACCTGAGCTGCAGCAGGTAAGGAATTGCAGGTAGGTTCCTTGGGGAGTTGCCCCAGGGCATGCTAGGAAAGAGAGGATCCTCTAGGGCAGGGGTGGGCAAAATGGCTGATCTGGCCTGCAGCTGGACTCCTTTTCCCAGCAGCCCCTGCCTGCCTTACCAGGGCCAGTTTCCATGGAGACCCCAAGAGCAGCCCAGGGTTTCCACATAGAGTGGCTCCAGCAGTGCTGGCAGGGTATGTGGCTGGGCAGAGAGCTGCTCCAGGGCAGGGGTTATGGCCAGGATCTTGTGGTGGTGACAGTGTGGTCCAGAGCCAGGGCAGAGCCACAATCTACTACCTGCGTGCCCCTGCCCAGCCCCAGAGCAGCTCCATGCACCCTGCCAGTGCTGCTGGGGCCGGTCTCCATGGAGACCCTGGCCTTCTGCTATCATGGCCCCACCACTCCTGGGGTCTCCATAGAAACTTGCTACAGCAACTCAGGCAGGGGCTGGTGGGAAATGGAGTCTGCTGCGGGCCTAATCCAGTCCACAGTTTGGAATTTACCTACCCATAGTCTAGGGACAGGCAGGGTAGAGAGGCCACTTGGTAGATTAACTATGGGTTAAAGGGTAACAAGGATGGTTGGAGGTATGAAGCAGGGGGCTGAGGGCTATGGTATGGATGGGTGGAGGGCTCCCCTGGAGATGCTGGGGGGAGATGGGTTGAAGGGGAAGGGTTTAGGGCTGGGCAGACGCCTGTTCTGAGGGGGGAATGAATGGAGATTTGCCCCTCCGTGGGCTTTGAGAGGGAAGCTGTTACAGGGTGGTGGGCAGGCCAAGGCCGCCTTAGGGGGTGTCTGGAGTAGCAGGATTTGGGGGGGGGGGGGCTGCAGGGGAGTATCCCTGCCCTGGGAGTCTCTCTCACCCTGTTACCCCCTCTCCCTCAGCTTGCCTGCAAGTGCTATGCACTGCTTCCCAGACTGGGGGGAGGCTTCCCACAGGGGTTGCCACGCCGGGAGTGCTGGGAGCAGGAGCTCCACTGCATCCTTGCCACACTTCATGGGCTGCTAGGCACACTCTATGAGGGTGCAGAGACTGGTAAGCCTTGCAACTGGGAGGCACCTGGTATCTGGGGGGGGAGTAGGGAGGGGGCAGAAGGGCCTCTAGGCATCTGGGTGGGCTCAGGGGAAGATCCAGGTGTCTGGGGGGAGTTGGAGGGTAGGCTCTGGGGTGGGCGGTGAGTCGTCATCTGTCTATGTCTTTCCCCCCAACCCACTGTTGATCACGTCTGCCCTGCCCAGATCCAGTCCCCTACGAGGGCCCTGGGGTAGAGCTGCTGCTCCCGGCATTGCAGGATGGGGAGCCTGGCTGCATCCCGAGCCTACGTGCCCGCTTCGCCGGGCTGGCCCGCTGCCTCTGCCTGATGCTTAGGTGAGACCCCCATCATGGCCACATTCCTTCCCCTGAGCTCAGCCTCCCCTCCCCTACTGCACTGCTGGCCTGGATAGCACAACTCCTCTCCACTCCACTCCACTCCTTTATCCCTCCTGTACCCCTTTCCCCTCCCACCCCTTTTTACCTAGCAACTGCCTTGGGGCATCAGAGTCAGCCCTGGCTGCCAGTGGAGGCTGCCCTCTGCCTCCCCAGTCCAGCACTGCCTGCTGCCCTCTCACCATGTCTCTAACCCCCTTGCTTTTCCACCCCCCTCAGCAATGAGTTTGGGTCCCCGGTGACTGTCCCCGTCCAGGATATCCTGAACCTGGTGTGTCGTGCCCTCAACATCTCCAGCAAGAACATTGTGAGCTGTGGTGGGGCCGGGGGGTCTTTCAGTCTGCTGCCCTTGGGGTACAGTGGCAGAGGGGATGGGGGGGGGGGAGAGAGAACTAGGAGCCTTCTTGCCTCTGCTTGGCTGGGCAGCCTTCTTGGCAGGGGCACTTAGAGGTGTCTCGTCTGAGGCAAAACTGACCATTGTGAGCAGTAAGTGTTCCTTGTGTGTCTTAAAGAACCAGTGTTCTGCAAAGAGAACAATGGATAAGTGGTTCTTACAGTGCGTGTGGCAGGAGCTATCTGCCCCCCCCATTCCTCCTAGGCTACCTCTAACCCAGGAGTGGAGAAAATGGCAGAGCTGGCCAACAACTGGACTCCATTTCCCAGCAGCCCCTGCCCATGTCACTGGGGCCAGTTTCCATGGAGATCCCAGGAGCAATGAGGCCTTGACAGTGTGGGGCCAGGGTTTCCATGGAGAACACCCTTAGTGCTGGCAGGACACGGGGCTGGGCAGGGAGTTGCTCCGGGGCTGGGGCCAGTACTGGGATCTTGCAGCTGTGACTGTGGTCTGGAGCTGGGGCTTGCATGCCCCTGCCTGGGGCATGTAGGCAGCAGATTGCAGCTGTGCCCTGGCTCCAGACCACGCTGTCACCAGAAGATCCTGGCCCCAGATCAGCTCTCCACCCAGCCACATGCCCTGCCAGGGCTTCTGGGGCCCATCTCCATGGAGACCCTGGACACACACTATCGCAGCCCTTCCACTTCTCCATGGAAGCCAGCCGCAGCAATACGGACAGGGGCTGCTGTGGAATGGAGTAGACTGTGGGACTGATCTGGACTTTGCTCGCGCCTGCTCTAACCTCTGCTCTCATATCCCCCCTCCCCCAGAGCTGGTTTGGGGATGGGCCCCTAAAGATGCTACTGCTCCCCTCCATCCACTTGGAGAGCCTGGACGTACTGGCTGCTCTCATTGTGGCGTGAGTCCTGCCCCTATGGATTAGAGAACCAGGGCATGGGAAGTGGGGCACATATAGCTGGGGAGAGGAGAGGGACAGGGGGAAGATAGTTGGGGGGGACTGGGAGGGAGGCTGGGGGCAAAGGTGTTGGGGGGGGGGCACATGGGGCAGAGGGCAGTGCCCTGGCCATGGGGCTGGGCTGGGCTGGGCTGGGCTGGGTACCTGGGGGGAATGCAGTGTTGGGGAAAGGAGCTGCCTGGGGGGAGATGTTGAGCTTGGGCTAGGGGCTAGAGTGTATGGGGTCTGGATGGGGTAGGGGCTGTGTAGGAGGGAGCTGCCTTGGGGGAGAGAGTGCTAGAAGCAGGTGGGTCCTATCCGGGGCAGGGGGCTGTGGGAAAGGGGCAGGGTCTTGGGCTGCGGGCTCTGTGCTGACCCCCCAGTTTCCTCCCCAAGGTGTGGGGTGCGGCTGGCTCGCTGGGGCAGCGTTCTTGCCCGCCTCTTCTCACAGGTGCTGGATGTCTGGAGTGGGGCCCGTGATGCCCCCCCAGGGCAAGAGAAGCCCTACAGGTGGGCGCTGTGGAGGCTGGAAGAGGGGTTGGGTGGGGAGGTGGGGTTCTCCTGCTTGGTGGTCTCATCTCTCGCCTCTCCCCCTCAGCGCTGTGCGCTCCAGGCTGTACCAGGTGCTAGAGCTGTGGCTGCAGGTGGCAGGGGCTGGTGGGGGTGTCCTACAGGGCTCCGGGCCCCTCAGTGAGGCCCTCCTGGGCCACATGCTCAGTGACATCATGCCCCCCACTGACAGCATCAAGGTAAGACCCTCACACCTCTCCATTCCCTTTCTTCATCCCCACCCCCGGGCACCTGCAGCTCCGGGGAATCACTGCCTGCCCAGGGATAGCACCCCCTGCTGGACCCTTCCTACCTGCCCCTGTCTGCTCAGGGGAGCTCCCCTGACCCCGCTCTCTCCTCTTCTGCCCCCTCCTCCCCCCAGATGCGCACCGGGCACCATAGCCTGTCCGAGGGGGGCAAGCCCAGTGCCCCCAAGAAGCCAAAGCTGATGGAGGGGGCAGGGGATGCCCCAGCCCTGCACCGCAAAGTGGACCCTGCCGCCAACAGCGATGTCTGCCAAGCTGCCCTCCAGGGTACTGAGGCAGGAGGGGGGGCTGATGAGGAAAGAAGGCCATGGAGGGTCCCTAGAGGGAGCTGAGGGGAGAAGGACAGGTCTGGGGGGTCCCTGGGAGGGGAGGGAGAGGCTCAGGGACAGGGAGAGGGGTCTTGCCTTGAGGCTGGGGTCATGTCAGCCCTGAGTGAAGATGCAGAGAGCACAGGGGAGGGGGGCGCTGCCCCCCTCCAGACCTGTCCCCCTTTGCCTCAGGAGGAAGACAAGGAGGAAGGCCATGGAGAGTCAGGGTCTGAGGAGGCAGGGGTCTGGTTTCCTGTAGGGGCAGGGGGAGGGGACAGAGGAAGCAGGGGTCCCCATCTCTGCCTAGGGGGCAAAACCTGGGATTTCCAGGGTTTGTAGGGACCTGGCTTCTTGGGTTCCTGGCTCTAAGGCTGGGCATCTCTGCCAGGGGGCAGACAGGGGCCAGGGCTCCCCCCAACTCAGGGTCCCCAAGGGTTGAGATTAGGCTGGAGCAGGATTCTGTGCCAGTTGGGAGGGCTGGATGGCATGATGGTTGTGAATGCTGCATCTTGAGCCAGGGGAGGGGATTCTCCTCTCCTGGGGAGCTAAGCTGTCCCTTTCCCTCCCCAGCCTTGTACCGAGCTGTGTTGCTGGGAGGGCCCCTCATCAAGGAGGAGATGCACAGGGTGAGTGTGGAGTGGGGGGTGCAATGGGTGCAGGGGTGGGGGCACTGTGGCCCCATTATGCTGTGATTGCTCGTCCCACCTCTCTAGCGTCTGCAGGAGCTGGTCGTGCCCCTGCTGTTGCGCCTATCCCAGGACGGGGGACCCACCGGCAGTCCTTATGCCCGCCCTGCCTGCCGCCTGGCTCTGCACCGCCTTCTGCTGGCCCTGCTGCTCGCACCTGCTCCTGCAGCGCCCCCCCCACCTCTGCACTGTGCTCTCCGCATCTTCACCCAGGGCCGACATGACCCCAGCCTCGAGGTGAGACCTCCCTGCCTGTTCCTCAGCCCCTCCCTCCCCTCCCAGGGACCCCCCAGACCTACCCCTGTCTCCCCTCAGCAAACTCTAGGGACCCTTGACACCCCCCCCCCCCCCCAGGACCCTCCAGACCTGTTCCCCTTTGCCCTCAGTCCCTTCTTTGGGATCCTTTAGCCCTACCCTCAGCCTCCTCCCTCCCCCCAAGCTCCCTCACACCCCCTTCCCTGTGACACCAAATCAGTAGCCATAGGTCTGCTGTGTCCCCCGCTACCCCTCCACTTGTTCTTGCCCCTTTACTCACACTCTGCTACCCCACAGCTGACCCCAGTTTCTCTCATCCCTATCACCACCTCTGGGGAACCCCCATGACCAGTTCCTCTCTGCCCTGTAGGTCTCATCCTTCTGCGCTGAGGCCCTGGTCATCTGCAGTGCAGTTGCGCGGCCCCGGGTACCCTCCCTCCAGCTGCCCCTGTCTAGGCCTAGCCCCACCCCTCCGGCCCAGGCCCCAGCCCCCGACATGGCATCTGCTACTCCTGCCTCCCCCTTCCGTCAAGGCCCCGCCCCCTTCCCTGCCACCCCTCGCCCCCCTGCAGCTACCCCACTGGGGCTAGCACTGGCTGCGGGGCTGCCCCGCCTGGCCCCCTCCGGCCTGGGGCTGCCAGAGGAGCCCCCCCTGCCCCCACCAGTGCCCCCTAGTGAGGACCCCCGGCTGCAGGGGTTGCCTCTGCCCCCCTCACCTGGGGAGGAGGTGGCGGCGGGAGCCGGAGGAGCCAAGGCACGGCGCCCTGTCTTCATCCACTTTGAGAAGGAAGAAGAGGAGGATGTGGAGATCTCTCTGGAGAGTGACTCCGATGACAGCGTTGTCATTGTGCCCAAGGGGCTGCTGCCTAAGCCGGGCCCCCCGCCACCACCACCACCTCCACCACCACCCCCCCCAGCTCTTCCCCCCTCTCCCCCACCACCCCCAGCCCCCCCGGCTCCAGAGCCTGTGGAGGAGCCTGTTGTAGCCGTGCCACCGCCCCCTGCCACGGCTCCTAGTGTCCCAGAGCTGCCCCCCACTTCCCTGGCTGAGGACGACCCGGCTGTGATCAACATCAACAGCAGTGAGGAGGAGGAGGAGGAGGAAGGCTTTGATGAGGAAGAGGAGGAGTACTTTGAGGATGAAGAGGATGACGAAGAGGAAGAAGAGGTATTTGAGAGCAGAGTGGGGAGAGTCTCAGAAACTCCCCATCCCCTTTCATCAGGGCTCCCACCACTCATCCCTGGCTGCGGGCTGGGTCTCGCTGCCTGTGCTCCCCTGCTGGGCAAAATTCCAGTTTAAACCAAGGTGCCAAACGCATGACTCCTTTAGGGTCTTGCTCAGTTCTGGCTCAGGGTATGAGGCGCTGCAGTCAGGTGTCTGCAAGCAGTAGGGTGTTAGGGGGGTACTCTAGTTTTCCACCAGCCGCTGGGCCCAGGAGTCTGCCCTCAGCAAAGTTGCACAGAAAGCTAGAGCAGCCCCGGGCATTGTGATAAGAGCAGTGCAGTAGCTACCTTAACAAGCACCAGGCAGTTCTTTTTTCTGAAGTGGGTCATTGAAGCGTGGGATTCGTTGCTACCAGAGCTCGTAGAAGCAGAGAGTTTAGCTTGATTCACCAAGGGATTGGACAAATTCTTGGAGGAAAGGGGCATCCATAGCTATTGAGCACAAGAGTGAGGGGCATGGCCTCTGAATCAGAACATCCTAAACCCTAAATGCTGGAGGGTGCAAGTGAATGAGGAATTGGAATAAACTCTGGTCAGACCCAGTTCACTTTTTTGTCCAGTATCTGCTCTCTGCTGCTGTGTAACACAAGAGACAGGGCAAGACAGACCTAGGGTCCAAGTCGGTCAGTGGTAGTTCTTAGGTCAGGCTCTGACTGCCACCTGTGCCCTGCCGTGGGCAGCTTCAGTCTGTCTTTCAGAAGGAGCGGGGGGCTTATCTAGCTGCAGAGAAGGGCCAGCAAGGCACTGGGGTCTGGAGCCAGAGAGCTTGGCAAGGCTAGGATGTTAGGGATAAGCCTCAGGGGTTCTAACACTCCATATGGCTTGGAGGTAGCAGAGTGGGGATTGGTTTTCCCCAGCTGTTGGAAACAGCTGGGCCAAGGGCCCCTCAGAGGTCAATCCTGTCCCTGGTTTGCTGCTGGCAGGACTAATTAAGACAAATCCAGGCATTGAGTAACCAGAGCACCTATGCCCACTGCTAACTGCTTAGAGGCAGCTTAGGTGTCCAGAGTGCCTTTGAAATGCTGCAGTCCGTGTATCTTCATTGGTTTAAGGAGCCTTCTCATTAGTGGCTAGCAGGCCGAAGCTGTGCTGGGAAGATGCACAGCCTGAGACCTAGGCTCTCTGGGGGGAATCCTCGCTGCAGAACAATTTGTAAAGGGGCTGAGAGCATCCCTGTAGTCCTCTGTGTCCACCCCAGACAGGGTTGGGTCTTTTGGCAACCCCACACTGATGAAGGAGGTCCTGAATAGACCCCAGGCAGACTCTCCCTCCGGAGCCAGATGTCAGGGGGGCAGGAAGGGGGTTTGGGCCCCAGCATTGACCCCAGCTTCCCTAGGAGGAGGAAGGCTTTGAGGAAGAGGAGGACGAGGAGGAAGAAGACTTTGAGGCAGAGCTGGAGGAGGAGGAACTGGAGGAGGAGGACGAGGAGGAAGAGTATGAGGAAGATGAAGGGCTCTCGGAGGAGGAGGAGGATGACGAGGAGGGCCACAGTGGCCCCCCACCATCAGTCCCCACCCCAGTACCACCTGCTGCTGACATCAATAAGGCCCCTGAGCCTGAGGATCTCATCATGGAGGTGGAAGAGACACCTGCACCCCCCGAGGAAGAGGAGGAGGAGGAGGAGGACGAAGAGGTGGTGATGATGAAGACTCCGGCCCTGCCCCAGCAGGAGGAGGAGGCTGGAGGAGGGCAGGAGGGTGCAGCTGGAGTTCCCCCACCTCCCTTGGCTGTGCCCGTGCCCACACCCCCTCCACCCCCCAGCCCCCTCCCAGCTGCTGTGGAGGAGCCACTGCCCCCCATCCTGGAGGCTCTGCCCCCCAGTCCTGAGGAGGCAGAACCCCCAGCCCTGCTGCCACAGCCCCCCCAAATTGAGGAGGTGCCCCCCACTAGCCCAGAGGAAGGTGCTGGTGAGGGCAGTGCCGAGGCACGCCCCCCTCCAGGTGCCCCTGAGGAAGAAGTAGTTGTGGCCATCAAGGAGGAGGTGAGAGGGGTCTGGAGGTATTTGTGAGTGGGGGGGACTCCTGGGGGCATGATTTGGGGGGAAACCTGTGGAAGGGGGGTACTCTGGGGAAAAGGAACCACTCTCAAAACACTGCCCTCCTCTCTGCTTTCCCTGTCACCCAGGTGGAGGAGGTGGATGAGGCGGCGACCATGCTGGCTGACTTCATCGACTGCCCCCCAGATGATGACAAGACCCCCCCTGAAACTGGTTCCTAAGCACTGGGGGGCCCCCAGCTTTCCAAAATCCTGACTGGCTGGGCTCCCCTCTACCCCCCAGCTCCCCATTTTGTACTGGTTCCCCCAGACGCGTGGAATAAAGCCTGTGAGTTATAGAGATGTCTTGAGTCTCTAAGGGGGGCTCTAGGGAGGCAGGGGGCTGGGTTTGGGGGTGATGGGGTGTGCAGGGACTGGGCCCCCCTCCCTTCCCCTCCACAGCCCAGTGGGTCCAGCAGCTCTGCAATCACATCAGCCAACTGCCTCAGCACCCCCAGGTGGATCCCATCTGGCCCCATGGACTTGTACATGTCCAGCTTTACTAAGTAGTCCCTAACCTGTTCTTTCACCACTGTTGGCTGCTCACCTCCTCTCCAAACTGTTCTGCCTGGTGCAGTAGTCTGGGAGCTGTCCTTGTCTGTGAAGACTGAGGTGAAAAAGGCATTGAGTACTTCAGTCTTCTGTATCATCTGTCACTAGGTTGCATCTTTGCTTCAGGAAGAGACCCACACTTTCCCTGACTTTCCTCTTGCTGCTGACATACTCATAGAAACCCTTCTTTTTACCTTTAATTTCCCTTGCTAGCTGCAACTCCAACTGTGCTTTGGCCTTCCTGATTTCATTCCTGCATGCCCAAGCAATACTCTTACACTCCTCCCTAGTTTGTTTGTCGAGGTTTCCACTTCCTGTAAACTTCCTTTTTGTGTTTTAACTCACTGGAGACTTCCCTGCTAAACCAAGCTGGTTTTCTGCCATACTTGCTAGTCTTCCTGTGCATCAGAATGGTTTGTACATGAACCCTCAGTAACATTTCTTTAAAGTATAGCCAGTTGTCCTGGACTCCTTTCCTCCTCAGACCAGCCTCCCAGGGGATCCAGCCCATCAGTTCCCTGAAGGAGTCAAAGCCTGCTTTTCTGAAGTCCAGGGTCCTTACTATGCTGCTCTTCTTCCTTCCTTTCCTCAATCATCTTGTGGTTGCTGCTGTGCATGTTGCCATCTATTACTACATTCCCCACAAATTCTTCCCTGTTTGTGAGCAGCAGGTCAAGAAGAGCATGCCCCTAGTTGGCTGCTCTAGCACTTACACCACAGAGTTGTCCCTAACACTCCCCAAAACTTCCTGGATTGCCTGCGACTGCTGTATTGTTGTCCTGGCAGATGTCAGGGTGATAGAAATCTCCCAGACCCGCTAGCCAGGAGCTTGGCTTCCAGCAAAGGCATTGGTATAGCCCAGTCAAAGTCCCCAGCTTTGGCTATATCCAACATGCAGTACCTCTGGGAAGGCTTTAATACACCCTGACACACGTAGCAGAAAGGCATGAGGAAGGGGACAACCAGCAAAGCCTAGAAGCCTGGGAAATCATCATAGAAGAGCATAAGCATCGTGACACCTAGATCATCCTTGACCAGTGCCTGTCCAACTTCTTGAACACTTCCAGTGATGGAGAATCCACAATTTCCATAGGCATCTATTCCACAGCCTCACTCATCTAACAGTGAGGAAGTTTTTTCTAGATATTTAATTTAAATGTACTTTGCTGCAACTTCAAGCCATTAGCCTGTGTCCTCCTCTCTGCAGCAAGAGAGAAAAGGTGCTTTCCCTCTTCTTCATGGCAGCCCGTCAAGTATTTGCAGACTGCTATCATGTCCCCTCTTAAGCATGTCTTCCAAAAGCTGAACATGCCCAGCTCCTTTAGCCTCTCCTCATATGACTTGTCTTCCAAGTCATTGAATATCTTTGTTCCTGCCTCTGGACCCTCTCTAACTTAGTTTCATAGTTACATAGTTTCATAGTAGGTAGGGTCAGAAGGGACCTGATCAGATCATCAAGTCAGACCCCCTGCCATGGGCAGGAAAGGATGCTGGGGTCAAATGACCCCGACACGGTGATTGTCTAGCCTCCTTTTGAAGACCCCCAGGATAGGAGTGAGTACCACTTCCCTTGGAAGTTGGTTCTAGATCCTAGCCACCCTGACTGTGAAGTAGTGCCTCCTGGTGTCTAGTCTGAATCTACTCTCCATCAACTTATGGTTGTTATTCCTTGTTACTCCCAGTAGTGCTCGGGAGAACAGGGACTCTCCCAATGCCTGCTGGTCCCCCTTGGCCAGTTGGTAGGCAGCCACCAGATCCCCTCTCAGCCATCTCTTGTGGAGGCTGAACAGGTTCAGGTCCCTTAGTCTCTCATCGTAGGGCCTGCCTTGCTGGCCCCTGATCATGCGGGTGGCCCTCCTCTGGACCCTCTCCATGTTGTCTACATCCCTCCTGAAGTGCGGTGCCCAGAACTGGACGCAGTACTCCAACTGCGGCCTGACCAGTGTTGCATAGAGGAGGAGGATCACCTCCTTGGACCTGCTTGAGATGCATCTGTGGATGCATGACAAGGTGCGGCGTGGAAGAAACAAGCTTCGCTCTGTTGTTTAGTCATGAAGTTGTCCGAGACCCTTTATTTACAAGAAGCTGCGCGGGGGGGCACTGAGCCTCTCCACCACAGATAATCACAGCAAACCTTTTATATGTTTCAATTTCAGGTCACATGACACAAGATATAACAAGTTAAACAGAGAACTACTTGGAACCAGAAAGCTGCAAGGGCGGGAAAACTATGGTTTGACCGATTGACCTCATAGATCTGCTCAGTGTTTATGGAAAATTCCACAAAGCACTTCTTAGAAAGAAATTAAGGCCTGGGGTTTTCTTTTTCTACAGCGGTTGGCCTTCCTGACCGCATCCCCACCCTGTTGGCCCACGTTCATCTTGGAATCAACAGTGACTCCAAGATCCTTTTCTGCCTCTGCACTGACGAGAAGGGAGTTCCCCAGCCTGTAGGTATGCTGCTGGTTCTTCCTTCCCAGGTGCAGCACTTTGCAATTGTCAGTGTTGAAATCCATCCTGTTCTCATCCGCCCACCCCTGTAACCTGTCTAGATCTAGTTGCAGCCTGTCCGTCTCCTCCAGCGTGCCCACTTCTCCCCACATCTTAGTGTCATCTGCAAATTTGAACGAGGTGCTTTTCACCCCCTCGTCCAAGTCTCTGATAAAGATGTTGAACAGTATGGGCTGGAGGACCGAGCCCTGGGGGACCCCACTGCCCACATCCCTCCAGGTCAAAAAAGACCCATCCACTGCCACTCTCTGGGTGTGGCCCTTCAGCCAGTTAGTGACCCATTTGACTGTGTAGGCGTTGACACCACAGTCGCCTCATTTTTTAATGATGGGGTGAGAGACAGTGTCAAAGGCCTTCCTAAAGTCCAGAAAGATTATGTCCACTGTGACACCTGCATCCAAGGCTTTTGTGACCTGGTCATAGAAAGCAACCAGGTAGGTCTGACAGGACCTGCCTCTAATGAACCCATGTTGGTTGCCCCTAAGCATAGCCTCCCCTGCTTGCCCCTCACAGATGTGCTCCTGGATAATTTTCTCAAAAGAGCTTCCCCAGGACTGAGGTAAGACTAATAGGCCTATAATTTCCTGGGTCCTCCTTCCTCCCTTTTTTGAAAATAGGGATCACATTGTCCCCTTTCCAGTCCTCTGGCACCACACCAGAGCACCACGAGCACTCATGAAGCCGTGCCAGGGGTCCTGCAATGACCTCTGCTAATTCCCTCGGTACCCTGGGCTGGAGGTCGTCAGGACCTGCTGATTTGAACACAACTAGTCCCTCCAGAAGTTTCCTGACTAGGTCCTCACTGACCCTAGGTCTGGGTGCGCCTCCCCTGCGTTCATCTGGGATCCCGGTGGGGGGGGATGTCCCTGTCCCTGCTCAGAAATATGGAAGCAAAGAATCTGTTATATAGGTTAGCTTTGTTGTCTGGTGCGACCACCAGATTTACAAGTGTGTCCTGCAGAGGCCCCACATTACTCGGTACCTTCTTTTTATCCCCTATGTATTTAAAAAAGGATTTCTTGTTATCCTGGATCTGGGTAGCTAGTCCCAGTTCCATCTCCGCCTTGGCCTCCTGACCGCCCCCCTGCAGCCCCGAGCAACCGAGGTATAGTCCTCCCTGGTGATGGCCACTCCCTTCCATTGGGTGTACGCCTCCTTTTTAGCTTTGAGACATTCCCATATGCTTTTGGTGAGTCATGGGGACTTTTGAGCACTCTTGCCCCCTTTGATCCGCATGGGGATTGTCACCCTTTGGGCTTGGAGAATCATCTCCTTCAGGAATGACCACTCTTCTTGGACTCCCAACTCCCCACCCCTCTGGGACCTCAGTGTCTCCCCGACTAGGCTCCTGACCTCATTCAAATCGGCCCTCCTGAAGTCCAAGGCTGCTGCTTTGCTGCAGGCCTTTGCCACCCTGTGCTGGATGGTGAATTCCAGTAGGCGATGATCACTATCACCCAGGAGATCAAGCACCCGCAGTCCTCTCACCAGGTCATCATCGCCTGTGGCCAGGACCAGGTCCAATAATGCATTTCCCCTGGTGGGACTGTGTACCTCATGAGTTAGGTGGAGGTCCTGTAACTCGGCTAGAAACCTATGTGAGCAGTCAGACCTGGCTGACTGCTCTTCCCTGCAGATGTCTGGATAGATTAGGCCCCCCATGATGACCATGTCCCTTGACCTAACTGCCTCTGCAACCTGATGTGAGAATTCCCTGTCCAGCTCTTCTCCCTGGTTGGGTGGTCTGTAGTAGACACCCACCGTTAAGTCCCTTTCCCCCCGACCGCCTTGTATTTTGACCCAGGGCACTTCAGTCTGCCCCTCCTCTGACCCAGTGCTATTTGCTGAGAATGTGTATTGCTCTTTGACATAGAGCGCTACACCCCCACCTTTCCTCCCCTTTCTGTCCCGCCTGTACAGCCTATAGCTATTGATGTTCACCGCCCAGTTGTGTATTGGATCCCATCAAGTTTCAGTGACCCCCACTATTTCTGGGTTTGTGTTAGCTAGCTGGAGGGCAAGTTCCTCCTGCTTGTTACCCATAGTACAAGCATTAGTGTAGAGGCATTTAAGGCCTCCTGAAGGTGTATGCACCACCACCCCAATCCCAGGACTGTCCAGGCCCGTCTCTTACCTGGGTACTTCTTGTGCTTGTCATCAGTCTTGGTTGGGCTGTTCTTGTGGGTGTCTCTTGGTTTGGTGTTTTGTGGCTCTCTCCAACCACATCCTCCCCTTCCCCTGATGAGCCTAGTTTAAAGCCCGCCAGAACTTCTCCACATCCTTTTTAAAAAGTGGATCCTAGAACTGAACACAGTACTCTAGATGAGGCCTAACCAGTGCTGAGTAGACGCACTATCACCTCTCATGTCTTGCACCTAATGCTTATTCTGATGCAGCCCAGAACTGCATTCACCTTTTGTGCAGCATCACACTGCAGACTCATATTAAGCCTGTGATCTGCCAAGACTCCCAGGTCCTTCTCCAAAGGGCTACCATTTAGCCAGGTATCCCCCATTTTATATTTTGATTAATTTGTTCCTTCATTTTATAAATGATGAGGTGGTACAACAAGGTGACTGCAGTTAAACTACTAACAGCAGTGGCTGGGAAACAAGCCAGGGCCAAATGTTTGGAAAGCAGCTTTGCTTACCACTGCACCACCCAGGCAACTAGAAAGACTTGCTGTCCTGGAGGTTGCGTGTGATTCCTGGAGGTTGCACAATGCCCTATTCCAATTGGGACAGTGACCAAGGGCAGTGACCAGTGCTAAGCAGTCAGAACTTGAGGGTCCCTAAAAGGCGTGGGTGTCCCAGAGAGAAGTGGCCCCCACATCCCTTCCCCATGAGCACTCTCTGCCAGGGGATATATGATGTTAGGGGAATGCTCCTGCCCAAGGGCTTGACCTTGTATGCATGCAAGCATCTTGTTTTATGATGGACACTCAAGGGAGAGCTTGGCTCCAGATGGTGGAGGGGACACATGGATTTCAAAGGGGAATCGCATGAATCAGAGTCCACTCCTGACAACATCACCCCCCAAGAAACACCTCCTTGCAGCTGAGGAAGTCCTAGTCATGATGCTTCCTTGCATGGGACATGGGTCCAGTTAATGGCACCAATGTGGTTTGGGATCCTTAGGCTAAAAGAACTGTCCATAATTTGCTGTGGTTTGTCAAGGCATATGCTCCAGAGTGCCAGCCCCTGCTGAATCAGGCACACCTGCTATGGATGTGCCAATACCACCATGGCTGGCTGCAGACTGCAGGCTGTCAGGGGCAGGGAGCTTCCACAGTGCTGCAGCAATGCCTTGCTTCAGTCAGGGACACCTTCATCCCAATAGTTTGCCACTCGAGGTAGGGGGACACTCACAGAACTCTGTGAAGCTGGGCTGGGAAGTTAATCTGCCTCTGCTTGTTGTCACGGGTAGCCATGCTGAGCCACTCTCACTCCTTAACACTTATCTCCCTGGTCCAAATATGCAGCTCGATGGTTTGTAGATGCTCCCAGCAACCTGGACACCTATTTGGGGCAGTTGATGTTGGTGGAAAGTGAGAAAGCTGGACGTAGACATGATGACGCCTTTCTATGGCATACAGCAACTGCAGGTTGTCTCCCCTGTGAAATGTCCATACTTCATCATTTCATGGACATAGATTTCATAGATTTCATAGACATTAGGGCTGGAAGGGACCTCAGAAGATCATCGAGTCCAGCCCCCTGCCCAAAGGGCAGGACGTCAGCTGGGGTCATAGGATCCCAGCAAGATAAGCATCCAGTTTCATCTTGAAGGTGTTCAATGAAGGCGCTTGAACAACCTCCGGGGGCAGGCTGTTCCAGACCTTGGGGGCTCGGACAGTAAAGAAATTCTTCCTTATGTCCAGCCTGAAACGGTCTTGTAGTAGTTTGTGACCATTCGTCCTCGTCATCCCTTGGGGCGCTCTGGTGAACAAACGTTCCCCTAGATACTGGTGGTCACCCCTGATAAACTTGTAGGTGGCCATCAGATCACCCCGAGCCTGCGCTTTTCCAGGCTAAAGAGCCCCAGGGCTCTCAGCCTGTCATCATAGGGTCTGCTTCCCTGACCCCTGATCATGCGTGTGGCTCTTCTCTGGACTCTCTCAAGCTTCTCCACATCCTTTTTGAATTGTGGAGCCCAAAACTGGATGCAGTACTCCAGCTGCGGCCTCACTAAGGCCGAGTACAGGGGGAGAATGACGTCCCGGGATTTGCTTGAGAAGCATCTATGGATGCAAGCCAGCGTTTTGGTCACTTTACTAGCCGCAGCATCGCATTGCAGGCTCATGTTCATCTTGTGGTCAATGATGACCCCCAAGTCTCTTTCTTCCATAGTGCTAACCAACATAGCACTGCCGAGCCTATAAGGATGCTGCGGGTTTTTTTTCCCAAGGTGGAGAACCTTGCATTTATCGGCGTTGAACACCATCAGATTCTCATCCACCCACTTGCTGAGCCTGTCCAGGTCAGCCTGGATCACCCGCCTGTCTTCTGGCGTGGATGCTTTGCCCCAAAGTTTGGTGTCATCGGCGAACTTGGCCAGTCCGCTTCTGACTCCAGTGTCCACATCGTTAATGAAGATGTTGAACAGTATGGGTCCAAGGACAGAGCCCTGGGGGACCCCACTGGTCACAGGACACCACGATGAGTGACTTCCATCAATTACTACCCTCTGGGTCCGACCCCAGAGCCAATTTTCCAGCCAGTGGATCGTGGGGGACCCAAGGCGACAATTGGCCAGTTTCTCCAAGAGACGATCATGGGACACCAGATCGAAGGCTTTTTTGAAGTCAAGATATATGACATCAATCTCATCTCCCTTGTCCAGGTGATAGGTCACCTGGTCGTAGAAGGAAATGAGATTGGTCAAGCAAGACCTACCCGCAACAAACCCGTGCTGGCTATCCCTTAAGATGTTGGCGTCGGCCAGTCCATTAAGGATGGCCTCCTTAATAAACTTTTCTAAGATCTTCCCCGGGATAGAAGTCAGGCTGATGGGCCTATAGTTAGCCGGATCCACTTTCCTCCCTTTCTTGAAGATAGGCACCATGTTGGCCTTCTTCCAGTCTTCGGGCACTACACCAGAGCGCCAAGAGTTTTCAAAGATCCGCGCTAGAGGCTGGGCTATGATGCTCGCCAGCTCCTTGAGTACCCTGGGGTGAAGATTGTCAGGGCCGGCTGACTTGAAGGTATCCAGCTTCTCAAGATGTTCCTTCACAAAGTCAGCATTAATGGAGGGCAGGGGATCACCCTCACCCGGACTTCCCAGCCCTGTAGCAGGCACAGGCGTCCCATGGGGCTGATGAAAGACCGACGCAAAGTACCTATTTAATAGGTTGGCTTTTTCCTGGGCGTCAGTTGTCAGTTGCCCCATCTGGTTCAGCAGGGGTCCAACGTTGCCCCTGCTTTTCCTCCGGCTCCCCACATATCTGAAAAAGGACTTTTTATTGTCCTTGATGCTCAAAGCTAGCTGGAGTTCAGTTGCAGCCTTGGCTTTCCTGGTCTGCTCCCTACAGGACCGGACCAGTGCAGAATAATCCTCCTTGGAGGTGACTCCCATCCTCCATCCTTTGTAGGCCTTTCTTTTTATCCTCAGGAGGTCTGCTAGGTCCCTGGAGAGCCAGGGGGGCTGCTGTGCCCTCTTGCTGCCTTTCCTCCGAGATGGAATAGACTTAGTTTGTGCATTGAGGATCGCTCCCTTGAGGAGCAACCACTCTTCTTGAACTCCCCTCTCCCTGCGGTCACAGTCCCTTAGGGCCTCACTGACAAGCCTCCTGAGCTTGTCAAAGTCGGCTTTCCTGAAGTCAAGGACTTGCGTGTTGCTGACCGACTTGCCAGCTTTTCGGCGGATGGTGAAGGTGATCAGCTTGTGGTCGCTGTCACCCAGCTTCCCATCGATCACTAGGTCGCCGACTAGGTCCTCCCCAGTAGCCAGCACCAGGTCGAGCAGCGCTTTGCCTCTCGTTGGCCCATAGACTTCTTGAGTCAGGTAGAGGTCATCCACGCACGAGAGGAAGCTCTGCGACCGCTCAGATTTTGCTGAGCGATCCTCCCACGAGATGTCTGGGTAATTGAAGTCACCCATGACAACCATGGTCCTGGAGCAAGCTGCCTCAGACAGTTCCTGGGCAAACTCCTGGTCTAGCTCAGGACTTTGGGTGGGAGGTCTGTAATAGACTCCCACCATTGTGTCCCCTGTGCCGTGTTCCCCACGGATTTTAACCCAGAGGGTCTCCAGCCGTCCACCCTGGTCGCCAATATCGGCTTGCAGGGACGTGTAGCTTTCCTTAACATAGAGAGCTACACCCCCGCCCCTTTTCTTTACACGATCCCTCCTGTACAGGGTATAGCCATCTATCCCCGTGGTCCAGTCATGGGTGGAGTCCCACCAGGTCTCCGTGATCCCTATGACATCGTAATTGTTTGCATTGAGCAGGAGGATGAGCTCCTCCTGCTCATTCCCCAAGCTCCTGGCATTTGTGTACAGGCAGGCAAGCGCCCCCTGGGGGGCTCCTTCCTTGCCCACAGATTTTACCAGGGCTGGGGCTGGGGCGGGCTCCCTTGAGTGCCACGATCCGCTGGCTTTGCAAGGATTGTTCAGCAGGCCAGCAGTGGCGGCAAAGAGCCAAGTCAGGTGGCCTGAGCCACTGTCCCCTTTGCCCCATAACCCAGAGGACAAGCTCCTAATGCAGGGTTTGTCTAGATTTCATAGACATTAGGGCTGGAAGGGACCTCGGAAGATCATTGAGTCCAGCCCCCCGCCCCAGGGGCAGGAAGTCAGCTGGGATCATAGGATCTCAGCAAGATAAATATCCAATTGACTCTTAAAGGAGTCCAGAGTAGATGCTTGTACCACCTCTGGTGGCAGCCTGTTCCAGGCCTTGGGGGCTCAGACAGTAAAGAAGTTCTTCCTTATGTCCAGCCTGGAACGGTCTTCATAGATTTCATAAATTTCATAGACATTAGGGCTGGAAGAGGCCTCAGAAGATCATTAAGTCCAGCCCCCTGCCTGAAGGCAGGAAGTCAGCTGGGGTCATAGGATCCCAGCAAGATACACATCCAATTTTTTCTTGAAGGTGTTCAATGTAGGTGCTTGAACCACCTCTGATGGCAGGCCGTTCCAGACCTTGGGGGGTTGGACAGTAAAGAAATTCTTCTTTATGTCCAGTGTGAATTGGTCTTGCAGTAGTTTATAACCATTTGACCTCGTCATCCCTTGGGGCGCTCTGATGAACAAACGTTCCCCCAGATACTGATGGTCACCCCGATAAACTTATAGGTGGCCATCAGATCACGCCAAGCCTGTGCTTTTCCAGGCTAAAAAGCCCCATAGCTCTCAGCCTGTCGTCATAAGGTCTGTTCTCCTGACCTCTGATCATGCACTTGGCTCTCCTCTGGACTCTCTCAAGCTTCTCCACATCCTTTTTGAATTGTGGGGCCCAAAACTGGACACAGTACTCCAGCTGCGGCCTCACCAAGGCCGAGTACAAGGGGAGAATGACGTCCCGGGATTTGCTTGAGAAGCATCTATGGATGCAAGCCAACGTTTTGGTTGTTTTACTAGCCGCAGCATTGCACTGCAGGCTCATGTTCATCTTGTGGTCAATGATGACCCCCAAGTCTCTTTCTTCCATAGTGCTAGCCAACATAGTGCTGCCGAGCCTATAAGGAGGCTGCGGGTTTTTCCTCCCAAGGTGGAGAACCTTGCATTTTTCAGTGTTAAACACCATCAGGTTCTCATCCACCCATTTGCTGAGCCTGTCAAGGTCAGCCTGGATTGCCCTCCTGTCCTCAGGTGTGGATGCTTTACCCCAGAGTTTGGTGTCATCGGCAAACTTGGCCAGTCCGCTTCTGACTCCAATGTCCACATCATTAATAAAGATGTTGAACAATATGGGTCCAAGGACAGAGCCTTGGGGGACCCCACTGGTCACGGGGCACCACGACGATTGACTTCTGTCAATTACCACCCTCTGGGTCCGCCCATGGAGCCAGTTCCCCAGCCAGCAGATCGTGGTGGACCCAAGGCCACAATTGGCTAGTTTCACCATGGGGTA
This sequence comes from Alligator mississippiensis, assembly GCF_030867095.1. Classification (NCBI taxonomy): domain Eukaryota; kingdom Metazoa; phylum Chordata; order Crocodylia; family Alligatoridae; genus Alligator; species Alligator mississippiensis. The sequence continues at coordinate 26,749,330 of NC_081831.1, forward strand.
CCAGATTGAAGGCTTTTTTGAGGTCAAGATATATGACATCAATCTCTTCTCCCTTGTCCAGGTGATAGGTCACCTGGTTGTAGAAGGAAATGAGATTGGTCAAGCAAGACCTACCCGCAACAAACCCATGCTGGCTATCCCTTAAGATGTTGGCGTCGGCCAGTCCATTAAGGATGGCCTCCTTAATAAACTTTTCTAAGATCTTCCCCGGGATAGAAGTCAGGCTGATGGGCCTATAGTTAGCCGGATCCACTTTCCTCCCTTTCTTGAAGATAGGCACCACATTGGCCTTCTTCCAGTCTTCGGGCACTACACCAGAGCGCCAAGAGTTTTCAAAGATCCGCGCTAGAGGCTGGGCTATGATGCTCGCCAGCTCCTTGAGTACCCTGGGGTGAAGATTGTCAGGGCCGGCTGACTTGAAGGTATCCAGCCTCTCAAGCTGTTCCTTTACGAGGTCAGCAGTGATGGAGGGCAAGGGATCTCCTTCACCCGGACCTCCCTATCCCATAGCGGGCACGGGCATCCCATGGAACTGATGAAAGACCGACGCAAAGTACCCATTTAATAGGTTGGCTTTTTCCTGAGCGTCAGTTGTCAGCTGTCCCATCTGGTTCAGCAGGGGTCCAATGTTGCCCTTGCTTTTCCTCTGGCTCCTCACATATCTGAAAAAGGACTTTTTATTGTCCTTGATGCTCGAAGCTAGTTGGAGTTCAGTTGCAGCCTTGGCTTTCCTGGTATGCTCCCTGCAGGACCGGACCAGTGCAGAGTATTCCTCCTTGGAGGTGACTCCCATCCTCCATCCTTTGTAGGCCTTTCTTTTTAGCCTCAGGAGGTCTGCTAGGTCCCTGGAGAGCCAGGGGGGCTGCTGTGCCCTCTTGCTGCCTTTCCTCTGAGATGGAATAGACTTAGCTTGTGCATTGAGGATTGCTCCCTTGAGAAGCAACCACCCTTCCTGGACTCCCTTCTGTTTTGTGTCATGGTCCCTTAGGGCCTCACTGACAAGCCTCCTGAGCTTGTCAAAGTCAGCTTTCCTGAAGTCAAGGACTTCAGTGTTGCTGACTGACTTGCCAGCTTTACGGCAGATGGTGAAGGTGATCAGCTCATGGTCGATGTCACCCAGCTTCCCATTGATCACTAGGTCGCCAATTAGGTCATCCCCAGTAGCCAGTACCAGGTCGCGCTTTACCTCTCATTGGTCTGTAGACTTCTTGAGTCAGGTAGAGGTCATCCACGCACGAGAGGAATCTTTGTGACTGCTTGGATTTTGCTGAGCGATCCTCCCACGAGATGTCCGGGTAATTGAAATCACCCATGACAACCATGGTCCTGGAGCATGCGGCCTCAGCCAGTTCCCGGGTGAATTCCTGGTCAAGCTCTTGACTTTGGGTGGGAGGTCTATAATAGACTCCCACTGTTGTGTCCCCTGTGCCGTGTTCCCCACGGGTTTTAACCCAGAGGGTCTCCAGTCATCCACCCTGGTCGCCAACATCAGCTTGCAGGGACGCATAGCTTTCCTTAACATAGAGAGCTATACCTCTGCCCCTTTTATCTACACGATCCCTCCTGTACAGGGTATAGCCATCTATACCCGTGGTCCAGTCATGGGTGGAGTCCCACCAGGTCTCCATTATCCCTATGACATCATAATTATTTGTGTTAAGCAGGAGGACAAGTTCCTCCTCTTTATTCCCAAAGCTCCTGGCATTTGTGTACAAGCAGACAAGTGTCCCCTGGGGGGCTCTTGCCTTGCCCACAGATTGTACCAGGGCTGGGGCAGGGGTGGGCTCCCTTAAGTGCCTTGGCCTGCTGGCTTTGCAAGGGTTGCTCAGTGGGCCAGCAGTGGCGGTAGTCCCCCCGTCCCCCGGCGGCCTTAGTTTAAAGCTGGGTGGAGCAGGTCAGCCAGTCTGGCTGAGAAGAGCCTCCTCCCCAGGGGAGAGAGGTGGAGGCCATCTCTTCCCAGCAGCTCACTGCCTCTCTCGCCAAAGAGCGGGCTGTGGTCATGGAAGCCAAAGCCTTCCCGATGACACCAGCGCTGAAGTCTTTGGTTCACTACCTCAATCCTCCTCTCCCCCCTCAGCCCACAGCCCGAGATTGGGAGGATCAAAGAAAACACCACCTGTGCCCCCAGACCCTTTAGCCCCACTCCCAAATCCCTGTAGCACCTCATGACCTGGCTGGGAGCGCTCCGAGCTGTGTCATTGGTGCCCACATGGATGAGGAGCATGGGATAGTGGTCAGTGGACTGGAGGAGTTTAGGGATCTTCTCCGCAATGTCTCGGATGCGGGCCCCCTGGAAGCAGCAGACTTCCCAGGCTAAGGGGTCGGGGCGGCAGATTACCCCTCGGTCCCCCTCAGGAGGGAGTCTCCCACAACAAACACCTTACGTTTTGTCTTGGGGAGAGCAGGGGCGGTAGCTGCAGTTGGGCCCACGTTGCCTGTGGGGGCCGGCAACTCAGTAGGCTCTGCTGGGGCCGCAAGAGGTTCATACCTGTTGCTAAGCTCCGGCAGGGCAGGGGCCTTGGTGTGGCGGGCCTTGGGGCCCTTAACCACCTTGGTCCATCCCCGTGACTGGACAGAATGGGAGGTCCTGGAGTCCTCCCTTGTCCTGGAGGGAGACCGTGGTCTACCCTCCGCCTCCCGGGGGAGAAGGGCCTGGCAGTAGGAGTCAATCTCCTGCTCACAGTCCCTGATGGCGCACAGTCTCTGGACTGTGGCCTGGAGCTCCTCCAGCTGGTGTGCCAGAGACCTCAAAAGGGAGCAGACCCCACAAGGAGAGGTAGCTATGCTCCCAAGCCCCAGAGCCTGAAAAAGGGACAGGCAGCCCCCGCAGCCGAGAGCCAGGGGCTCCGTCTGCGTGGAGCCCGGAACCAGGGGCTCCGACTGGGTGGCCGTCTCTGAGGTGCCACAGCAGGGGGCCGCAGATCCCGAGGGGACCCATCTGCGTCATGCCGCTGGTAGAAGTTTATGACTGTTTGACCTTGTCATCCATTGGGGTGCTCTGGTGAACAGGTATTCCCCCAGATCCTGATGTACAGCCCTTATATACTTATAGTTGGCCACCAAGTCCCCCCTGAGCCTGCGCTTTTCCAGGCTCAAGAGTCCCATGACTCTCAGGCTCTCATCATAAGGTCTGTTTTCCTGCCCTCTGATCATGTATGTGGCTCTCCTCGAACTCTCTCAAGCTTCTCCACATCCTTTTTATATTGTGGAGCCCAGAATTGGATACAGTACTCCAGGTGCGGCCTCAACAAGGCTGAGTACAACAGGAGAATGACGTCCTGGGATTTGCTAGAGAAGCATCTATGGATGCAAGCCAGAGTCTTTGCTCACTTTGCCGGCTGCAGCATCACATTGGTGGCTCATGTTTATCTGGTCAATCATGTGGTCAATCATGACCCCCAAGTCTCTTTCGGCCATGGTGCCATCAAGCGTAGCACTGCCGAGCCTATAAGCATGCTGCAGGTTTTTCCTCCCAAGGTGGAGAACCTTGCATTTTTTGGTGTTAAACACTATTAGGTTCTCACCCGCCCATTTGCTGAGCCTGTCAAAGTCAGCCTGGATCACCATCCTGTCCTCGGATGTGGACGCTTTACCTCAAAGTTTAGTGTCATTGGTGAACTTGGCCTGTCCACTTCTGACACCAATATCCACATCATTAATGAAGATGTTGAAAAGAATAGACCCAAGGACGGAGCCTTGGGGGACCCCACTGGTCAAGGCGCACCATGATGATTGACTTTTGTCAACTACCACTCTCTGGGTCCAACCTCAGCCAATTACCCAGCCAGCAGACTGTGATGTACCCAAGGCCATAGATGACCTGCAGGGCAAAGATCATGGAGGGGTCTGTTTTGGTGTTATAAGCACGGGGGCATGGATCTGAGGGAGTATGGGTGTAGGTAATGGTTGTGGTAGCTGTGGAAAGGATGGGCGCTCCACATGGGTGAGTCTGGACCACTCCCACCAAGCCAACCAATGCTGTGCTGGTGAATCCCTAGAATTAGGCAATAGATGACTGCAAAGCATGCTGGGAGATGGGCTCTCACTGGCCACCTGTTGGCAGAGGAGAAGTAATGCAATGGAGTCACAATTGGCAGGAGGATGTGTGCACTTGGCTGTGCCACCCCTTGTTGTCTGGGTCAAACGGATAACCTGGGCCATGACTAATGCAATGTCCATTAGAGACCCCAGGGATTTCAAGTGGTTTGGGTATAAGCACAACTTGTGGTGGGAGGAGCAGCAGAGCTCCTTCACCTCCCAACTCTGGTTCAAGTGGCACCTGGAGTGCCAGGCAGGGAGAGGCTTCAGCAAGAGTGCATGTCTGAGCTCTGGGAGAGAAGGGGCAAGGGGGCTCCATAGGAAGGGTGGGGCTGTCAGTCATAGATTTGCCAGAGAATCTGGTCCCTGTTTGTCATCATCACTTATGTTGGAAGGCCACTGAATCCCACTGATCCTGGGAAATAAGAGGGTGTCATTGCTTGATAGGAGTGACTCATGCCAATTAGGAAGCTTGGTGTCTGGAAAAGCTGCATAAAGCATAATGTGAAGAACCATAATGTGAAGCATAATGTGGGAATCTGGTGAAAAGGCAACTTGATGGGCTTGTGGAGCTGATGTGAGATGGCTATAGGGAGGGTGGGTGGTTGGACAGTGAGTGGGTCGCTATGTGCTGGAAGCGTGCATTTCTAAGCTTGGCCATGGAGCAGCAGAGGGCTGGGTTAAAATGTAGCATGAAAAACAAATGTAGTTTATGTTAAAATAGAGTGTAATAATAGTAAAATATAACTATGTTAGTCTTGTAAGCAACTTGAAAACTAGGATGCAATTTAATAAAGATATATGTAAGGTACTCCACTTGGGAAGGAGGAACCCCCAGCACACCTATAGGTTGGGGAGTGTCCTTCTCAGCAGCTTGGAGGCAGAGAGGGATCTTGGAGTCATAATTGACTCCAAGATGAACATGAGCCGGCAGTATAACAAGGCCATCAACAAGGCCAATTGCACCTTGTTGTGCATTAGCAGGTGCATGACTAATAGATCCAAGGAGATGATGCTCCCCCTCTACGCGGCACTGGTCAGACCGCAGTTGGAGTACTGTGTCCAGTTTTGGGTGCCACACTTCAAGAGGGACACGGAGAATCTGGAAAGGGTCCAGAGGAGGGCCACTCGCATGATTAGTGGCCTTCGGGAAAGACCCTACGGGGGGAGGTTGAGAGAGCTGAATCTCTTCAGCCTTCACAAGAGACGGCTGAGGTGAGATCTTGTGGCTGCCTATAAATTTATTAGAGGTCAATGGGGAATAGGTGACGCGCTGTTTACTAGGGCACCCCAGGGAGTGACTAGGAATAACAGGTGTAAACTAGTTAAGAGTGGATTTAGGTTAGATATTAGAAAGAAATTTTTCACAGTAAGGGTGGCCAGGATCTGGAATGGGCTTCCAAGAGATGTGGTGCTTTCACCTAGCTTGGAGGTCTTCAAGAAGAGGCTAGAAAGTCACCTGGCTGGGGTAATCTGGGCAGGGGGTCGGACATGATGATCCATTGTGGTCCCTTCCGACTCTACAATCTATGAATCTATGAAACTGTGTTTTGTATCCTTCTGCTTGACATAAGTGAATAAACTCTGCATAGCCTTTATGTATAAGTGTGTGTAAAAAGGTGAATAGTGAGAGAATAGCATAAAGACAGGAAAAGAAGATTTAACTGTTTATGTAAGCAATGAGGTGCCAGATGTGGAAATTATCAGCCAGTAACTAATAAACGGCTGAACAATCCCTTTGAAGCTCGAGGCCACAAAGGAGATAACAGAGGAAGAAATACTGCCACGTAGGCAGCAAAAACACTCCAAGGCTAAGATAAGCTGAAGACAAAAGAAGAACAACTGCAAAAACAGAAGCTAGGTATAAAAACCCAAAGCACTGAAACAAAGAATGCCAATCCCTATAAAAGAACACTTTGAAAATGCTAAGTTGGGTGAGTTTCTTTCTCTACTGCCGTTTCATCAGAGCACAGATGCATCTGTTCACCCCGCTCCAGCTGTTATCTTCAAATCATCATCATCTACTCAATAAGCCTGGGTTAGCCACCCTGGGCTAGCGTATGTGCAAATGAAATAGTTGTTTTGTGTATGCCTGTGTGTAATGACATGTATGATAACTTGTGTGTATTTGTATAAATAGTGTGTTCAAACCTCTATGTCTAAATCATGTAATCAATAAACGCAGCACCTTACCTTATCCCCCTTTATAAAGTCTCGCTCATGATGTAAGCAATTAGCAATTTGTGTAACAAAGACTGCTTTCAAGAATCATTTCTATAGTTCTCTTGCTACAGAAGTATGTCTCAGACTGACTGGTCTGACTACCCACAGTGAAGAGTGCTATGCTCTGCACAGAAGGCCAACAAAGACAGCAGTACTGCTTTGGGGACACAGGTGCTCTCTGTTGTTGATGATTGCTTCTCTTTTCCTTTGGGAAAAGCTGCAAGAAGAGAGCACAGTCTGAGTGGTTAGTGTTTTTTTAAGGCAATAAAACCAGTTGCATTAAATTTCAATCCTTTTTGCAGAAGCACATCTTGGACTCTAAAGTCTCTACCCTGGCATACACTTCCAGCTTGGCTTTGGCTGATAAAGGTGGGAAGAGCAACCTGCCAAAAGGGGTCTTAGCTTACATAAGACATGCTATTGACTGGGTCAGATCCTTGGTTCATCTTGCCTAGTCTCCTGTGTCACGATGGCCAAGAGCGGATGCTGAGAGGGAGAGCGAACTGGGTCTGACCAGGATTTTTTCCCTTTTCTCTCTCAATTGCAGCCTCCAGCATTAAAGGTCTAGGAAGTTCTGATTCAGAGGCCGTGCCCCTCACTCCCATGCTCAATAGCTACCAATGCTCCCTTCCTCCCAGAATGGGTCCAATCCCTCAGTGAATCTAGCTAAACTGTCAGCTTCAACCACATCTGGTAGCAACGAGTTCCCCCATTTAATAACACACTGGGGGAAAGAAGAACCTCCTTGTGTTAGCTTTAAGCCGACTGCCTCCTAGTTTCATGTTGTGAGCTTTGGTTCTTGTCTGGTGAGACAGTCTAATAAATCCCTAGGGACTTTCTCTTCACCATTCAGTACTTTGGAAACCCTTTTCATGTCTCCACCTCCAGTGTCATAGTCTCGTAGTAGCTAGGGTCAGGAGGGACCTGAGCAGATCATCTAGCCTGACCCCTGCCACAGGCAGGAATGAATGCTGGGTTCACAAGACCCCAGACAGGTGATTGTCCAACCTCCTCTTGAATTTGCCCAAGGTAGGGGCAAGGACCACTTCCCTGGAAAGTTGGTTCCAGATTTTGGCCACCCTAACTGTAAAATATTGCCTTCTGATCTCCAACCTAAACCTATTCTCCATCAGCTCATTTCCATTGTTCCTCGTCACCCTGGGTGGTGCTGGGGAGAAAAGGGCTCTACCTATTTGCTGTTGATCCTCCCTGATGAGCTTGTAGGCAGCCACCAGGTCCCCCCTCAGCCTCCTCTTGCTGAGGCTGAACAAGTTCAGGTCCCGCAGTCTCTCCTTGTAGGGCCTGTCCAGCTGCCCTCTCACCAAGTGGGTGGCCCTCTGAACCCTCTCCAGGCTGGCCACATCCCTTTTGAAGTGCGGCGCCCAGTACTGGACGCAGTACTCCAACTGCGGTCTGACCAAAGTCACATAGAGGGGGAGTATTACCTCTCTGGAATGGCTTGAGATGCATCTTTGGATGCATGACAAGGTGTGGCTGGCCTTGCTGGCTGCGGTCTGGCATTGGTGGCTTATGTTCCTCTTGGAGTCAATAATGACTGCAAGATCCCTTTCCGCCTCTGTGCCTTCAAGAGGGGAACTCCCCAGCCTGTATGTATGTTGTGGATTCCTTCTCCCAAGGTGCAGCACCCTGCTTTTGTCTACGTTGAACCCCATCCTATTCTCATCTGCCCACTTTTGTAGTCTGTCTAAATCTAGTTGCAGCCTCTCTCTCCCTTCAAGTGTGTCCACCTCGCCCCACATCTTAGTGTCATCAGCAAATTTGGACAGCGTGCTTTCCACCCCCTCATCCAAGTCACTGATGAAGATGTTAAACAGTGCAGGCCCAAGGACCAAGCCCTGAGGTACCCCACTGCTCACATCTAGCCAGGTTGAGTACAACTCGTCCACCACTACTCTCTGGGTGTGCCCCATCAGCCAATTTTTCACCCATCCAACTGTGCAGGCATCAATGCTGCAGTGTTCTAAACTGTTCTAAACACAGTGTCAGTGTTCTAAACTGAACAGGCCCAGCCTCTTAGGGTTGTTCCTCCCTACCGCTGAGTGATCATCCCTGCTGCCCTTCTTTGTACCTTCTGGTGTTTGTTTGGGCTCAGGGGCTGGTGTCACTCCCTCTGTGGGATCAAATTTCGGTATATTGTCAGGGTCAACATCTTGCTGCCAGGGGGTTGGCTTGTACAGGGAGCTTGCTGGGGTCCCTCAAGGCAGCTCTACTGCTGTTCACGTGCCACGCCAATGCCAAATCCTCACCCACGGCACAATTACTACTAGTTTGGGAAGAACAATCCCTGCCCACTGTCTCCTATATCAGGAAGATAAGATTGCTTGATGCAATTGTGCTAGACAGACAGCCACACTCAGACATCACTGCACCATTTTCCCAGCCTGCAGACATGCCTTTCTCTATGAAAAGCAAAAGATGAAACCTGACAGGAGTTCCCATGCCCCATGGAACAGGGCTGCCACGATAGGCTTGTTCTCCCTGGGCTGAGGTTGTGGAGGATCCTTCCAGGACCCAGGAGACAGGACCCAGGGCCTTTGGGCCCTGCCACACATTCAAATGACAGCTGATAGAAACCAGCTCTAGAGCTGTTAGACATCTTCAAGCACTAATTTCATAGCTGGTTGGCTCTTTTTAGAGCTGGATAGTCATGTTTATCATGTGTTAATTACTCTGCATGTGATCAGCCTAAATATATTGCTCAAATAACCGGTGAACTGCATATGTATAATATGTAGTAGGGGCCTTTAAGTCAGAGAGCATGGTAAGGCAGAGAGGATGGGGTGTCTTGCTAGGTCCCTTCATCATTCATGCTGCAGGAAAGTTAATTGGGTAAGTAAGTCCACCTCTGATTGACCTGTGGGTGGGCACTAAATGCAAATGAAAACAGACCATAACAAACACACAGCTCCAGATCACAGGCAGAATTAAAAAGTTCATTCAATGCTACAATAGCCACAACTACAACTTCAGTCATTTCATTATTTGATCAGGACACTGGACAATCATCTACTTGTATTAGATTTTAAAGGAGACAATCAGGGTCTAGTGACTTATCAAGTACATGAATGGGAGCTGGGCTTCAGGCTTCCTAGCAGGGGCTGTTCCTGCCTTTCCTTCCCCTCCCAAGAGAATCAGAATTGGCTTTGCTGCCCTGGGGTCTCCCTTTGTCCCATTTCCCCCAAGGTCCTTCAGTCACAGATTCCTTTGCATCCTGCTCCTTTTAATGAGAGGCAGGTGAGGTTCCTTCCTGGGGGGAGCAGAAAGAGCATCAAGTAGAACTGGCACATTTGAAGGCCTGGGCAATAACTCCACAGTGGATTTCATTGGACTCTCTCACCTCTCTGATGTGTTCGGCTTGGTAGGAAAAGCAGTGCCCGACTTGCAGGCCTCACTGCCTGGCACAGGGTAGGTGGGGAGTTAAATTCAGAGATAAGGCAAGGTAGATTCCAAATGTCTCCTGTGTCATTCTCCAGATCTGGGGTGGAGACTGGAGGAGGGCGGATGGAGAAAGGCAACAGGTGCCCAGAACCCTTCCTTTGTCCTTCCTGATAACTGTCCTGTCCTTGCTGAGTATCCACTGCCATACTGCAGCTGGGTCCTTGGGTAACATCCTCTGGAGTAGCTCAGGGTCACCTCCTGACCCAGCAAACACTGCTGTAGCTACTGACCCCAGAGACTATGAGCGTTCTGCTCCCCCTCTTACCATGAGGCAGGCCTCATTTTTCCTGCCCCTTCCTAGGCTGTTCTGCCCAGGGAAGGAACAGGTTAACATGCCTCCTGGACACAGGCTAGTTGGGAGCACATGCAGCATGTGGTGATGGTGGATGAGGGACCCAAAGGAATGCAATCAGGGCTGCCCCCCTCTGGAGAGATGCCTTGGGCACAGTGAGAGCTCCAAAACCAGGGCTGCTTGCAGGGATAGGCAGCCACAAATGGGAAGCCACAATGAGGAAATTGTTTGGCACCAGCCCATGCTCCCATCCCTCCCTCTGCACTGCTTCCAGGGCTCAGCTCACTGAGGCAGCTCCTGCTCTCATCCAGGCCCAGATTTCCTCTGTTGCCTGATTCAGTTTATTGTTAATGACAGCGATCTTCCCCTATCCTCTACCTGGTTGTTCCAGCTAGACGCAAGCCTGGCCCAGCCAAACCCAACCCTGGTCCCATCACACCTTGAAGCCTCCTGCCCTCACTCAGATCAGCCAGCCTGCTGCTGTGGATCCCATGCTGTCACTCAACACCCCCACTACAATCCTCCCCTCCCCCCATCACAACACCCCCACCACCTCTATACACCCTATCCCCCTCCCTGGCTTGCAATCCCCAGCACAGCACCCCAGGAATGGGCAGCCAGTCAGTGCCCCTATCTCTGCAGCACACATGCCCCAAACCTCTTCTCCCCTCTCTGTGACTCCCTTTTGCCATGGCCCTGGGTATGTGGACAACCCAGTGCCTGGTGAATGAGGAGGTGGGGGATTTCCCAAACCTCCCCAACATGGTACAGGTGGTGGGGAGCTAGTTGAGGCAAAACCTGGCAGAAGCTGCCCTGCATCAATACCAATGGTCTGGCATGTGGGCTCTTTTGCGCTTGGTGAAATCTGAGCTAGGCCCGAAGCACTTCTCACATTCAAGATTGTGGTACAAGCTCCTCCTCTCCAGCGTGCATGCCCTGGTGCACACGGAGGTAGGATGGGCGGGTGAAACGCTTGCCACACTGCCCACAGCGGTATGGCTTCTCCCCGGTGTGGACACGCTGGTGAGACTGGAGGTTGGATGGGCGGGTGAAGCTCTTCCCACACTCTGTGCAGTGATAAGGTTTCTCCCCCGTGTGCACACGCAGGTGGACACGAAGCAGGTCAGGGCGGGTGAAGCTTTTCTCACATTCAGCACAACCATATGGCTTCTCCCCGGTGTGCACGCGCCGATGCACACGGAGGTGAGACGAGCTGTTGAAGCTCTTCCCACACTCTGGGCAGCGATGGGGCTTCTCCCCGGTGTGCAGGCGCCGGTGCACTCGTAGGTGGGATGGGCTATTGAAGCTCTTTCCACACTCCGTACAGTGTGGTTTCTCCCCACTGTGGACATGCTGGTGCTGGATGAGAGCAGAGCTCTGCCGGAAGCTCTTCCCACACTGGTCACAGCGGTAGGGCTTCTCTCCGGTGTGGATGCGCTGGTGGACTTGCAAGGGGGAGGCTTGGTTAAAACTCTTTCCACAGTGGCTGCAGTGGTATGGCTTCTCCCCAGTGTGGATGCGCCGGTGGACTCGGAGTTGGGATGGAGAGGCAAAGCTCTTCCCACAGTCCCCGCAGAGGTGGGGGCGCTCCCCTGAATGCGTTCTCTGGTGCTCCAGGAGACGGGATTTGTAGCGGAAGCTCTTTCCGCACTGGGCACAGGCATGGGCTGTTGTCTCCCTCCTGTGGGTCCCCCTGAGCTCCTGTTGATCCCAGAAGTTCTCATCACACACTCTGCTTTTAAACAACATATCTGTGCTGTATGGATACAACACCTCTCCGCTGTAAGCCCTGCCCTCCTGGCTCCTCACGTCTCTCTGCTCCTTGAATCCTTCTCTGTACACAGGGCTCATTTGGGGCTCAGCTGCTCTCTGTCCCCATAGTGCAGGGAGCTGGTTGCTGGCTGCAAATGGGTTTAGGTCTGTGGGCTCTTCAAGCAGAGCTGAATAGTAGCCTCTTAGTGGTGTCCAGGAACCTATTGAGTAGAAAAGGGAACCTAGATATTAGCCCCTGTGCTGCTGGGAAAGTGAAAAGCTCTGCTGTTTCCCTGTTCTGGGATGTGCCCCAAAGCAGGGCCTAGCTTTTGGGTACCCTGTGAAAACAAGTGGTTCAATTCCTAGTAGTCCCAACTACAGGGGGCAGAGGGGCACGGCAGTGTGCTGTACTCATGTTGTCTAGTTCCCTGGTGAAGTTTGCATGCCATTTCCAAGTGTTTCTGTCCCAGATTCAAGCTCTGTCTGAATAACAATCTGAATCACTCCTTTGTCTCTGTGTGCCCTGTCAAATGTTCAAATTAAAGCTGGGCAGAAACCAGCTATAAAGTTGTTACATATTTGTATAAAGTTGTTACACATTGTCAAGCACTAACTTTGGTTCCTTTCATAGCTGGATGGCCATTTTTATGGCATGACCAGTATTCGGCACCTGTGGCCAGTCTAAATGTTAGAGGTACACTGATACATCAGTCGCATATCGGATCAGCATCAACAGCAGGAAAATTAACATTATCAGCAATTGGTTTATTTCGGCCAGTAATGTTACCAACAAATGCCACATGCATGCGCACAGCCGCAGCATACACACAGCGAGGAATGCAGCCTGGCAGCTTGGAGAGCAGTGTCTGGCTGGTAAGTCAGGAGGGCGAGGGTACAGACTGAGGCCCTCACAGTGAGGGAGGTAGTGGGGCAGGGACACGTGCTGCCCAGCCAGGGCAGCAAATGGGACCCAGGGCAGGGCACAGTACAAAACCACAGGCGGCTCGTCCAGGGAGTGCAGGAAGGGCGAGGAGGGGGGCCCCGCTTCCACATCTAATGAAGGGAGGAATAAGCTGCAATCAGACCTAGACAGGTTATGGGGGCGGGCGGACGAGAACAGGACAGGTTTCAACACTGACAAGTGCAAGGTGCTGCTCCTGGGGAGGAAGAACCAGCAGCAGACCTACAGGCTGGGGAACTCCCTTCTCATCAGTGCAGAGGCAGAAAAGGATCTTAGAGTCATTATTGATGCCAAAATGAACATGGGCCGACAGTGTGGGGACACAGTCAGGAAGGCCAACCGCACCTTGTCATGCATCCACAGATGCATCTCAAGCAGGTCCAAGGAGGTGATCCTCCCCCTCTATGCGACACTGGTCAGGCCGCAGTTGGAGTACTGCGTCCAGTTCTGGGTGCTGCACTTCAGGAGGGATGTGGACAACATGGAGAGGGTCCAGAGGAGGGCCACTTGCATGAGCAGGGGGCAGCAGGGCAGGCCATACGAGGAGAGGCTAAGGGACCTGAACCTGTTCAGCCTCCACAAGAGAAGGCTGAGGAAGGATCTAGTGGCCATTTACAAATTAGTCAGAGGGGACCAGCAGGCACTGGGGGAGTCCCTGTTCCCCCATGCACTACCAGGAGTGACAAGAAATAACGGTCACAAGCTGGCAGAGGGTAGATTTAGACTAGACATCAGGAGGCGCTACTTCACTGTCAGGGCAGCTAGGATCTGGAACCAACTTCCAAGAGAAGTGGCGCTGGCTCCTACCCTGGGGGTCTTTAAGAGGAGGCTGGATGAACACCTCGCCAGGGTCGTTTGACCCCAGTACTCCTTCCTGCCATGGCAGGGGGTCAGACTTGATGATCTGCTCAGGTCCCTTCCAACCCTACCAACTATGAAACTATGAAGCTTCCCGCCACTGCGTGCACCCCCAGAGGAAGGAATGGGGGGCATGTGCCCCCCGGATCTGTGTGCAGGGTGAGAGTGAGGGCAAGCTACCTGCTGTGGGCTCAGGGCCAGGGGCTGAGCCAGCCTCTTCTTGGCAGAGGGGCTGGGTGGGGGCTGCACTCGGGGCAGGCCAGGGGACAGCAGCAGTGGCACGGGGGGGGGACGAACCTACAGGGTTCTAGGGCAAATTTTGGCGTGGCTGTTGCCTCCCCAAACTCCCCCAGCACCACCTCTCCTCAGGTCACTCCATTCTTCTGCCTTTTCTTCAGGAACTCTGTGCTGCAGGGCAGGCAGGGGACACACAGCCAACGCAGGGCTCCCAAGGAAAAAGGCAGCAAAGCAGAGTGCCCCAAGCAGAGGCGGCACTAGGGGAGAGCTTGTGGGGGCTAAAGCCACCCCAAAAATTCCCCGTAGCCTCCCATCCCACAGCCACCCCTCCCAATATTGCAGCCCAGCTGAGCCCACCCTGCCCCCACCCCAAGCACAGTTCCAGCCTGTCCCCCCCACAACCAGGAAGAGGCTGCTGCAACCCCTGGCCATAAGCCCGTAGTGGGCAGGCCGCCTCCACCCCACGCACAAATCTGGGTGGGGGGGCACATGCCCCCTATGCCTCCCCTGGGAGTGTGCGCAGCAGCGGGGAGTTGCCCTTCCTCCCTTGACGAAACACCGACAGCTCTGTCCTACTCCCAGCCCTGTGTCCCATTTACTGCCCTGGCTGGGCAGCACCTGCCCCTGCCTCACTCCCTCCCTCACTGTGGGGGCCTTGATCTCCAGCCCCCCACCCCCATGCCCCTTCCCCCCCAGACTTACTGGGAGGAAGCAGCTCTCCAAGCTGTATTCCTGTAAATCAGCTATTGGTATCAGCCAAGAAAATCTTTATCAGTGCACCCCTACTAAATGTATTAATTGTGTGATAATTATTTTGTACACATGGCCAATCTTTCTTTGCACTTGTAGCCAGTCTAATTTATTGTGTGAAAACACCAGTGAAATGCATAATATATGTAACATGTGGCAGAGGCCTTATGGTGGAGAGTGAGACTAGAGGCAATTGCTAGAGTGAGACTACTTAAGGGTTTGTCTACACCAAAGCAATGGTGGATACTGGGGAAGATGACAGACATTATCAAGACCAAGAGTTTTACCCAAGAGGCTATTCAGGGCTCTATCGCAATGTCTGTTTTTGAGAACTCGATCTCTGGCAGTCCTGAGAATGGCATCCCAAGATACGTATGAAGCAGCCTGACTAGCAAAGTTCTGGATCTAGAGAACAGCATATGTGGGTGCATGGGTATACTGAGCACTGCCCTCTCTTGGACACACCTCTGCTATGGTACAAACAAGCTCTAAAGGTTACTGGGCTTATGAAGAAAAGCCAACATGTCAGCTCTTCTCCTGCAAAGAAATGTTCTAGGAGGGGAAGATTTGCAGATCATGAGCCAGGCCTGAAATAACCTCTGAGTCTCTCCCTTCTGGAAGAACCAGAACTCTACTTCCTACCTGTTTTCAGGGAAAGGTCTGGTCCAGGGAACAAGTCCATAAATTTTTCTTCTGCCAACAAGTCCCAGGTGTCTTCCATGTCAGACAAATCTGCAACAAGACAAAGTGGTTAACTTTGGAGTTAACTTGCATCCATCGCAGGGCCCAGGGCTGCTGCCACTGGGGGCCCCAGAGATGCAGCAGAAAGGAGATTCTGGTGCCAGCCATGAGTCGATAACCCCCAGGGCATGAGTGTCTGTGAATGCCTAACTGCACCTGGGAGCCATGCAGTGGGTAGCAGAGCCCCCACTTCCATACATCACAATCCCCAAAGACTTCCAGAGTTCCTGCCCACCATGACAATTGCCAAGGGGCAATATAGGTCCCATCTTGGGGAGGGTGTCATGTCTTCCACTACTGATTGAAGATGGACATTCTAGCCCATAGTACTCCAGGGACACTAGATTTGCACTTAACATTGCAATAACAGGTGCAGCTTTGGCCCTAGCCTTGCAAAACTTCCCTGGGGGTGGAACTGTCTCCCCCCTCTCCCCTGCTATGACAGATCTCTCTACTCAGGTACCTGGGGCTCAATCTCCAGAAAGGAAGGTAATAGGAGACACACTGAAGGATCAAATTTGATTTCATTCTCCAATTAAGGGGAAGAATGTGGCAACAGTTGCCTGTACCCACACCACTGAACTGCAGGGAGTGGAACCACACACCTGCCTGGATAACACAGATCAGGGACAGCCCTTAGAGGTTAGTACAGTGAGATGAAGCTCAGGACCCATTTCCAGGGATCCAGCTCCTCCCATCACTTTGGTACAGACCAATGCTAAGAAGATGGGGGGGGGTGGAACAGGGTGACTGACTCAGCTCACCTGGGGACAGACCCTCAAACCATGCATTTTCTCCAAGGTCTTCATCATCACAGACCCAAAGCTCCAGCTCCCCTCGCTGGATGCGGTTGATCAAGTCTGGCATGGGACCTTGACATCCTGTGTGGGGAAATGAAAAAATGGTGGCTATTTTAATTTAATCGTCATTCAGCGTCCAGTCGGGATCTGGGGAACAGATTCAATGGAAACAAAATGCTAAAGGCCCTGGAAAGAACAGGGAAAGTACATTTAGCATCAAGAAGGAACCAGTCAGAATCCTTCAAAAGATGATGGTCCTAGTTCCCCAGCCAGGTGCAAGGATGGTCACATAAAATATAAAGCATGAACCACGGAGACACACAGAAAAGGTATAAAACTCTCAGAAGTACCAGAGAAGGTGCAGAGAGGTGCAGTGACTTGTGATGTACTAGGAAGAAGAAAAAGAAAACTTTTATGTTTTTAGATACCAAATTTAAAAGAAAGCGAATGGACACACTTGTGGACCGATACAACTAATTACCATCAGGGTAATTCCAGGCCAAGAACTAGAAATGGGTTTATTCTTGATGAAGGTTTGCACTGACTCTAGACAGTGAAGAGTCAATGACAGTTGGATGACAATGAAACTTTTTAATGGAGAGAAAAAAGCAATTCACACAAGCAGTATACAGAAAAGGGTGATTTTAAAGTAAGGATAGGTGCAAATATGTGTTGACCCCCAGATACAGTCTGAAGTACCAACATAAGTTCGATAGACCTATCGCACCAAAACCGAGTAGTCTAACTGAATGAGTATATGAAGATTTTAATGAAGCTCTTAATTTGTATTTTCAAACATGGAATTCTCTCAAACTACTGTTATTTCAGTCCTAACCAATAAGATATTTTTAGATTCTGAAGAACAGAAATTATCTAAAAAAATAAAATAAAAAAGCTAGTCTATGGAGAAGAAAAATAATTACTAATAAAGAGAACAGTAAAAGACCTGGAAAGGTTCCAGATAACAAGCTGGTTATAAACCTTAGGAACTGTAAACCTTTTCTCTCTCAGGCGAGAAAAACAGACGTTATCTTCATACACTAACATGAGGCCAGCCTGTTAAAACAACCTTCTTTGTCCGAGTTTCAGAGTCCAGGTCCTGAAAGCGAGGTATCCAACATCTGCTGGTGAGTTTCTTTGCCTAAACAAGACTTCAGTGCCAGAAGAACCAGCCAGGGAGAGACCAGCCCTTTAATTAACTAGTTGATACTATCAAGTGGGCTTAATGCTAATATTGAAAGCCAATCTTGTATTTTCTATTCTATTAATTTGCAATTAGATTAGATGCAATCTGGTCAGACTGAATTAAAAACCTTTCACTTGCCTGTTGTTTCTGTCTGTGCACCTTGTCTCTTGAGTGTATATTAACAACCTTTTACAGAAGCGGGATGTTGGCTGCCACGGTTCCCCTGCTTTACCTGTGGAAGGTTCAGGTGTTATGTCTTGTGTTGTGCCAGGGGTGACAGTAGTTTTACTAAGAGTTAGATTATGGATTTGTGTAGGTTGTTTAGGATCGGGACTATTCTGCCTCGGGAAGAGGTGGGACTAGATATGACCTCTGAAGGTCCCTTCCAGCCTGACTTCTCTGATTCTATGAATGCACAGGTTGGTCAGTACTGCAGTATGTATGACAGTCCATCAGAGTTACAGAGATAAAAAAAAAAAAGAAGCAAGGTACAGTTTTACAGCTTGCAATTCCACATGCTGGGCTTTTGATAAGCAGAGTTTCTAAAAAAGGAGCATAAGATCACCTCCAAAGTGGCCCAATATGGTGTCCTACTTGACAACTTTGTGCCATTCCCAAAGAAATAATAAAGAAATGAATCCCAGGGGAAAGATAAAATGGTGGGAGTTAGTTCATACCCAAAAGCCAGGGCCATGTAACAAAGACTACCTATGGTATTGTTATCATAATAAAGAGCTTGATGAAGATTTACTTTAGGATACAGGGAAAGAGGTCATACTTATAGTATAACCTAAATCAGGAGGGTCAAAAGAAAAGAAAAATTAGAAAAAAATAACAAGGTCCTATGCCCAACCTGTGGAAGTTTCCAAAACATTAGGAGAGGAAGGGTACCCTTATCCTTCACTGGAAGCTTGGTAAGTGGCAGCAGGGAAAGGGAGAAGCACTTCTTTAAGTGATGATCAAGACACGGCTACATATGTGGTGTCAACAGCAGGGTTTTGGCTTCTTTGACAATGGAGTGGTGTTCCAAGAAAAACTGGAAAGAGATGGGGTCCACCTGATTTAGGCAGGGAAGTGTCTTCAAGTACAGGCTCACTAACCTAGAAAGAAGGGCTTTAAACTAGGTTTGCTGGGGGATGGAGAGAAATAGCCCAGAGGTAAGTGAAGAGCCAGGAGACATGGCAAAAAACCCTAGAAAGGGGAAGCAATACCAGAAGTCCTAGCAATGTTCTCACGGAGTCAAACAGTTAATTGCCATATTTACCTGAATTCAAGTTGACTTTAAATTTAAGATGACCCTCCAATAATTTGATTCGATCTATGGAAAAATGTATTCATTTGTTATAATTTCCCATTAATCAAATCTAATTATTGGAAGATCACCTTAAATTTGTCTCCCCTCCCTGCCAAACTATTGCAGCGGGGAAAGTAGCTGCGGGGGGGGGGGGGGGGGGAAGAGACCTGTCCCTTGCCCCCTGCACCTTGCCCCTGTGCTCAGTTCCCTCCACCACTTGCCCACCCTGACACCTGTTCCTCCTGGCACCTGCGCATCCCCCTCCCCCACCCCTCAGACACCTGCACATCGCAGGGCCTGCCCCCCACATACCTGGGCCCTCTGGCACCTGTCCCCCTGCGGTGTCTGACCACCCCCCCAAGCCACTTGCCCCCCCCCAACCCCACCACTTGCCCCCTCATGCACACATTCCCTTGGCACCTGCCCCCTGGCTGCCAAATACACTCTGCTGTGACTGCAGCTCTGGCTTTAGCCTAGGGCACAGAGCATGTGCTGGCTCTGGCCCCATCCCTGAACTTGTAATGGTGGCAGCTCCAATGCTAGCACTAATGATATTGCCCTGGCCCTGACCACAGCCCCAGGTTGTCAGAGATTGGCAGCTATGGCTCTGATTCCAACCCTGAACCAGAGCTAGAGCTGAAACCTTAGCAGCCACCTACTCCTTCTCTCACCTTCTATTTGAATTCATGAGAGGGGCTTTTCTCCCTAGCATGTTGGAATGGGGGAAAAAAAAACTGTCCTGGATTAGACTAAATACAGTACCTAAATTTTTTATAGACTAATATGAGAAGCATGGAAAAGAAACATAAAGAACTGGAAGCCTAGTACAAGGGTGGAATTACATAACTGAGATTACAGAAATGTGGGGGGGTAGTTCACATGACTGGAGTACGGTCATGGATGGCTATGACTCGTTCAGGAAAGACAGGCCGGGGGGAAAAGAGGTATTACTCTATATATAAACGTGTGTTTCGAGATACAGTATGAAGTAGAAGATAAGCCTGTTGAAAGTTTGTAAAGTTAGAAGGGAGAACTACAGGGAGGATACCCCAGTGGGCATCTGCTCTAGACCACTGACCCAGGAGGAAAAATGTGGATAAGACCTTCTCTAAACAACTAATGGAAGTGTCCACATCAAAGGACCTGGCTCACAAGGCGTTCTTCAGTTACTGTGACATCTGATGGGAAGGAAATAAAGCAGGGCACAGACAGTCCAGCAAATTCTGGGAGGCTGTTGGGGATAATTTTTGGTTCAGATGGTGGAGAAGCCAACTAGGAGGGGAAGCTCTTTCCAACTTGCTGCTCACAAACAGGGTGCAATTGGTTGAGAATGTGAAGAGGCAAGGTAGCTTGGATGACAGTAACCACAAAATGATAGAGTTCAAGATCCTAAGAAGAAGGAAGGCAGAGAACAAAGACTGGATTTCAGAAAAGCAAACTAACAAATTCAGGGAGCTGGTAGGCAGGAGCCCTTGAAAGGTAAGTCTGAGGGGAAAAGGAGTCCAGGAGAGCTGGCTGTACTTTAAGGGGGCCACATTAAGTGTATAGGAACAAGCTATTCCGAGACCAGCCTGGCTAAACAGCTCCCTGGCGGACCCAAAAGCGGACCACTTCTGGGTCTGCTACCGGGCACGCTAGGGAGCCCCTCGTGCTTTTGTGGGACACTCCAAGTGCCCCAGCATCGCAGCACTCACGAGCCCCTGCTACCTAGAGGTATTTAGAAAAAACGTTTAAAGCTGTCTCTGTGTGCAAATCTCCAAATCTTTCCAGTTCTCTCCGATTTGAAGAGATTAAAGGGTCCTCAGTTTCAATTCAGATTCAGAGATTCAGCCACCAAATCGGACCAAACCTCCACCGAATTGAATCAAGGACTGAAGCTTTGCACAGCCCCATTATGTTCCAATTGATTTAAACATTCCTGAAAGCCCAAAGTTCCACTTGTAACACATACAGGTGCGATTACTCTGACACACGTGCCCGGAGATGATTTCTCTCTTCTTACAATGGCAAGTTGATCTAAATGGGAAAAAAAATGGGCCAGCATTTTATAAAATAGTTTCTTTCATCATGAAAGGTTTAGTTGTTGCTTTTAATTAATTGTAGTAACTTATTTTTTTTTATTAATGTTTAATCTTCACTTTGCTTTTCGAAGCCCAGAAATGAGTCTACATGCCATGGAAGTACTGAGTTAACACAACTAGTTGTGGCCTGAGATCTCGCAGTGGCCAAAGGAAACAATACAAGCACATATTGAAGGCATACCTCAAGAAAATGGATGTGGACATCAAGAGCTGGGAGAAGCTATCTTAGGGGAGGGCAATTATTTCGGACGGAGGGCTGCTTACTGAGTTTTGGAAAGCCATTGAGGACTACATGACAGGTAGCCTGGGGCAGATAAATATTAAATGTTCTTAATTCTGGGGGGGCCCCACAGGCCGGATAGAATGGCCTGATGGGCCGCATCTGGCCCCCGGGCCACATTTTGCCCAGCCCTGAGCTAGCTGCTGACCAACTCCAATGGCACCGCAATCTCAAACAAGTGGCAGCCCATTTTGAGGTAAAGTGTCTGGTCCTCAAAGCAGAGGAGACAGCGGAGGAAGGAAAAGGAGAGGAATCCCAGCCTGCAGCCTACTCTTTCCTGCAGAAAGACCTGCAACTTTTGCTGATGGATTTGTGGCTTTAGGATTAGACTCTTAAGTCACCTCAAGACCCAACAAGCCCTGGCAGAGTTCTTCATTGAATCAAGGGCTTGTTGATGACAACTAAATTAACAGTTTGCAGTCCTACCTCAGAAAAAAAATTATTTTGCAGCAATGCTATTTTTAAGCAAACTTTGTCTTATCCTCTTTTTTTTTTTTTTTTTACTTTATTCTTTTGATAAAAGGGTTAAACAAACTGTCATTTTTAAGATATAAAAATATAACTGTTGGTACCATAGGTTTCGAGTGTTTTTGTTTTATATATCTTTGCTGTGTAACATGTAAACTTATGTTGTGTGTCAAGTGAGTGTTTTGTTTGTTGCAAAAAACATGAGTTTTTGCAAGCATATTTATGCTAGAAGTGATACCACATTATTTTTTTTATTGTTATGGCCTGTCTAACAGTGCAATGTCATTGATTACTGAAAATTCAATTTTTTTTCTTTGAAAATTTACAAAGGTCGTTTTAAAGATATACATGTATTTTTGTCACCTGAAAAATAGTTAAATTTTGAATTATTTACCATTTTAGTCTTTTCTGAGCAACTTCTTTCCTTTAACTTTCTTTTCCTTTAAGCACAACACTTTTTCTGTAAAAAAGTACATTTGTTGTTTTTGGCAAAACAAGAAAAAAACTGAGGGGGGAAGGAAATAAATAGCTGTACACTGCAATTTCTATACTGAATGGTATGTGCCCATTTTCTGCAAGCCAGCCAGGGACAGACATGTAGATACTGCAGGGGGTGGCGTAGCACAGAATTTGGCTGCATAGGAAAATCTTCAAAAGCATTGTTAAAATTACCTCAACTTTGACTTCTAGTTTGATTTAGAACTTTTACACTACAACAGAGTATGGGTCATGGTTTATTTTGTAAATAAATGTGGGTATGACTTTACCTATGACTTAATAAATTTATACATCTTCTGGTGATAAATTTCTTCTTTCAGCAAGTCTAAGAGGGATGTTCTAAATTCATAGACATTAGGGCTGGAAGGGACCTCGGAAGATCATCGAGTCCAGCCCCCTGCCCCAGGGGCAGGAAGTCAGCTGGGGTCACAGGATCCCAGCAAGATAAACATCCAATTGTCTCTTGAAGGTGTTCAAAGTGGGTACTTGAACCACCTCCGTCGGCAGCATATTCCAAACCTTGGGGGCTCGGACAGTAAAGTTCTTCCTTATGTCCAACCTGAAACAGTCGCAGAGGAGTTTGTGACCATTCAACCTTGTCATCCCTTGGGGCACTCTGGTAAACAGATGTTCCCCCAGATCTTGGTGAGCTGATGAATTTATAGGTGGCCACCAGGTGCCTCCTGAGCCTGCGCTTTTCCAGGCTGAAGAATCCCATGGCTCTCAGCCTCTCATCATAAGGTCTGTTTTCCTGCCCTCTAATCATGCGCGTGGCTCTCCTCTGCACCCTCTCAAGCTTCTCCACTTCCTTTTTGAATTGTGGAGCCCAAAGTTGGATGCAGTACTCCAGCTGCGGCCTCGCCAAGGCTGAGTACAACGGGAGAATGACGTCCTGGGATTTGCTAGAGAAGCATCTATGGATGCAAGCCAGCGTTTTGCTCGCTTTACTAGCTGCAGCATCACATTAGAGGCTCATGTTCATCTTGTCGTCAATCATGACCCCCAAGTCCCTTTCATCTGTAGTGCTAGCCAGCGTAGCACTGCTGAGCCTATAAGCATGCTGCAGGTTTTTCCTCAAAAGGTGGAGAACCTTGCATTTTTCGGTGTTAAACACTATCAGGTTCCCATCCGCCCATTTCCTGAGCCTGTCAAGGTCTGCCTGGATCACCCTCCTGTCCTCAGATGTGGATGCTTTACCCCAGTTTGGTGTTGGCGAACTTGGCCAGTCTGCTTCTGACACCAATGTCTACATCATTAATGAAAATGTTAAATAGTATAGGCCCTAGGACAGAGCCTTGAGGGACCCCACTGGTCACAGGGCACCACGATGATTTACTTCCGTCAGCCACCACCCTCTGGGTCCTACTGCAGAGCCAATTCCCCAGCCAGCAGATTGTGGTGTGGCCAAGGCCGCAGTTAGCCAGTTTTGCCAAGAGGTGATCATGGGATACCAGATGGAAGGCTTTTTTAAAGTCAAGATATATGACGTCAATCTCTTCTCCCTTGTCCAGGTGATAGGTCACCTGGTTGTAAAAGGAAATGTGATTGGTCAAGCAAGACCTACCCACAACAAACCCGTGCTGGCTATCCCTCAAGATGTTGCCATCAGCCAGTCTGTTAAGAATGGTCTCTTTGCTAAACATTTCTAGGATCTTCCCTAGGATAGAGGTCAGGCTGATGGGCCTGTAGTTTGCCAGATCCACTTTCCTCCCCTTCTTGAAAATAGGCACCACATTGGCCTTCCTCCAATCTTCGGGCACTTCACCAGAGCACCAGGAGTTCTTGAAAATCCATGCCAGGGCCTGAGCTATGATGCTAGCCAGCTCCTTGAGTACCCTTGGGTCTAAACTGTCAGGGCCAGTTGACTTGAATGTATCCAGCCTCACAAGGTGTTCCTTCATGAGGTCAGTGTTGATGGAGGGTAAGGAATCTCCCTCACCTGGGCCTCCCTGTCCCATAGTGGGCAGGGGCATCCCATGGGACTGGTGGAAAACTGATGGGAAGTACCCATTTAGCAAGTTTGCTTTTTCCTGGGCGTTGGTTGTCAGTTGTCCCATCTAGCCATGATGGTCCAGAAATTCTGTGAGAGGCAAACTTCTTAGGGTGATCTCTTTAATTGGACCAACTGTGTAGCTGGGATAGAATTAGATAAGCTTTTGAATGCAAGATTCATCAGGTCTTCCATTCAAAAACCTGACTAACTCTATCGCAAGTAAACAGTTGGTCCAATAAAAGATATCACCCTAAGAAATCTTTGCAATGTGCAAAATCATAGAATCATACAGAAGTAGACCTGGAAAGGACCTACAGAGTTAAATGTATGGGCATGATACTTATCCTCTTTTCTCTCACAAGGCTAGTTTCCCAAGTAGAGGTACTTAAAGAATATTTTTCAACCTTGGGTTGGGGGATGGTGTTGACTTGTTGGGAAGGCAGAGGAAGATCATCTTGCAAAATAACTCCTGCATTTGGAAGCAGTAGGAGTTAGACCAAGAGGAATACCCAGGAGAAAGGGACTGGTTCAATAAAAGAGGATATGAAAACATAAAACAGAACACAGGCCTAATCAATGACAGAACAGTGGGGAGGGAAATAAAGCCTTTTTAGACCATCAGCCCAATCTTCATGAGGAGAAGACTGTAGAAGAACCAGGAGAGAAAGGAGACATTTCTGAGTTCACATAGCTCTGGGGAGAAGCAAGGAAACAGAACTTTACCCAGGGAAACAAGGGCTTGGTAATTCCTTAGCATCTGGTCCTGGTAAAGCACTTTGTCTCCATCTCCCAACAGCTCCCACTCCTTCTGGGTGAAGTACAGCGCCACGTCCTCAAAGGCCTCCGGGAACTGCAGTCACAAGCAGTACATGTTCAGTCCCTTCTGCTCCAGCCTCATCCAGCCCCCACAATCCTGAGCCCTATGATGCATTACAAAGATATGCCAGCCTGGCTGTGCTGGACACTGATGCAAAACTACCCTCTCCTCATTTGACATAGGTGCTCCAGCAAAGCCCTTGGTTTGTACACAGCAGTGTGTCTACACTAGGGGGCACCTCCATCATAACTAAACCATCAGTAGTGACCCCCAGGAATTTATCCTTCGCCACCAGAGACCTCCTCAGCACACCAGGGGAAGCTCTCAGCCTTACTCTGCACCACAAAAGATTTTTATCCCATTACCTGGATCAGCTTTTGTGTCCGCTTTGTTCCTACAGGTTTACTGATTGCTTGCTTCTTCCAGCACTAACCCCCCCCTCCTCTCTCCCTTCTTTTCCTGCCTTTTCTTTCAAATCACTGTCTCCATTTTACACACTACTCTGTGCATGACCTTTCATAGCATCTGATGAAGAAAGCGTAGGCTCACAAAATTTTATGCTATATACACAGGCACACATGCAGAAATATACATACAAATATACATCGTGTGTGTGTGTGTGTGCGCACGCGCGCATGTACCCAAATATACACAAGTATGCATGTATGTGTATATAGAACCACAGAAAATGAGGGTTGGAAGGGACCTCAGGAGGTCATCTAGCCTAACCCCCTGCTCCAAGCAGGACCATCCCCAATTGTGTGCATTTGCGTGTACACTGTGTGCCAGCCCCAGGGCTCACTCAGCCCGCAGACACCAGGGCTAACACAGGGTACACTGCCCACAGTAAGTGGGCTGGACCCAATGCTGCACATGGTATAGGGGGCTGGGCCACAGGCTGCATGGGGTACGCTGGACCCCTACCCAAGAAGGATGCACAGTGGAGCTGGAGATCCCACTGGCTTGGTCAGCTAGGACTAGACTGCAGGAACTGGACTTAGACTTGGGGACAGCTGCTGTTTAAGCACTCCGGGACTGAAAGCTTGATTAGGGACACCGCTGGAGGTGAGGGAGGGAAATTAAGGTGCTGAGTATGTTACCAGTGTTGATGCTTACCTTTTACCTATGTCCTCCCTTTGGCCCAGCTGGCTTGTAACCCAAACCTCTATGATTTTCTATAGCAAAGTGGGAACTTCCCCCCACTATTTACACTTCTTCCTGCCCTTTCACCCTTCCCTCCTGCTTCTAGGCTTCAAGGTTGGCACAAATTGTTAGAAGTTAATTAGGTCATTATAATTACCATTATATTCATCCCACTGCCACCATCACTGCAGCCAGGAGAAACCAAGCCTCCTGGAAACAGGCGAGTGGGGCAGGTGGAGCTGTGACAGTCTTACCCGGTAACAATGGATGCATCTCCAGGCTGCTACTGCTACGTGTCAGGGTTGCGCTGACGACAGTTTTACAAAGAGGTTAGATGATGGATTTGTATGGGATGGCTTGGACAGGGATGATCAAGCCTCAGGCAGGGGGTTGGACTAGCTAGATGACCTGCGGACTAAATGCCCCTTCCCAGACCTGCTTCTCTATGAAACTGCCCCACGGGCCTCCATTTTCCAGTGGCATGTCAGAGCCAAGCCAAGCCAAGCTAGGACAAGCTGCAGCACTGATACACATGCCTGCCTGTCTAAAGCAGTGTGGGTAGCACACACCTTTCTGCTGCAGCTGCTTCTCAGTTCAGCTCCGATGCACCTCCAGAAAACAGATGTGCACCAGGCAATTTCAATGCCATGGCAGCAGCCACAGGGGCAGATCCAGAGAGGGTGCAGTGGTGCAGCTGCATCCTCTTTTTGGATTGCATTGTACCATTAGGGATTTTTTTAAAGACCCTAAAGCACATGAAAATCTTCCCTCCCTTCTCCTTCCTGCTCAAAGGCATTTCCCCTCCCCTGTCTGCCTTTCCCCACTGTCCCAGGGGTGGGGAAGCCTGCACTGGTGAGAACACAGGAGACTGGGAGCAGGGGTGCAGCCACCCCCTGAACTGTGGGTGGCTACTCCCACATGCCCTTTAGGAAATCCTGGGCAACAGAGGCATTGCAACATCCCTTGCTAATTCTCACAGCACCCCAGCTGAGAACCACTAGTCTGTAAGGTGCAAGACTACCCTGTCTTCCACCTGACTTCAGACTGCCATGGCACACAACAGCTCTATACAAACTTTTACCAGCCTGGCTACAGCAGATGGGAATGCACAAGTTCTCACCCATCAGCTGACAGCTGTTCCAACAAAGGGCCTGATGAGGCGGCAGCTCTGCTGGTGGAAGAATGTGCTTGTCTATCTCAGCCCAGCTCATGTTGCTCCCTCTACCTTTCTTGGGCAAGGTACAGCTGCACCTTACAGACTGACTAAATCAAAGAGGTGTAGATTTTTCAAAAGCAACTGTTACTGCAGACTAACACAGTGAACTACTCTGTATTGCAGCAGTTCTCTGCCTTTTTTAGATTCAAAGTACCTCTCAGAAAATGCCAGCTCTTGGCTTTCACATGTTGTTTGAGTACTGAAAAGCAACAGAGCCATTCTTGTGATGCAAAGAACTTAAGACAGACCATGACAGCAATTCTTAGTGTTTAAAACACGCTGGCCTATTTGAAATAGGGGGTTGGATTATGTGACCGAAGGAGACCTCTTCCAACCCTGCTTCTTGGTGACTCTATGAAATCTCTGGATTTCTCTCACAAATCAAGGGTGTTTGTAGACGTACTCTGGGAGGGGGTGCTTGAATGAGAGTGACTCAGAGAGCTGCTGTTAGTAAAGCGCCCAGAGTGTCATGTGCATCAGTGTCTGTGTGCTGAAAAATAGGGGGGGAGGGGGGGGAGGGGTAACTAAAGGTTGTCAAACGAGCTTTAGTTAAAGCATCCCCGCTGCCATTTTTCAGGGCGGGGAGGCTGAGACCGCTGACGCCGGTGGCAATTCCCACACCCCAGCAGACTGGATTGCTCGAGTCTGTTCCGCGGTGCTGGATCTCCGGGCTCTCTGGACGAGCACAGCTCGCAGACGTAGCCGTGCTGGGGGGGGAGGGCGGGCAGCCCTTGGCGGGGGCACTTGGGGAGGATGACGGCTCTCCCGGCACCAGCTGCATGGGGGCGCCACCCGCACTGCCTTCCAGAGCCCCCGGCGCAGCGCCCGCCCCGGGAACCCGCTCTCCCGGCAGTGCCGCCCCGGGGCCGCCCCGACAATGAGCCTTTCCTCCCAGCCGCTCCGCGGGGACCCCGGGGCCTCCCGCTGCTGTCCGCGCGCCCGCGGGCCGGGGCCTACCTGGGCTGGCGCGGCGGCGGCCATGCCCGGCGGCGCGGGGCGGGGCCGGACCGGGCCTGGATGCGGCCGGCAGCCGCCGGGAAAGAGGCGGTCACCTCAGCTCAGCTCCCCGGGCCCCGCCCACCTCTACGTCACCGCGGGGCAGGACTGTTCACGGTTGCCTAGAGGGGGAAACCTCTGGTGCTGCTCTGGTCGGTGTGGAGGACCGTGACTCCATGGTCGCTACGCCCCTCTCGTTAACCCCTTCCTTCTCGGGCTGTAGCAGGGCGTAGCGGGGGCGGGCGGGGGTGTGGCTTTCGCGATCCGTGTGCATGTGTGTGAATATTTGTGTGTTTATGGCTTTCTGCATCTGTGTGTGTGCGCGCATGTGTTTAGGAATGTGTGCGCATGTGTGTTCCGTGGCTTATGCATGTGTGTGCGTGTGTGGTTTTCAGCATCCGTGTGCGTGTGCGCATGCATGTGGTTTTTGGCATTAGTATGTGTGTGTGCATATTTGTTTCTGTGTGTATGTGTGGGCATGTGTGTGTTCGTGGCTTTCAGCATTCATATGTGCATGTGCACATGGGTGCGTGTAGTTGTGTTCAGTGATATGTCTGTGCACGTATGCATGCATGTTCAATGACGTCTGCGTGCAGGTCTGCCCCGTGTGTGTCTCTGTGTGCATGCACGTGTGTCCGTGTGTGCGCTTGTATGTATGTGCATGTGCACAGGCATGTGTAAGCTATTGTGTGCATATGTGCAGGCACCTGGGGCAACAGAAATACCAGTCAGTCCCACCCAGACCAGGTTGGGGCGGGGGAGGACTGTGGCAATTGCGGCTTCCAGTCACACACCTCTGTGAGGCTGAGGCCAGAAAGCCATGGGACTGGGGGGGGGGGGGGTCTGGTCAGCCCCATCAGACCCCACACCCCTGCCTGCTCTGCTCCCAATCCCCTGCACTCACCACCAGCCAGGCATTGTCCCCAGTTGGGGCCATGCCCAGGCAGGGGAACCCAGTGCCACCTGCAAGCAGAGTGGAGTGATCAACACTGGGTGGGCCCATCAAGCAATTCACTGGGCAGGTACAGCCACCCCATGGACATGTGGTCTCCAGGGCCCCACCACCAGTCACAGGGTAGACCCACCAGTCAGAGGACCCAGGCCTACAGCCCTGCCCTACTGTCACTCCCAGCCCACCCCACCTCTTGAACCCAGGTGTCCAGGCTCCCCTGCCTGCCTGCTTTCACCCACTGGACCCCACTCCCCTCCCAGGGAACCCAGGCATCCACATACCCTGCCTGCTTCCCATCCCTGCCATGTAGTGGGGGTCTCCATATCCATGGCTTCCCAACTGCAGGACCTGGTATCCCAAACTGGGGCTGTCTTCTGGGGCCCAAACAGCCAGGTGGCCATGCCCATGTTGTACCCCTGGGCAGGAGCTTGAGATTGATCTAGTTAACAAGAAAATGGGAAAGATATGGGTAACAAAGCAATGGGGGGATAACTGCTGAAAAAAGATGACTGGTAGAGACCCATTGTACAACCGTATATGGGACATGTCGAAAAAGCTGTAAAAATTATAAATAGCTAAAATAAAAACTTAACACTTTGGATGCAAGAATGGAGAAGCAAACAACACCCTGATACTGATTGCGACCCTGATGCCATGACAGTGCCTGGCCAGTCAAGTCATTGGGCGTCATTTGGTCAGAATACCATGCCATTTTGGATTCTGGTATTGCTCAAGCATTTAATAAATTAGGATTTAAGATGAGAATAGTTTAATTGATCATTTAATCTCATTTACACCCACATTTTAATTAAAATTGAACCCAACGGGGGGTGGTGAAAAAGGCAAATGGGAACATGGGATGACATGACATAGTTGAGGATGGTCCTGCACTAAGCAGGGGGTTGGATTAGATAATCTCCTGAGATCCCTTCCAACCCTAATATTCTATGATTTTATGTAAAATTTACAGCAAACAGGGTATTTTGTACTTTCATAACTTAAAAAAAGCTTCAGAGTTTTGCATAAATTGCATATGTTGTGTCTACTTCTCACAGCACCTCTCAGAATAGCCTCTCCCTCTTTCTGTTCATGCCTTCTCAGTGTCCAAAAGATAAAATGTACGTGCCCAGTTCCGCTGGCTTTTGGTCTCCACTACTCTGCTCTTGCATGTGTCATGGGAGAAAACTCCCTGAGGTTCGTTGTCTAGCTGCATAGGGACCAGGCAACACGGGTAAAGTTTTACTGCAGTATATTTGCTTGAGCAATGACCATAAAGCCAGCAAAAAGGCAAAATGGCCCCCCCTAAAGGGTGGGGCGATCTTTTATACTTTTTACAACAAGGCAAGACTACAGGGTTAACAAAAGCAATACTTGGGCAGTGCTTCACAGATCTTCATAACAGCATATTTCTATTAAGCTGAACTAGCACTTTCTAAAAGCTAAAAGTTAAGTAACAGTAACATTATGATAGGTTAGCAAAAACTTGCACAGTAGCAGATACTTCTTAAGGACACGATCACTGTACTTAGAACAATGGCTTCTTTGTGTTATCTTGTTCCTTGCTGTATCTGGTTTACAGCACACAGACACAGATTCACTTGCTGCATTTTACTCAGAAAATGGTTAACACAGTTAAAATGATTACTTAACATAAGCAAAGCCTTAGCTATCATTCTGCCTTCTGGTCAGCAACATTGCTAGGCCACAGGTCATGCCTTGTATTCAGCTATAAAGCTAATACTTCTTAATAATCCAAATTATTGTTAACCTAACAGTATGCTATCAGAAAACTTTTATTTCAAGGTAATAACAAACATGCTCACCACACATGGGAGTGTGTTTTTCTTTCCCTTGGCCACCAGAGAAGATTCTGGGTATGTCTGCAGGTCCTTAAACTCCTTTGGCAGCTGGCATCATAGGACTAAGAGAACAAGCAAGCCATAGCCAGGTTTCATATGCTTGGGGAACAAGCTTTACCTCCCTCTCCAGTTCCAGGCCATGTCTAATAGGGCTTGGGGCATTTATTCATTCAATAAATAATGGGATCATCTCACAATAGCACTGGACTCAAGAGCAGGCACACTGAACTGGCTGCCTTGTTCTCCTGGAGGTCACAGGTGATTGTAAAGCTGGAACCTGTTCCCATTGTGCCAGTGACAGGGGCAGCTTCCCAACTCTGAGCAAAATCACTAGAAGATGACAGAGACCAGAACAAAGTTCCCCTCTTGCCTGTCCCCACATGAACATGTTCTGTCAAGGGGGAGATCCTTTTTTGCGGGAATATTCCACTTCCAGCATGGCAAGGCCCAGTGCTGGATTGTCATTCCCCTCATTGGCTGCATCTGGAACAAGAACAGAAGAACTGCTATTTCCTGGTGTGACACAGGCAAGCTTTCACACACCATGCAAGCACCAGTCTGCCTCCTGTCTACGGGCCAGCCTCCCACCTCACTCTCCTGCCACGCCTTATTGTAATAATATTGAGGTGTCAATTAGGTGGGAGGCTGCCTGTTTTGAACCCTGATGTTTAGTGGGGTATCTGCAGCTCCATTCCACCCCTACACTGCGGCCCAAGCCTTGCAGATGGCATCCCAGGCAGCTAAACTCAGCCATACCCTTCAACCCTTAGCTGTGGTCCCCTCTGGGACCTTCAGCTACCCCTTAGGCTCTGGCCCCATCTCAAACCAGTCAGGACCTCGAGCTTCTTTGCTCTGTGGACATCCTTCGCAATAGGCCCCTGGCCCTTTTGACCTCTCTCTGGGTCCTGGCCCCAGTGTGGGCCAGTCAGGTACTTTGGGTCAGGTCTAAGCTGATTGCCTGCGTACAG
Organism: Alligator mississippiensis; assembly: GCF_030867095.1. Classification (NCBI taxonomy): domain Eukaryota; kingdom Metazoa; phylum Chordata; order Crocodylia; family Alligatoridae; genus Alligator; species Alligator mississippiensis. Next base: position 26,781,192 of record NC_081831.1, read on the forward strand.
GATTCAGGGTCCCCCATTCCCAACTCAGGTGCTTTGCAAAGTGTGCCTGGCCCCACGGGATCGCTCACCTCAGCAGGTTCAGGTGCTTCAAGAAGCTTACCAGGCTTTCCCTGCATTAAACAACCCACCCAAAGGTGGGACTGAGGTTAAGGTGCCTCAACCCACCTTCCACCAGGAAGGTGCTCACTCCTGGCATTTACCTGGGGCTGTTGCACCCCCAGCAGCCTCACCTGGCCTTCACCACCCAGCAGGGTGGTTTTAGGTCATGCCCAGGACCAATGAGGCTTTCAAGCCATCCCCATAGTCTCACCCTTACCTCTGCCAGGAACATGGCAGAGCTCAGCAGAGGGATATGTCTTCTTTGCTAGCTGATCATGAACTGCCCTTGGATCAGGGAGCTGGGCCTTAACATGGCCTTCCTCATCCAGCACCTGCCCCTCCCTGCTGTCCTTAAAATGGCAGCACCACCAGTGCCTGCCACACCAGGGTCAGACCATCAGTCCATCTAGCCCAGTCTGCTGTGTCACATGGTGGCAGAGAGCAGATGCCGAAAGGGAGCGGATCTGGGTTGGACTGGGGTCTCCACCCGTCCTTGCTGACTTGCAGCCTCCAGCACGGAAGGTCTAGATTAGAAAGTCCTGACTCAGGCTATGCCTGCCCCTCACTCCCCTGCTCAATAGCTCCTATTACCCCTTTCCTCCAAAAACATGTCCAATCCCCTGGTAAATCTGGTTAAACTCTCAGCTGCCACCACATCCGGTGGCAACAAGTTCCCCCCCTTTAATGACATACTGGGCACATCTATATGTGCCCCTACAGCACCCTTGTTACTACACTATCATTTAGTACTTCCTTGTGAAAAAACTTCCTTGTGTTAGTTCTAAACTGACAAGCCTACTAGTTTCATGTAGTGACCCCTTGTTCTTGTCTGGTGAGACAGTCAGTAATGTATCCCTATTGACTTTCTCTTCACCATTTAGTACAGGTTTCCCTCGCTTTATGCGGCTTCTGTATGTGCAAATTCACTCTTATGCAATGACCCTTTTTATACCAAAATTCGTTATATGCGAGGTAAATTCACTCTTATGCAATGTCATGGAAGCCCACAATCAGCTGCTTTGTGCAGTGCACTGTGGGAGTGATGTGCACCAAAATATAGTCTCCTGTGTGGATCTGTGCTCCTCAGTCATTGTCTGTGACGTGTTTCTGTAGTTGTCATCCCCATTATGGTTTCTAAGCATCTTGCTAGCTTATCTCCTACCCTTCTCCCTGGTCCATCAATGAAGCGCAAGAGAACTTTACTAACACTGGAGACAAAACTGGAGATTTTGACCAGTGCAAAAGCACCACCCTGCGCTTGTGTGTACTGTCTGCTGTTGGTGAATACCAAAATTGTCTTGTAAAAGTGGTAGAAATAGGCCTGGAGGTCAGTGCAGTTGAGTTCTTGGAATATATTGCTATTTGTTACACTGTAAAGTGGGTTCCCTTTATGCAAATTTGAATTGTGTGTCATTTTCCAGGAACACGTGTACTGCATAAAGCAACAGAAACCTGTATTTTGTAAGCCCTTTTCATGTCCCCCCTTTCTCATCTCTTTTCTGAACTGAATAGGCCTGTTTATCCATCTGTCTATCCCACATTTTCTCTATCCATCTCTCCATCCCTCCACCACTCTCTCTCTTTCTCTCAGTAGCTTCTTTACTCTCTCCTTATACAGAAGTCCCACCAGGCCACTCATCATCCTTGTTCCCCTTCTCTGGACCTTCCCTAGTTCTCTTATATGCCTTTTCAGGTGTGAATGCACCATGGATTTATAAAGGAGCATCACAATACTTTCTATTTTGTTCGCAATTCTATTCTTAACGATCCCTAACATTTTGTTTGCTCTTTTGACAGCTGCTGAGTCCTGAGCTGATGTTTTTAGTGATTTGTCCACAGTGACTCCCAGGTCTCTTTCCTGTGTGGTAACACCTAATGTACAGCCCATCCTAATGTAGGTGGACAAGGAAAGAGCTAACTATGTAACAGTGAGGAGTAAAGGCAGGACAATGAACAGGACAGCTCTGTATGAGCGGTACCAGAGCTCCTCAGAGATGTGGAGAAAAGGAGAGCTTCAAAAGAAAACCATTCATTCTGCCATTTTACTTGAGTGTTTTATTGCAAGTCATTTAGCAAATGCTTTCCTTAATGATTCCACCACTCCCACTAGGGTGCACAGGTTTTCCCCCTTGTATGGGTCAGTAGTGACACCCAGTGGGCAATTTGGGCAATGCAGAGGGGGCAATTGCTGCCCCCAGGAGCAGCAGTATCCTCCAGTGGCTGCCCAGAGTAAGGCACTGGTTGCATGGGATTTTACTCCTTGCTCCAGCCCCCGTCAATTCAGGTGCTCTCCATCCGGTCACCCTTCCCTCTGCCTCAGCAATTTAACAGCTTTTTTTGCACGTTTCCCAAGTGCTCAGTGGTCTCAAAGTTGACAGCAGCTCCCTCCTCAACAGGAACAAACTCACCCTCCAGTCCCCCTGCACTTGACCCATTTGTTAATAGCACTGAAGAAGCAGAGAACAGTCAGCACCAGTGTCCTATCCCCAGGCTCAAAGCAATCCCACCTTTCAGTTCAATCAGGACATGGTCCAATGTTTGTCAGTTGAAGACATGAGTGAGCCCTTTGTTTTCTGCAGCTGTTGGGGAGTCATGAACACCCCTCAGCCCTTTTGGCTGTGCTAGGTGTTTCACTACCTTCCTCCTTCCAGATCTTTTGATCCCAGAAGCTGTTCAGGCTGAATCCTGAATCACAGCCATAGGCATGTGAGAAAAGGGGATGGTGAGGGACAGTTTCAGGGGAGTTGAGATGCACAGGTCAGGGATCACACCCCACATTAATAAGGCAATCCTAGGAAAGAACAATGGTCACAGGCCATGACTGTCCCTGCTCCACTGGCCAAGAGATCATTCTCTCAAAGAAAAGGATGGGAAGATAGAGATCTGAACCTGAACTGTATCAAACTCCTCCACACCGGGGCAGAGGGGTGGAACTTGCCTCAGACTACAAAGACGGATCCTGAGGGCTGCAACCTCACCACCCAGCAGTGAGTGTATCTGTATCCTCTGCTGTCATGTAGCTGCTCTGGGTCATGGTGCCCGAGTGATAACACCCCAATAAAACAGTCTCTAGATCAAAGGAACTTGCTTTGGCTTCTCTTGTCCTTCTCTGGATAAAAGGCCCCAAGGACATCCTGGGTGTAACATACCACCTGAAGGCCTGGGCAGCTCTCTCTAGTTTATATCCAGAGCCTTCTCTTTCTGCATTCACTCTCCTTGAATCACTCATAATCATGGCTTGAACACTAGAACCACGTGCACTGCAAGGAGATCCCCAACACTCAACCCAGCTCCCTCCAAGCCCCAGTCCACAGAGCAAAAGATGACTTCTTGCTTCCCTGCACTGGGTGCTGCATTGTTTGGAACAGGATTAATTCACACAATGCCCTGCCCTAGGTCCCCACTGCTGCTTGGTGCTCTATGGCACAGTAACAGTGGCTGGTGTGGGACCTTTTTGACAGAGGAGGGCACTGAAAGACTGGTGGATCTCACCAGGATGAGATCCTGACTGGTTTCTAATCAGAGCCAGTGTCTGCTGCTCTGCAGGTTGGGGAATGGAAGCTTTAGGCTGTGTGTACGGAGCCTGATGCCCACAGTTTCTGTTGGCTACCTGCTGTCCCCACATGCGGACTCTCCTAGTGAACTTCCAGGTGGAACTGTCAGGGCCAGGTATAACCAAGCCCAAAGAGGTGAGATAAAGGGGAACTGTGGCCCACTGTAAGATTTGTATCCTCAAAGGAAATTGGCCTGGGGGGGGTGGGGAGGAAGAGACATTTCTCTATTGGGGTTCAGGAGCTGGATGCTCAGGGGGTCTCGTGTTACTGTCACTGCCTCCTGGGGTGGGGCATGTCATGGTTCAGGTGCTGATGGCTCTGGCATCTCTATTTAAGTATGAAGGGCTCAAGCTCGTGTAGCTCCCTCAGTGAGTTCAAGAGAGCTCAGTGCCTGGCTAATGTCAGCATCTCCCTGTGAACAGGCTGGTTTGCACTGGGAACTTGTTGGGGGTTCTCAGGGCAGCTGTCCACATGCCACTAGAGTGACAAATCCTGACTCACTGCCCTCACTACCCTTCAGAATGGTTAGGCTGTTGCTGCTGAGCCCTTTCTCCTCATTACTCATGGCTCCCTCCATGGCTTGCACTCCCCAGTACAGCACCCCAAGTCTCTTCTCCCCTATGACTCCCTTGCTTCCCATCTCCAGGGCCATTCAAACCAAGGGCATAGTGAATATCAAGAACACCAGGATATCAGGAAGAGCTTCTTTAGGTATCAGGAAAAAAATTCTTCACTTTTAGAACAAGGCAGTAGAATAGATGCCTACAGAAGTTGTAGACTTTCTATCACTGGCAGTGTTCAAGAAGAGGCTGGACAGCTACTGGTCTGGAATGATCTACCATGGGGATTTCTCAGGCTTTACCCCCCAAACTCCATCTGTTACACATGACAGGATATTTTTAAAGTTCCTTCAGAGGCACTGGGTGTTGGCTATAGTTAAGACTAGGAATTTTGTCTTGGGTGTGCCAATGCCCCTACCTGGACCAAAGCTGGAGGTTCCTGGCTAGAGGGTCTAACCCTTCTGCTCATGGTCAGACTGATGCTAGTTGGGGTCAATAAATAATTTTATCCCATGGCAGACTGCTACAGACTGCGGGCGGGCAGGCTGCCTTTCTCAGTAGCGGGGGTGCAACCTCTACCTGAGATCTCTAGAGCATATATTGACAGCACGTCACAGAAGCAGGACCTTGGCACCTGTGGTTCCCCTGCTTTATCTGCAGCAGGTTCAGGTGTCATGTCTTGTGTTGTGTCAGGGTTGACAGCTGTCTTATGTAGAGTTTACATTATGGTATTTATGGGATGGTTTGGATAGGGATAATCCTGCCTCAGGCAGGGGGTTGGACTAGATGTAACCTGTAGAAGTTCCTTCCAGCCCTACTTCTCCATTTCTCTGAATAGGGAGGCAAGGGCACTCCAGACCCTGTGTGGAGCAGAGGGTGATGGGAGAACTGGCAGGAACTGACTAGTGTCAGGTGTGAGGATTTCGTCTGTGGATTCGCTGGTGATGAGCAAGATTAGAGCTAGACCTGAAGGACTTTCCACACTCCAGACAACAGTACGGCTTCTCCCCAGCGTGCATGCGCTGGTGGGCTCGGAGCTTGGACAGGCTATCGAAGCTCTTTGCACAATCACCACAGCCATGTGGTTTCTCCCCTGTGTGAATGCTCTGGTGCCCTCTGAGGTGGGACAAACGGGAAAAGCTCTTCCCACAGTCCGGGCAGCGGTCAGGCTTCTCTCCTGTGTGCACGCGTTCATGAACATGGAGGTCAGAGATGCTGTTGAAGCGCTTCTCACACACAGTGCACTGGTATGGCTTCTCTCCTGTGTGAAGGCGCCAGTGGACGCGGAGCTTGGAGGGATATTGGAAGCTCTTCTCACAGTCCGGGCAGCGGTGTGGCTTCTCTCCAGAATGCACATGTTGGTGCTGAGTGAGAGCATGGCGGTGCCGGAAGCTCTTTCCACACCGGGCACAGTGATGTGGCTTCTCCCCACTATGGATGCGCTGGTGCTGACTGAGAGCTGAGCTGTGCCTGAAAGTCTTTCTACAGTGAGGACAATGGTATGGCTCCTCCCCAGTGTGGAGGCGCTGGTGGACGCGGAGCTGGGATGGGCAGGCAAAGCTCTTGGTGCAGTCATGACAGGGGTAGGGGCGCTCCCCAGAGTGTGTTCGCTGATGGATGAGGAGATAGGATTTATCTCGGAAGCTCTTCCCACACACCAGGCAGGGGTGGGGGCGCTCCCCAGAATGCGTCTTCTGGTGGGTGAGGAGGCAGGATTTATACTGGAAGCTCTTGCTGCAGTCAGAGCAGGGGTGGGCTGCCTCCCTTCTGTGGGTTCCCTTATGTGCCTGGAGCACCTCCTGGCCCCAGAAGCTTTCCCTGCACTCCCCGCATGTATACAGCATGTATATCCTATATATATACCACACCTTCCCACTGTGATCCCTGGCCTTGTGGCTCCTCGCTTCTCCTTGCACCTTGAATTTTTCTGTGCACATAGGGCTCTTTTGAGGCTCAGTGGGTTTCTGTTCCTGTAGTGCAGGGAGCTGGCATCTGGCTGGAAGCAGCTCCAGACCCATGGGCTCTTCAAGCAGAGATGAACGGCAGTCTTCTGAGGGCATCCAGGCACCTGTTGGGTGGAGGAGGGAACCCAGAGATTAGTCCCTGTGCCACTGGCAAAGGGAAAGCCCTGCCACTCCCCTCTACTCTGGGATGCATCTGAGCATGACTAGGCCTTGGTACTTGGGCACCCTGTGAAAAGAAGTCCAGTTCAAAATAGTCTTACTGCAGGGAGTGGAAGAATTCAAGCCCCATCTGATGGCTGGGGAGTCTTGAACACCCCTCACACCTTTTGGCTGTGCTGGGTGTGTCACTACTTTTCTCCTCCCAGATCCTCTGATCCCTGAAGGAGTTGAGGATCACACCCCATGCTATTAAGGCGACCCTGGGAAAGAACAAGGATCACAGGCCATGATTACATTTCCCTGCTCCATACTTAGATGGCCAAGATCGTTCTCTCAGGGATATGGATGGAAATACAGACATTTGAACTTGAACAGTATCAAACTCTCCCACACCAAGGCAGAGGGGTGAAAGTCTGGAACTTGTCTCAAACCATGAGGTGGATTCTGAGGGCCCTGAGACCTCACCACCTGGTAGTGAGGAAGTCATTGTATTCTCTGCTGATGTAGCTGCTTTTGCTAATGTTGCCTGATTGCTAATAGAATCATAGAAAATTAGGGTTGGGGGGGACCTCAGGAGGCCATTTAGTCATCTAGTCCAACCCCCTGCTCAAAGCAGGACTAGCCCCCCCCCAACTAGATCATTCCAGCCAAGGCTTTGTCTACCTGGGTCTTAAAAACCTCCAAGGTCCACAGCATCTCTGGGTAACATATTCCAGTGCTTTACTACTCTCCTAGTGAGAAAGTCTTTCCCAATAGCTAACCTAAACTTCCCTTGCTACAACTTGAGACTATTGCTCTTTGTTCTGTCATCTGCCACCACTAAGAACAGTCTAGCTCCATCCTCTCTGGAACCACCTTTCAAGTAGTTGAAGGCTGCTATCAAATCCTACCTCAGTCTTCTGTTCTGCAAACTAAATAAGCCCAGTTCCCTCTGCCTCTCCTCAGAAGTCATGTGCCCCAGGCCCCTAACCATTTTCATTGCCCTCAGCTAGACCTTCTCCAGTTTGTCCACATTCGTTCTGGACACAGTACTCCAGATGTGGCCTCATCAGTGCTGAATAGAGGGAAATGATCACTTCCTTGATCTGCTGGCAACACTCCTACCAATGCAGCAAGGATGCTGTTAGCCTTCTTGGCAACAAGGCCACACTGTTAATTTATACTCAGCTTACTGTAACCTGCAAGTCCTTTTCTGCAGAGCTGCTCCCTAGCCACTCAGCCCCCAGCCTGTACTGGTGCATGGGGTTGTTCCATCCTAAGTGCAGGACTTTGCATCCACCCTCATGGTGGATGGGTCGGTTTCGACCTGGAAGGGTGTGGGCAGTGGGGTCCTGCAGGGCTCGGTCCTTGGACCAATACTCTTTAATGTCTTCATCAGTGACTTGGACGAGAGAGTGAAATGTACTCTGTCCAAGTTTGCGGATGACACAAAGCTATGGGGAGAAGTGGACACGCTGGAGGGCAGGGAACAGCTGCAAGCAGACCTGGACAGGTTGGACAAGTGGGCAGAAAACAAAAGAATGCAGTTCAACAAGGAGAAATGCAAAGTGCTGCACCTAGGGAGGAAAAATGTCCAGCACACCTACAGCCTAGGGAATGACCTGCTGGGTGGCACGGAAGTGGAAAGGGATCTTGGAGCCCTAGTGGACTCCAAGATGAACATGAGTCGGCAGTGTGACGAAGCCATCAGAAAAGCCAATGGCACTTTACCATGCATCAGCAGATGCATGATGAATAGATCCAAGGAGGTGATACTTCCCCTCTATCGGGCGCTGGTCAGACCGCAGTTGGAGTACTGTGTGCAATTCTGGGCACCGCACTTCAAGAGGGATGCGGATAACCTGGAGAGGGTCCAGAGAAGGGCCACTCGTATGGTTAAGGGCTTGCAGACCAAGCCCTACGAGGAGAGACTAGAGAACCTGGACCTTTTCAGCCTCCACAAGAGAAGGTTGAGAGGCGACCTTGTGGCTGCCTATAAGTTCATCACAGGGGCACAGAAGGGAATTGGTGAGTATTTATTCACCAAGGCGCCCCCGGGGGTTATAAGAAATAATGGCCACAAGCTAGCAGAGAGCAGATTTAGACTGGACATTAGGAAGAACTTCTTCACAGTTAGAGTGGTCAAGGTCTGGAACGGGCTCCCAAGGGAGGTGGTGCTCTCCCCTACCCTGGGGGTCTTCAAGAGGAGGTTGGATATGCATCTAGCTGGGGTCATCTAGACCCAGCACTCTTTCCTGCCTATGCAGGGGGTCAGACTCGATGATCTATTGAGGTCCCTTCCGACCCTAACATCTATGAATCTTATTGAACCTCATTAGATTTCTAAAGGTGTACCAATAAAGATTTTTTGGGTCATTACCAATGGCCAATTATTAACCAGCCATATCGGCCAATATGGATCCAATTGCCTATATGCAGCCTGGCAGTTTGGAGAGCAGTGTCTGGCTGGTAAGTCAATGGTGGGGAGGGGCATGGGGGAGTGAAGGGGAGTGAAGGGGTGTGGTGGTAGCAGATCAAGGCCCCCATAGTGAGGGAGTGAGGCTGGGGCTGGGGCAGGCACTGCACAGCTGGGGCTGTACGGGGTGCAGAACAGATCCAGAGCTCATCCAGGGGGCACTGAGGGTGGAGTGGGGGAAGCTCTTGCCACTGCACACAACCTCAGGGGAGGCACAGGGGGCATATGCCCCCCAGATCTGTGCGTGGGGTGAGAGTGAGCTGCCTGCTCAGGGCTGGAGCCTGCACTGGCCTCTTCCCAGCAGGTGGGCTGGGCACAAGCTGTGCTCATGGTGGGTGGTGGCACTGGGAGCAGGGAGTTGCAGCCACTCCAAAATTCACCATAGCCCCCCCTCCCAGTTCCGCCACTGCCCACCCAGCCCCTGCCTGCCCCAAGCACAGCTTAAGCCCAGCACCGCCCTACCCCTGCTGGGAAGAGACCGGTGTAGCCTCCGGTCCTGAGCACACAGCCCACCCTCATCCTGTGCGCAGATCTGGGGGGCACAAGTCCCCCATGCCTCTCCCAGGTATGTGCACAGTGGCGGGAGCCACCCCTACTCCCCAACTGCGCCCCCTGGATGAGCTGCGGCTCCATCCTGTGTCCTACCTCAGCTGTGCAGTGCCTACCCCTGCCCCAGCCCCACTCCCTCCCTCACGGCAGGGGCCTCGATCTACCCACCCCCACACCCCTTCTCTCTTCCATGCTACTTCCTCTCCACAGGCTTACCAGCCGGATGCTCTTCTCAAGCTGTGGCCATGTGCATGCTATGGCTGTGTGCATGCACGCAGCATTTATCGGTGACATTACTGGCCACATTGGCCAAAAAAAGCCAATTGCCGATAATGTCAATTTTCTTTTGGTCTAATCCTCCAATTTGCTGAGGTCTTCCTGAATCCTAACACTACCTTCTAGTGTATCTACTACCCCCCCCTCACCCCCCTCCCAGCTTGGTAGCATCTGCATACTTGCTGCAGGTGCACTCTATGCCATCTTTCATGTCACTGATGAAGATACTGAACAAAACTGGCCTCAGGACTGATCTTTGGGGCACTCCACTTGATACCAGCTGCCAACTAGACATCAAGCCATTCACTACTACCCTCTGAGCCTGATGATCCAGCCAGTTTTCTGTCCACCTTACAGTCCACTCATCCAACCTCTATTTCCTTAGCTTCTCTGCATGAATATTGTTGGAGACCATATTAAAAGCCTTGCTGAAGTCAAGTATACCACTTCCACTGGTCTCTCCGCAACCACAGAGCCAGTCATCTCATCATAGAAGGCAATCAGGTTGTTCAGGCATGACTTGTCCTTGATGAACCCATGCTGACTGATCCTAATCACCTTCTCCGCCAATTGCTACCAAATGGATTCCTTGAGGATCTCCTCCATGATTTTTCCAGGGACTGAGGTGAGTCTAACCGGTCTATAGCTCCCTGGATCCTCCTTTTTCCCTTTCTTAATATGGTCACTTTGTTTGCTCTTTTCCAATCACCCGGGACCTCTCCCGATCACCAGGAGTTTTCAAAGGTAATGGCCAGTGAACTTCCTCAGCACCCTTGGATGCACCCCATTCAGCCCCATGGACTTGTCTAGATCCAGGTTTTCTAAATAGTCCCTAACCTGTTCCCCTACACCACTGTTAGATGCCCACCTCCTGCCCAAACTGTGCTGCCAGGTGCAGCAGTCTGGGAGCTGATCTTGCCTGTGAAGACTGAGGTAAAAAAGGCATTGAGTACTTCAGTCTTTTCTGCATCCTCTGTCACTAGGTTGCCTCCATCATTCTGTAAGGGCCCACCCTTTCCCTGATCCTCCTCTTGTTGCTGACATACTTGTAGAAACCTTTCTTGTTACCCCTTATGTCCCTTGCTAGCTGCAACTCCAATTGCACATTGGCCTTCCTGATTTAAACCCTAAATGAAGTCAGGAATCATGGGATAATATCTCATAATATCCCACTGAGATAATATCCCACTAATATACCAGTATCTAGTTCAGAGGAACTTGCTTTGGCTTTTCTTGTCCTTCTCCAGATAAAGTAAAATGCCCCAGAGACATCCCAGGTGTTTATACATGTCCTCTGGTAGTGGGGTAGGGGGGACAAGGGAAGTGTGCTTTAGAGTGGCCCTTGGAGCCACTCTTATTAAAGCACCTGGAGCATCTCGTGTATCAGTGTCCTTGCACTTAAAATGGGAGTGGGGGCCCTTTAACTAAAGCTTGTCAGAATTGATACATGAGACGCTGAAGTCGGCTGGTGCTCAGCAATTACCACGCTCCAGCAGACTCGACTGAGTCTTCTGACATGCTGTAATTACAGTATGTTGGAGCAGCCTCACTACTCATGTATAGATGTCCTCTGGTTGTAACATTATAGAGACAACTATATCACCTTGGACTTCTCAGGGGAAGACACACTGAACATGTGCTCTACACCGGATCTGAATGGCTCCATGCTCTCTAGGGCTGGGGGGTGAGACCAGAAGCAACTGCCTCAAGGAAGAGTGAAGTTCTCTAAGGGCTTGTCTATACCACAGCAGTGGTGGGGCCTGGGAAAGATGACTGCCATTCTCCAGATGGAGATGTTCATGTGAGAGGCTCTTCAGGGCTCATCCCCAGTGCTGGGTCTGAAGCACCTGATCTGCAGCAGTTCAGAGAACAGTGTCTGGGGACAGGTCTGAAGCAGTCTCCCTAGCAAAGATCTGGGTCTAGAGTGCATCAGCAGATGTGGTTATTTGGGGCAGGCTGAACACTGCTGTCTTTGAGACAGGCAAGTCCTAAGGATTGCTGGACTTGCAGAGAAAAAACAATGTCAGCCCTCATCCCTCAAGGACACCTTTTGGGAGGGGATTATGTGCAGCTAATGAGCCAGGTTTGGAATAAGCCCTGCTTTCTACCTGCTTGCAATGAAGGGTCAGGTCCAGGGAATTAGCTGACAGAGCTTTCCTCTGTCAACGAGTCCCAGGCATCACAGAAATCTACAAAGACCTTGGGGTTAACCTGCACATGGACTCTAGGTCTCAGGGCTTGTGACACTCAAGGCCCCAGACACGCAGCAGAAAGAGGAAGACTCTGATGCAAACCAGAAAGGGTTTATATCCCTCAGAGCAGAGCAGAGCAGAGCAGAGCAGAGCATCCCACCTGCTTCTGGGAACCATGTAATGGACAGGAAAGCCCCAGCCTCTCTACAATACAATCCTCACTGGCTCCCAGAACTCCTGACCACCAAGAGAATTGTTAAGGGATAATACCATGCCCTTGAGCAGGGTATCACCTCTTACACTGCTGACTGAAGGTGAACAATCCAGTCCATGGTACCCCAGGGATACTAGATTTGTACCTAATATAGAGTTGTCAGGTGAGGCTTTGGTCCTACTACTATATGACTTTCCTGCAGGTGGGGCTGACCCCTGTAAAGAGACCAACTCCAAAGGGGGCTGGGGTACCCCCAGCAGCCACCTCCAACCCCCTTTTCACTGCAGTTAACCCAGGGTATTGCCCCGTCCTCACCTGCCATATCCCAAAAGTAACTTAAGTCCTCTACAAGTTACAGGTATCGTGCAAAACTGGTTAATTGCGCAATTGCTTGGAGATCAGCTAAACGTGCAAAGTACTACACTTGATCTGAGCCTTCAAGAGGCTGAGAAGCGATGATAAATATCTCCAACCAGCTATAAAGTTAGACCTCAAAAATGTGTACTAACTTCACAGCTGCTTGCTATACAGCTTTAATTTGCATAGGTAGCAGGGTCTCCATTGCAGCTGGGAGCCCTGTCATCTATGGGCTCCCAGCCGCAGGGATCCACCTTGCGCAGCTGGGGCTGTGAGTCCTGCAACTGCTGGGGACCCTCAGCCCCATGCTCTGGGTCCTGGCAGCACCCCACAGTTGCAGGGACCTAGAGTCCCATAGCTGTGGATGCTGGGTCCCTGCAGCCTCAGAGTGTAGCTACAATCTCCCACCCTTGGAGAGTGCATAAAATGAGGCACTATCTCTCTCTCTCTGCCCCAGGGGGAGACAGCTGTGGCAGGGAGATCACAACAGCCGCATCTCCCAGCTGCAGGGGTGTAGGAGGTGGCCCTGCAGCTGGAAGTCCCTCAGCTGAGGGGGCTCCCAGCCATGAGAGCTTGCTTCTTACCAGTGCAGGGAGAGCCCAATCCTGGGCACCAGCAATGAGGTGTGATGAGATCTAATGCATGATCCCACAATCATGCCTTCTGCCATGCACATGTGTGAGATCAAGTGAATCGCACCTTAGATCCTATTGCAACTTTACCTGCATGTGTAGAGGGGGCCTTAGTGTAAATTTCAGAAGCTGCCCTCAGATGACTGAAGTAAGACCATATGTGCCCCACTCCACCCTGCCCATCAGGTCTCCTCATTCTGGCCCAGTCCTCTAACTCTAGCTCTGACCAGAGCATCTCTGTCCTTAATTGGCCTCAGTCAACCTGCTTCCTCAGTCTATAACCGGAGCTCTCTCTCTAGCCCCAACTCTCAGTCCTTCTCTGGGGCTCTCTAGCCACCCCCATCTCTCCAGCTCAGTCCCTGTCCAGGGCTCTCTCTCTAGCCCTTTAACTGGTACTTCAGGCCCTTAAATCACCTAATCAAGCTTCCCCAGATGCCTACAGTGACTGTAGCCAGTGAGTTCAAACACCCACCATCAACTACTTCTGGGCAGTTTGCCTCACCTGAGCCCTCAACTGCCTTCTGCCTGTCCCAAACAGGCTACTGCTAGGGGTGCACCAATAGAGATTTTTTGGGCTGACACCCATGGACGATTTTTAATGAGCCATATCGGCTAATACCGACCCAACTGCCGATATGCGGCCTTGCAGCATGGAGAGCAGCGTCTGGCTGATAAGCCTGTTGTGGGGAAAGGGGTGAGGGTGAAGGGAAGGAGCAAGGGGGGAGGGAAGAGACATGGAAGGGGCAGATCAAGGCCCCTGCTTTGTGGCTAAACAGAGCTAACCAAACCTAACAAAAACAGGAACCACTGATTTCCCCATGAGATGCTCTCTCTAGCTTTCTCTTCCCCTCTCTCTGTAGTCTTGCAGGTCTCATTTCCTTTCTAGGACCTGGGCCAGAATGAGAATCCAGTGCAGCAGCCAGGCTTATATATCCCCAGTTTCTGACCCCTCCTGGTCACCTGGCCTTTCCCTCTCCTGCAGGGTTCAAGTATTCCTCACTTGCCTTTAGTAAGCTTATTGCTCTGCAGCCCACAGTCCTCTAACAGGTGTCTTAAGCACTGCTTCTCTCTGAATAACAGGGGTCGAGATCTCCAATACACCCTTCCACTGAAACAGAAACCTAGGCCAAGGTACCTGGGGCTCAGTGTCCAGAGGAGGGCAACAGGAAGCATCACTGAAGAGTAAATTTGGATTTTATGCCCTTATTCAGGGGAACAAAAAGGGAATATTTGCCTGTTCCCACATCACTAAATTGCAGGGAGTTCAAACACACACCTGCCTGGACAGCACAGATCAGGGGGTCAGCACATTCAGATGGAGCTCATGGCTCATTTCCAGGGTTCCAGCTTCCTGTCACTCTGGTACTAAGCTATGCTAACGAGATCGGGGGGGGGCGGGGGCGCAGCAATTGACTTGACTCACCTGAGGACAGGCCCTCAGACCACATGCTTTCTTTGGGATCCTCATCATCACAGACCCAGAGTTCCATGTCCCCTCGCTGGATGCGACAGATCAAGTCCGGTGTGGGTCCCTGATATCCTGTGTGGAGAAATGCAGATAGTTGGTTATGTCTGGTTACTCTCCATACTGTATTATTCACTTGAGATTTGGGGAACAGATCCAATGGAATCAAACATTCTAAGTGGCCCTGAAGGAACAGGGAAGGTAGACATTTAGCATCAAGGAGAAACCACCCCAAACAGAACCCTTCAAAAAGGTGATGGTCCTTGTCACCCAGGTAAAGTGTAGGGCTGTGCAAAGCTTCAGTCCCCGATTTGATTCAGTGGAGATTCGGCCCAATTTCATGGCTGAATCTCCAAATCCAAATCAAATCAGAGGACCCTTTAATCTCTCCGAACTGAATCAGAACCGTCTGAATCGATCTGGAGAGATTCAGACATAGAGACAACTTAAAATGTTTTTTCTACATACCTCTAGGTAGCAGGGGCTCATGAGTGCTGCGATGCTGGGGCAACATGGAGTGTCCCACAGAAGCATGGGGGACTCCCCAAATCAAATCACTGTCCCTGATTCGGGCTGAAGCCAAATCTGAATTAAATAGGGCCCATTTCGCGCACCCCTAGTAAAGTGTAAGGATGCTCATGTGAAATTGTAAAGCATCAACCACTCAAGTATATAAAAGGAATAAAACTCCATGTAGCACTATAGAAGGTGAGCAGAAGTGCAGCAACCTGTGATGTACTAGGAAGAAGAGAAAGTTTTCCTATATATGTCAATGATTCAATCAGCTATTAGGTAAAAATGCCAAAAAAGCCCCACTGAAACGCCAGCTCCAACAGACCAACCAACTTCTTGGTGACTGTAGACGACCTGTTCTTAACACAGGGTGTGGAGGGGCCAACTAGGAGTAAAGCCACTCTGGACTTGGTGCAGGCCAAAGGGGAAGAAGTGGTAAGTGACCTGAAGGTTTGGGGTGCTCTGGGTGACAGTAATCACAATCTGATCAGATTCACCATCCACCAAAAGACTGGGAGCTCTACCAGCAGAACAAAAGTCCTAGAATTCAGATGGGCAGACTCTGATAAACTCTGGAGTCTAGTTGAAAAGGCTCTTCACAACCAGCAACCGGATGACTTGGGAGCTCATGAAGGATGGCACTTCCTCAAGGAGACTATTCTTACTGCTCAAAAAGAGGCCATTCCCATGCAATCAAAAAGAGGGAGATGGGCCAAGAGAGCTGCCTGGCTTAACAGAGACATTAGGGAACTTCTCAAAAAGAAAAAAGAAGCGTACATGCAATGGAAAAATGGATGGGGATCCAGAGAAGAGTATGCTCACGTGGCCAGGATCTGCAGACGTAAGACAAGGAAAGCCAAGGCATCCATGGAAATCAAGCTGATGACCAATATTAAAGATAACAAAAAATCCTTCTATAGGTACACAGGGAGCAAGAAAAAAATCAAGCTCCACTGTGGCACCCCTACTGAACATGGAGAAGCCCGCAGCTGATCCCCATGAAAAGGCAGAGCTCCTTAATGATTACTTCACATCAGTTTTCCTGAAACCAGGTGAGAACTGGTCACCAGTTCAGGGGCGCAGAGAATACAGCTAAGACAGCAGTCCTCATAAAATCAGTCCAGAACAGGTGAAGACACTCTTAAATCATTCAGACGTTTTCAGGTCGGCTGGTCCAACCTTCACCCGAGAGTGCTGAAAGAGCTGGCCGAGCTCATAGCGGTGCCTCTGGCAGAGCTGTTTGAGGAGCCATGCAACTCAGGAGTTGTCCCTAACGACTGGAAAAAGGTGAATATGGTTCTCATCTTTAAGAAGGGAAAGAGGGACAACCCTGCCAACTATAGACCTGTCAGTTTGACTTTGGTCCTGGGGAAGATCTCTGAAAAAGTTGTCAAGGAGGCCATCAATCACAAGCTCGCATCGGTGGGGTACTGAGAAGCAACCAGCATGGCTACGTAGAGGGGAGGTCATGCCTAACAAACCTGGTGTCCTTTTATGAACAGGTAACTAATTACCTGGAGATGGGACAGGAGTTGGATATCACCTACCTAGATTTCAGCAAGGCCTTTGATACTGTTTCCCATTAAATCCTCTCAGTTAAGTTTCAGAGTACTGGCCTAGACCAGGTTACAGAGAGGTGGGTTGGAAACAGGCTCAGCGGCTGATCCCAACGAGTCATAATTGATGGAGTGGCCTCATCCTAGAAGGCCGTCTCCAGTGGTGTACCCCAAGGGTCAGTGCTTGGGCCCATGCTCTTTAATATCTTTATTAATTACCTGGATGAGTGAAAAGTGCAATGATTACGTTTGCGGATGATACCATGCTGTAGGGACAAGTGGGCACATCAGAGGACAGGTCAAGGATTCAGGAAGACCTTGACAGGCTAAGTCCTATGGGCTGAGCAAAATCAGATGAGGTTCAACAGGGACAAATGCCGGGTCCTTCATCTGGGTAGGAAGAACCCTCACTGCATCTATGCAACGGGTGACTATCCACTGACTGGCACTGCATCTGAAAGGGACCTGGGGGTGTCAATTGACCAGAGGATGACTATGAGCCACCAGTGTGACGAAGTCACCAACAGAGCAAATAGAACTCTGGCATGCATCAGCACGTGTCTCCAATAGATCCAGAGAGGTGCTCCTCCCACTCTATTCGGTGTTGGCGAGGCCACAGCTGGAGTACTGTATCCAGTTTTGAGCACTGCATTTCAAGAAGGATGTGGACACTCTTGAAAGGGTGCAGAGAAAGGCCACCCACATGATCAAGGGTCTGGGGGACAGGCCCTTTGAGTAGAGACTTTAGAATCTGAGTTTGTTCAGCCTGATCAAAGAAGGCTGAGGTGACTTGATAGCTGCCTACAAATGTGTCGAGGGAGAACACCAGGATCTAGGAGAACAACTTTTCAGAAAAGCCCCCCGCCCTCCGGTAAGACACGGAACACTGGACACAAGCCAGTCAAGGAAGTTTCAGCTGGACGTAAGGAAAAACTTTTCCATATGGGTAACTATAATTTGGAACACACCTCTGGCAGAGGTGGTGCAGTTGCCATTTCTGGCTGTCTTTAAGAGGAGGCTGGACAAATACCTCACTGAGTCTAATTACCTCCTACCTATGGCAGGGGACCGGACTTGACGATCTTACAGGTCCCTTCTGGGATTCTATTATCTAAACAGATGTCAGGTGAGCTGGGTCCAACTAACGCACTGCCTCTTCTGGACATGCCCTGGGCTCAGTGCAGGACTGTGCGGATTTTAAAGCAAAGCACGGGTTTGGTTTGGTTTTTTAATGTCTACAAACAGCCAATGTTACTATCAAAAGCAGCCCTTCTATGTTCTATTCTGTTAATTGCAGTTACTCAACTCGATACAATTGGGTGAGAGTGAATTTAACCCTTTTATTTCCCTGTTTTTCCCTGGCTTGTAACCTGTCTTTCCAAATTTTTCACCCATCACGTTACCTAGACTGTTACTAGTTCCTTCAATTCTATTTCCCTTAGCCAAACTGCTTGGCATTCCTTGGCCTAGCTTTTGTAGTTTACTCTTACCAAACAACCTAAATGCTTCCTCAAGTCTACAAACAGCAATCTTTCCATCCAATGGGAGAACAGGAGTGGTTATGAATGCACAGGTCTGTAAATGCTGTAGTATGTACAATACAATCTATCAGAATGATGGATATTGAAAAAAAGAGACAGACATTTTTACAGCATGCAAACGCCCAGAGTTTGGAATTGGTTGACATAGGATTCCAAAAAAAGAATGAGCATAGAATCACATCCAAAACAGAAGGTAATTCAATACAAGTAGATTTCACAATGACTAGAAGTAGAAATAGAATGGAATAGAGTAGGATAGGGGATCCAGCTTTTGTCAAATTCTTATAAGACCTGTCAATCTTTACTGATGTTATAATTATACTAGCCAACTGCTCATCAAGAATGATGGGCGGGGAGAGAGGGGTGGGGGGCGACTGGGGACAGAGGCCTGCTTCCGGCCCCACCCTCCCCCACCTTCGGGGCCAGGCCAGGACCAGGCCTAGATAGCCAATCAGAGTGCAAATAAAGCATTATGGACAGACAGACTAAGGCTTTTACATATATAGAATGTAGGAGGAACTAAAGTCAAGATTAAAGGAAGGTAGATTTAGAGTCAAAATTAAATGCAGGCAAAGCTAAGGCGCTAAGTACATAATTCAGAGCCTAGGGGAGATACCTTTTATTAGAACAACTACAGAGTAGCAAAAATCTTTCTTTGCAAGCTTTCGGGTCAAACCACCCTTCTTGAGACAGAGGAGAATTAAAAGATTGCAAAAGTTCTCTCAGGTAGAAAAGAAACTTCATCTTGCACAGGGGAGGTAAAAGATGTTGTGGTTCCCCTGGGTTTCAAAGTCCATTTGTGCTTAAATTGCTCTGTGAATATGCAGATTAAGCAGAGGCCAAGCTCCAGCAGGTTGCTTCCCTGAAGGCATCAGATGTTAGGCAGGGAGTTGAATTTTGCTTATTTCCTGTTTAGCAATGACGTTTACATTTCCAAACGGCTAATTACGATATCTTCCATGTTAATTACGATATCTTCCATGTTTCAGGGATATAGCTTATAGCCATGTTGGTCTAAGAAGCAGAAGTAGACAAAGCTCTTGGGTCACGTACAAGAGCAGGCCAAAAGGTCTTAAATGAAAAAAGCAATTAGCAATCTGGATAATTGTGAGCAGGGTTGCAAAAGTCTGTAAATTTATGAACTGCCTATAAAAATTCAGGTTAAAAATTCCTGTCTGTAAAATAATTCAGCCATCCATAAAATCACTAAAATCCCTTGTCAAAAATGAAGTTGGAATTAAGCCTAGACAGACAGAGCAAAGCAGTACCACCTGGTGTCTCTGCAGGATGCTGCGCTTGTGCTTGGAGCTTTATCAGGGCTTTGTAGCACACAGGAGCTTCTGGAGCCTCCTAGCCACAGTCACATGCTGCTGCTGGGTCTTGTTGGGTTACACTGCAGGGTTACATGTAGGCAGACAATCCTTCTGGGGTCCGTGTTGGGACAGGGCTGGAAGGGCCAAGGCTGATGGGTGAGCCTCAGGGTGATGGTATCGCAGGGCATGAGGTGCCTGCTCTTTTAAGAGCAGAAACTGCCTAGGGAGAGGGCCCTAAGAGCCAGAGGTAAGCCCACAGTTGCAGGTTACTATGGCAACAGGGTAATGAGTAAATCAGCCTGCACCTGCACCCAGTCAGCTGACCGGAAGAGGCAGGGCCCTGGGCATATATAAACCCTAGGTTGGGACTAGCAGCTTAGTTCTCTATCAGCAGCCAAGGGGGAAGGAGCTCATCAGAGAGGCTTGACTGCCTGTTCTACTCCTGGCAGGATTAAGGAGCTCCAGGAGCTCACCAGAGACCCTGGCCTACAAGGCACTTAGTGCTGGGAGAAGTTTGAGTTTTGTTAAAGGGACAAAGCACCCCTGAACTCCTTGTATTCCGATATAGCCCAGGGGCTCATATTTTAGTTGCTGTTTATACACTGGTGGATTGGGCTGAGGCTATTGGGGAAGGAGGAAGCCTCACTGGGGGCCCACTATGGTGTGAGAACCCCAGCACCAGTGCGGGGTGCAGAGACAGGGCTGTGGAAAGCCCGGTGAGGACAAGAGGCTAAGCTATAGCAAGGCCCCAGGAGACACAATGTTTAAATACCGTATGCGATGCTTGGGGTGTGGTAAAGTGGTGGTTTTGGAGCCACGCAGCTAGCCCATAAGGCTGTGGGTGTCCTGTGAGGCATCCATTTTGAAGTGGGACCCAAAAGGGGCCTAAGAACCCACAGGGTTCAGTGGGGTCCATCAAGACTGTGTCCAGAGTACAAGCTTGAGGATAGCTTCCTGATTTTTATTAGAATTAACAGCAAGATGTGGCAGGCGAGAAAGAGGATGCCTGTGGGGCAGGATTGGCAGTCAAAGAGCCCTAGGGGTATCATGGCCATCCCTGGGGACCCCATGCTGTGACAAGGGTGAGCATGGGACCCCTGGGGGAAGCAGCACAATGTAATACCATTGTTGCAGTCGAGCAGAGTTGCCAAACTAAGACTTTTTTTTATTTTTAATTGATATTCTGCAAATTTTTTACTGGCAACCAATTTTTCCCCCCACTATGGTTAATATTGCATGCTTTTTGAACCCTGCCCTTGCCCAGGGCCTGGCAGAAGGGTTACTGACACATGTTCTATGTAATCTAAATGTAAGATTGCAGATTGTTCTTGAGTTGGCAACCCTGAACAAATATTCTCTTTTTTTGACGTGCAGCCGATTTAACAGTGTCTAGTTAGAGGCTGGTTGTCATTTTGAAAGCATCCCTCTGTCAAATTTTAATTTGATAACTAGATAAACAAGATTCTTTATACTACTGGGATGTCTGAGGGGAAACTCCATTAATACACAATATCTTTCAAGAAATTCACTGAAACTAGTGCTTCTGCCTGCATGTAGCAACATGGGAAGACTAAGAAGGCTTTAACTTTTTTTTTTTTTTTTTTTTTTAAATAGCTGTGAGCTGTTTTTTCCATAAGATGATCATGGTTTCCAAAAACCGCTCGTGTAGGGTAAATTAAAGGCAAGTCATTTGAGGGAGGGGAAGAAGCAAAAGCAAAAGTGATTGGCAAGTTTAAATAATCAGTAGGGGGTGTTATAAAAGTGAGGCTGGCATTTTTGTCACTAGCAGTAGGTTGCCGAGACTGCTGCTTTGGCGGGAGTTCCTCCACCAGGCCTTCCCAAGTAAGTCTTCAAACAGTAAACAGATGAACAAATAAAACAAAACCCTTGGGGAGTCCTTTGGCTCTGACCCCAGCACAGCAGGCTAGTTCCTCCTTTACCGCAAGCTTGTCCTGCTCACAGCTTGCCTCCTGCTTGTAAACTGTTCCTTCACCACTTGCTGCCTTTCTGCTCGGTCCCCTGGGGTTTTAAGCTCCAAGTAGGGCACTCCCTCATTATCCAAATGCCCTGAAACTGGGGTCTCTCAACAAAGCTGACAATTACCTCTTAAAAAGGGAAAGACCACCCTGTTGCAGTGTTTTTGCCACTTCCAGGAGCACTTTAGGAAGTCCACTTGGAGATGAAAAGTGAATCTCCGAACCAAAGGAGGTCCTAAGTGACTTATATATTTTTTCATAGTTAAATCTAAATTAATCAGGATGGGAGGCTAAAGGTGAATAGTGTTATAAGTCACATTTTCTTTTCAAACTCTAGGTACATTTTAGGGCTAGTATTACAGATCCAGACATGCTTCAGGGATTTTTTTTTTTAAACAAACGTTTGTATTCTTAACATTTTGATTGCATGTTTTTACTAACTGCAGTTTATATTTAAGTATAGACAGCATGCTGCATATGTGATGAACACAAAGAAAAAATAGTTGTTATGAAGACTGGTATGAGTTTATTTACATGTTTAAACCAGGACTGATGCAAGGCTGATATAGAGTTGATTATGCTTGTCACAACCCAAGGGTGTGATTTTTGTTTGTGTGCGCTTTGGCACTGCTGAATTATTTCCCGCCCTTTGTAGCTTTCTTTGCAGGGTGCATTTCTGAGCTGCAGAAAGGAGATGCACGTTGCAAGGAGTTCCTGCCATTCGTATTCAAATTTATGTCCCACTGTTGGTCAGTTCTAAATTATTCTTATGTGGCGGCTAGTGATTGGCTTGCTAGCCGTGTAAGAGGCTTGAGCGGTTTCCGCCCAAGTTGGAGGACTCCACGAGCATCAGGAGGAGGAGACTTCACGTCTCGTGAAGATCTCTAAGCGCTGCGGAGCCTATCAGACCCAGCGTGTATTTCAAGAAGGCTATAGGGGTCTGATCAACCTCTCGCCTCTCCTCGTCGCCGCCTGATCCCTCGACGTACCCTTCCCTGCGTGCAAAGTTCCACGGAGCCTAGCAAACTTTGTGTGAGTGAATCCAGGGCTCTACCCGGGGTTCGAGTCCTGCAGTTTTTTTCTTCCTGTCACCGAAACCCCATTGCGACGTACTCCTGAGGTTTCTGTTCATCTCCCGTTGCCGAAACCCCATTGCGACATACCCATACGTTCTGCAGGTTTGAGTTTTTTGTTTTGTTTTGTAACCGCAACTCAAGCAAGTTTTCCTGCCTGCACCGCGACCATCTTCGGTGTAAGTAAAATAATCTTAAATCAACCACTAAGCGTCCGTGCCTAATTCTAGCGTGACACCTGCCTTCCCCGACCCGGCGTGTCCGGGATGCTGGCCACAGCCCGTCGCGCGAAAAAAGGGCCTTGGACTGCTCCCGGCCCGCACAATGCTTACTTTTATTTAAAATTCAGCAATTGGCATAATGCTAAAACAATATCGTTGCTTGTTTTTAAACACTGTTGTTGTTGTTCCAGTATATTTTATTTTGCTTTTCCCCCAACCACTTATTTGGTGATTAAAGGTAATTTTTTTTTAACCCCCACCCCCATTAACAAATGTCTGGTTATATCTGTGCCTTTCTGTCTTTTGTAAAGTTAACAGGGCTACCAGCCTGCTAAAAGGTCCTTCTTATCCTTTGATGCTGTAAAAATGAGAGCACACCATGAAAGAATGAATAAAGGACTGATGCATGATCTGGTAATTAAAACTAATACACTGTTTTAACGATCAGCTACTGCTTAGTATTATTTGTGTAGATACCAATCAATGAGGAAACCTTTAATAAAATTATATAGTGATTCCTAAGCACTGTTGTATAGTTCAGATAGCATTTTACCAAATTCTATAACAGGGGTCACAGAAGCTGCTACCAGAGTCTTCGAGCCACAGTAGAGCTGAACCTAACAGCAGAGTCACACCCAAGCTATTGAAGCCTTAACACCAGAACTGTGGACAATCCAGTGCAATCGCACTTCGTGAGATACGTAGATAGCCAGCCCACCCGCCCTTCTGGATCCTCAGAGTTTAATGCACCACAAAGTCCTGAGTAGAAACACAACCCTTCACAAACCCACAGCACATGCTTCAAGGGTGAATAAAAAGCCAAGGCCTGAAAAGACACATATATTACAGAAAACTCTAATTTGCAAGGGGCTTTATCCCCACTAGTTTAAAGTAGGGTACAACAACCACATAACCAACTCCACTGAAACACCCTGAGCCTATGCATTGAGGCCAGAGAACATGGTATGGCTCCTGAGATCAGGGATCTGAGAGTTCAAAAAACAAAAAAAAAAAACCCCCAACCCCTCCCCTCCCCGCAACAAAAAACTGATCATAAATCCTGAACAGATGTGCTTTAAAAAAGGAGAGACCTGAAACTGCATACACATATTTAACAACCTTTTGCAGGGCTGTGATTTGTTTTCCTATAGAAGCACTACTGGGGTTTGCCTTAATGAGCTGTTGGAGATGTATGAAAACTGCCTAGGGAAAAAAACATCAAATATTTTTTCTTACAAAACAGATACTGAGCTGGAAAATTCCAAAAGAGGGTTATTAATTTAATATTGTAACCATCATATAAAAATTCCTGCAAAGATTCTCAAAGAAATAATACAAAAAGGGAATACTAGGGGGGAAAATTAAGTAATGGAAGTTTTTCTTCATAACCAGAAACCAGGGCTTTGTAATAAAGTCACCTACAGCTCTGTTATAACAATAAAGAGTTTGATGCAGATACAGTTTTGGAATACAGGGAAAGAGGTTGTACTTAGACTCACTGTAAATGTATTAGGTGATACCAAGTCAAATAAGAAAAAAACAGGTGGGAAGGTGGGAAACCTGGTGGTGGGTTACTGAGCTACTGAAGAAAAGAGAGATGTCATCAATAAATGGGAAAATAAATTTGGAACAAGCTGTTTCTGCAAAAAAAGATAAGCTGTAAAGAGGAGAGTAACAAGAGAAGCAGCATTAAGTGACGTAGGCTGCTTGTACATGCCATGGGGGTTTAGTTCCATTTAGTTCTCCCTAAATAGAAATGGTGTGGAGGCCCAATCCTTATCTGCCTCTTTGGTGGCAGGGAGGAGGGAAGATTGGCAAGCTGCTGGCAGGCCAAGTGGTCTCCAAGCTGTACAGGGGGCCCCCCAGGCGGTCCCAAGAAGTGCTGCAACCATGGAAGGAGCACTGCCCCCTCCTCCCGCTGCAGAGGGAAGCACTGAGGCCCCACACAGCTCAGGCAGGTAGGCTCCAGAGAGAAAAGAGAGAATTCAGTCAATCAATGAGGTTCATTGTTTTTTTTTCCCCTTCAATGGAGCCTGCCTGCACAGGCTGCCACCAGGTCTCTCAGCCCCCAAGCTGCATGGGGCCTGCCAAGCCCAAGCACATCAGCTTCTAGTGATCCATGCACTGTTGCACTATGTTAGGTAGCAAACTAAAACACCTCAGATGTGCTTTAATCTTGCTGTGGGCCAAAGTCATTTAAAGTTGAATATGCTGCGGAGCATGCAAACAGCAACACCATTAATGTTTAATGTTTAATAATTAATTAAACAGCAACTGCCTGTACACAAATGCCAGGAGCTTGGGGAATAAGCAGGAGGAGCTCATTCTCCTGCTAAATGCAAATAATTATGATGTCATAGGGATAACGGAGACCTGGTGGGACTCCACCCATGACTGGACCACGGGTATAGATGGCTATACCCTGTACAGGAGGGACCGTGTAGATAAGAGGGGCGGGGGTGTAGCTCTCCATGTTAAGGAAAGCTACGCGTCCCTGCAAGTCGATATTGGCGCCCAGGGTGGATGACTGGAGACCCTCTGGGTTAAAATCCGTGGGGAACACGGCACAGAGGACACAATGGTGGGAGTCTACTACAGACCTCCCACCCAAAGTCCTGAGCTTGACCAGGAGTTTGCCCGGGAACTGGCTGAGGCCGCATGCTCCAGGACCATGGTTGTCATGGGTGACTTCAATTACCCGGACATCTCGTGGCAGGATCGCTCAGCAAAATCCGAGCGGTCGCAAAGCTTCCTCCCATGCACGGATGACCTCTACCTGATTCAAGAAGTCTATGGGCCAACAAGAGGCAAAGCACTGCTCAACCTGGTACTGGCTACTGGGGATGCCCTAGTCAGTGACCTAGTGATCGATAGGAAGTTGCGTGACAGCGACCACGAGCTGATCACCTTCACCATCTGCCGAAAAGCTGGCAAGTCAGTCAGCAACACGGAAGTCCCTGACTTCAGGAAAGCCGACTTTGACAAGCTCAGGAGGCTTGTCAGTGAGGACCTAACGGACCATGACCATGGGGAGAGGGGAGTTCAAGAAGAGTGGTTACTCCTCAAGGGAGCGATCCTCAATGCACAAACTAAGGCTATTCCATCTCGGAGGAAAGGCAGCAAGAGGGCACAGCAGCCCCCCTGGCTCTCCAGGGACCTAGCAGACCTCCTGAGGCTAAAAAGAAAGGCCTACAAAGGATGGAGGATGGGAGCCACCTCCAAGGAGGATTATTCTGCACTGGTCCGGTCCTGCAGGAAGCATACCAGGAAAGCCAAGGCTGCAACTGAACTCCAACTAGCTTTGAGCATCAAGGACAATAAAAAGTCCTTTTTCGGATATGTGGGGAGCCGGAGGAAAAGCAGGGGCAACACTGGACCCCAGCTGAACCAGATGGGGCAACTGACGCCCAGGAAAAAGCCAACCTATTAAATGGGTACTTTGCGTCGGTCTTTCATCAGTCCCATGGGACGCCTATGCCCGCTACGCGACAGGGAAGTCCGGGTGAGGGTGATCCCCTGCCCTCCATTAATGCTGACCTCGTAAAGGAACATCTTGAGAAGCTGGATACCTTCAAGTCAGCAGGCCCTGACAATCTTCACCCCAGGGTACTCAAGGAGCTGGCAAGCATCATAGCCCAGCCTCTAGCGTGGATCTTTGAAAACTCTTGGCGCTTTGGTGTAGTGCCCGAAGACTGGAAGAATGCCAATGTGGTGCCTATCTTCAAGAAAGAGAGGAAAGTGGATCCGGCTAACTGTAGGCCCATTAGCCTGACTTCTATCCCGGGGAAGATCTTAGAATAGTTTATTAAAGAGGCCATCCTTAATGGACTGGCCGACGCCAACATCTTAAGGGATAGCCAGCACGGGTTTGTTGCGGGTAGGTCTTGCTTGACCAATCTCATTTCCTTCTACGACCAGGTGACCTATTACCTGGACAAGGGAGAAGAGATTGATGTCATATATCTTGACTTCAAAAAAGCCTTCGATCTGGTATCCCATGATCACCTCTTGGCGAAACTGGCCAATTGTCGCCTTGGGTCCACCACGATCCACTGGCTGGAAAATTGGCTCCGAGGTCAGACCCAGAGGGTAGTAATTGATGGAAGTCACTCATCGTGGTGTCCTGTGACCAGTGGGGTCCCCCAAGACCCTGTCCTTGGACCCATATTGTTCAACATCTTCATTAATGATATGGACACTGGAGTCAGAAGCGGACTGGCCAAGTTCGCTGATGACACCAAATTTTGGGGCAAAGCATCCACACCAGAAGACAGGTGGGTGATCCAGGCTGACCTGGACAGGCTTAGCAAGTGGGCAGACGAGAATCTGGTGTTCAACGCCGATAAATGCAAGGTTCTCCACCTTGGGAAGAAAAACCCGCAGCATCCTTATAGGCTCGGCAGTGCTATGCTGGCTAGCACTATGGAAGAAAGAGACTTGGGGGTCATCATTGACCACAAGATGAACATGAGCCTGCAATGCGATGCTGCGGCTAGTAAAGCGACCAAAACACTGGCTTGCATCCATAGATGCTTCTCAAGCAAATCCCAGGATGTCATTCTCCCCTTGTACTCAGTCTTGGTGAGGCCGCAGCTGGAGTACTGGGCTCCACAATTCAAAAAGGATGTGGAGAAGCTTGAGAGAATCCAGAGAAGAGCCACGCGCATGACCAGAGGTCAGGGAAGCAGACCCTACGATGACAGGCTGAGAGCCATGGGGCTCTTTAGCCTGGAAAAGCGCAGGCTCAGGGGTGATCTGATGGCCACCTATAAGTTTATCAGGGGTGACCACCAGTATCTGGGGGAACGTTTGTTCACCAGAGCGCCCCTAGGGATGACAACTAGGTCGAACGGTCATAAACTACTACAAGACCGTTTCAGGCTGGACATGAGGAAGAATTCCTTTACTATCCGAGCCCCCAAGGTCTGGAACAGCCTGCCACCAGAGGTGGTTCAAGCGCCTTCATTGAACGCCTTCAAGAGCAAACTGGATGCTTATCTTGCTGGGATCCTATGACCCCAGCTGACGTCCTGCCCTTTGGGCGGGGGGCTGGACTCGATGATCTTCCGAGGTCCCTTCCAGCCCTAATGTCTATGAAATCTAATTAAAGCAGTGCAAAGGGGCATTTAAGCCACTTTGTATATGCCACCAAATTGACCTTTAAAATGTTCATAGTTGAAACTGAACTGAAGATAACTCAGCAGTAGGTAGTATGAGAAAATGTTTGGTAATCTGGCTAAAAATCCACTAATCATGAACAAAGGATTTGGATAATGATGTATTAGTGATGGGAAAAGGGGATTAACAGTTTAGCTAAAATAAGTCTTTCACACCAGAAGAAGGAATTTTGAGAATCTTCTGAAAAGAGAATATCCCAGAAGATGTCTACATCCATTGACTCTGTCTCTCAGTGAAGTAGCAATTCCAGCTGGCAGAGCAAAGGAAATCAGAAGAGAGAAAGTAAACTGAAAGAAACAGAAAAATGGCAGGGTCATATGCCCAACTAGTGGGAATTGCATAAGTATTAAGAGGTGGAGGGTAATGGGGGTTACTGCATTTCATCCACAAAATTGAACAGGACACAAAATATTCCAGGTAAGTGGTAACTAAATGTAATTTCACTATTCTTGTTCAAACTGAAAAGTAGTAGAGGCAGTCCTCAGACTTACAATGCAATTGGTTCCTGAAAACCGTGTCTTAAGTCAAAACGTTGTCACTAGGAACCAATTTTCCTATAGGAGCAATGTTATAAATGGGGGATCAGTTCCTTTAGCTCAACAGCTATGTCCAGCGGGTAAGTCTGTTGTGGTGGGGGGAGAGAAGTGGGGTGGGGGCAGAACAATGCCCCCACAGCGAGGGAGGGATTGGGGCTCGAGCAAACGCTGCCCAGGTGGGGCGGGAGGCATGAAGCAGGGGGTGGCAGCTCCTGCCGCTGTGTGCCGCCAGTCCAGGAGAATATGGGGAGGTATGTGCCCTTAGGTCTGAGCAGGGCAGGCAGCAGCAGGTGCTGGGAGCGGTGGCTATGTCCTCCCACTGATTGCCCGGTTGGGGCAGGGCAGGCGCAGGCACTATGCTGTCTCCAGACAAGCACCGTGCAGCAGCAGGAGCCGTCCCAGCCTCCCCACAGCTCCCAGACAACCCACAGCTTCATCCTGCATCCCCCTTCCACCCTGCCCCAGCTGGGCAAGTGACAGCAGCAGCAGGGCATGGGAGGGTGCCCCCAGATCAAGGCAGGTGGCGGAGCAGGGGCTAACGGGGGCGGGGGGCTGCAGCCACCTAAAAGTTTGCCATAGCCCCCATCACAGCTCCCACTGCCATCCCGGTGCAGCCCCAGGCCTGCCTGCCCCGCACAGATCTGAGGCACATGTCTCCACCCATGCCCTCCTAGACCACACCACCCCCTCCCCACACCCCTCTACCCTGGCTGGGCAGTGCTTGCCCCAGTCCCAATTTCTCCTGCACTTGCCCTACCACGTCCCTTCCATCACAACGGACCTACCAGCTGAGCGCAGCTGTGTCAAACGTCATAAAGTCAAGACATGCATTGGAACCTCAAAACAGGGTGCAAATTTATAAAAGTTGCACATGCCATTCGTTGTAACTCGAAAAGTCGTAAATCAAGGATCGCCTGTATCTGCCAATGTTCCAATGATAGGAGCCCACATTTATTTTAAAAATTGAAAAAGAAATTGGAAAACAAAATGATGGAAAAAAGAGATAGCGAAGTTAGATGCAAGAGGACCAAAATCAGTGAACTCAGCTTGGTTTTCAGAAAAAAAAGATTCCAAGAAATCCTCAGACACTTAAAAAAAAGTAAAGAGAAGAGAAGAATAAACCACTAGCAACATCCTATCCTTCCCCCATTCAAGCAAACCAAGAGACATAATATTATGTTTGTATTGTCTTGAACAAAAGCAGCAAATTCAGAAGAAGGCAAGAGACTTCTGATCCTACTCCAGGAAGATATAAAATACAAGTGTTTCAAAACTTGTCACAGGCAACATTAAAGAGAACGAAAGAACTAAGTAAAATGGCAGCATCTCTCAGAAAAGCAAAGAAGATATAGATGGGATTTTCCTTTTCAACTTCTTTACACATTAACAGCAGTACATTTATACAAGAGAAAAAGAATGTCTTAAGTTTCGTTTCTTGAGAATTTTAATGGAAAACACCCTGGAATCTCAGCCTGAGACTGACACAGACTGCAAGAAACAACACTGTAATACTGAATAGCAAGTTGGTAAGCTCAAAAGAAAGAAGATGCCAAAACACAAAGAAAAGGAGACAGAGAAGTCACCAAAGTAGGGGTATTCAAGAAAATTTGAGTGGGCCTGAACAAAAGCATGAATGAAAAGAAAAATAAAAAAAAACTATCACAAGACAAAAAAAAAGATAAAAGAGCAATGGTAGGAACCAAAGTAATTAGGAAAATGAGGAAGTAAAGATCTAAGGCTAAAAGAAAAAAGAAAGAGAGAGAGGATAGTATAGGGGATATGGGAGGGATAGAAATATAGTGCAACACTGAGTCTTGGGGGAGACCTGGAATATGGCTGTGGCACAGCTCTCTCCAGAAAACAATATCTGACAAGCTATAATATAGTGGTACAACTCCCCTACGGTGGGTGTCAGGAACTTCCCAGGAAGGAATTCATGATTTTATGTAGAGGGATTAAATATGCCTTTCTAGCCGAGGGCTGTAATGAATAGCCACATTTTAGGATACAAAAAAAATCAAGATCATTTGGGGTTCCAAATAAAGGGGAAATTGTACTGGGGAAATAATAGGGGAGACACAGGAGCTTTAGTAAATAAAGTTATTGGAGCTGAGCTGCCTGCCCTGGACTGGTACTTGAATCTCAGGTGAAGCTTTCCCCCTGCCCCACCCCACCCCATGTTGTTTAGAGAAAAGAACCTTGTCTTGCATACAAGTAAATACAGTAATTAACGAATGAGGTAAATACGGCAATGATTATCTAACACATACAGCTATAGACATAATAGACAGAGGTGTGTGTGTGTACAGTGTAGATATATGTATTAAGATAGGTAGATATTAGGCATTTGTATACAGATCTATATAAATGCACAGGAAACAAACAGTATTACTATTACTGGTATACTAAGTAGACGAAACAATCTATATATATATTTTAATTCTTATATTACAGAGAGATGAAGGCAATGCCAGCTCATATATATCTAGCTATACAGACATACACACAAGGGCATTTCAGAAACTAATGTCAATTTCCCTTAGAACTCCTGTAAGAGAAAAAACCTCAGGATCTATTTCAAAAGAAAACCTTATAGCATCTTTTAAGTTGCAATGCTGTAGGTTCATCTGAACAGATTTTTGCCATGCATTATAAGTGGTTGTCACAGACATACAGCATGACCAGTTATGTTGTCATTAGTTTCTAGAACACCTTTGTACACTTTCACCAGACATTCCAACAGTATCTCTAGCCAGACTTGAATATTAACAAACAGGCAACCCCCCACTTACGTGGTTTCACTATAGCACTCATTAAAAATATCTCCCTGGTTTAGCTTAGTGCTCAGCAGTTTCATTATAATGCTCAGTGTGGGGGGTGGGGAGCAGCAGTGGCAGCAGCAGCAGAGTGAAGTGGTGAGTGGTAGGTGGCAGGGCCCAGGGTGGGGTGGCAGGAGCCTAGAGTCCCCTCCAGCACATGGTGCTGGAGCAGGCAGGGGGATGGGTAGCATAAGCATGGAGCCTGGACTGGTGGGGCCCAGGGCAGGGTGGCAGGAGCCCAGGGTCTGCTCCAGCACATGGTGCTGGAGCAGTCGGTGGGCAAGGAGGAGTGGCAGTGGCAGCAGGGGGGCTGGCACCCAGGGCCAGGGCTGGCAGAAGCACAGGACCAGAGGCCAGGGCCGGCAGGAGTGCGGGGCCTGGGCCAGTGCAAGCCAGTGCTCAAGGACACGTGTGCAGTGTCCCCCACCCCAGGCCACAGCAGAGCCAAGCCCGCAGAGCCCCACCATCCCTGGGCTGCAGCCTGTGACCTGTTCCGCTCCGGTCATGCACTCACCCGCTGAAGCCCTGCTTCTCACTGTTAATCCCTGCCTTCTAGCTGTTAATCCCTGGGTGGGCAAGTCCCCGACTCAGGCCCTGCAGGTGCGGTGGCTGGTGGCCAGTGGGTGTGGGCCAGCAGGGGCTACTGTGGCAGCAGAACAATGAGGACGGGAGGATCCAATGCCTTCCCTGGCGGAGCCTGCACAGTGCCTTGCTGGGAGCAGCAGGGCCAGGGCTGGCAGGAGTGCAGGAACCAATTATATTTATTTACATTAAACCCTATGGGAAAATGGATCTCACCTAACACGGTTTCGCTTAGCGCTTGGTTTTTCTGGAACCAATTAA
Source organism: Alligator mississippiensis (assembly GCF_030867095.1). Classification (NCBI taxonomy): domain Eukaryota; kingdom Metazoa; phylum Chordata; order Crocodylia; family Alligatoridae; genus Alligator; species Alligator mississippiensis. Next base: position 26,813,237 of record NC_081831.1, read on the forward strand.
GAGTGCTAAGCGGAGGTTGCCTGTATATAAACAGTATAGTACACATGATAAGTTATAAGAATTCATAGAATCATAGAAAGTTAGGGTTGGAAGGAATCTCAGGAGGTTATTTAATCCAACCCCCCACTCAAAGCAGAACCACCCTCAACTAGATCATCCCAGGGAAGGCTGTCTAGCCAGGTCTTAAAAACCTCCAAGGATGGAGACTCCAGAACCTATCTAGGTAAGCTGTTCCAGTGCTTTACTATCCTCCTAGTGAAAAAATTCTTCCTAATATCTAACCTAAACTTCCCTTGCTGCAACTTGAGACTGTTGCTCCTTGTTCTGTCGTCTGTCCCATCCTCTTTCAAACTAGCCTTCAGGTTCATAGATTCATAGATGCTAGGTTCGGAAGGGACCTCAATAGATCATCGAGTCTGACCCCCTGCATAGGCAGGAAAGAGTGCTGGGTCTAGATGATGCTTATCTAACCTCCTCTGGAAGACCCCCAGGGTAGGGGAGAGCACCACCTCCCTTGGGAGCCCGTTCCAGACTCTAACTGTGAAGAAGTTCTTCCTAATGTCCAATCTAAATCTGGTCTCTGCTAGCTTGTGGCCATTATTTCTTGTAACCCCTGGGGGCGCCTTGGTGAATAAATACTCACCAATTCTCTTCTGTGCCCCCGTGATGAACTTATAGGCAGCCACAAGGTCGCCTCTCAACCTTCTCTTGCGGAGGCTGAAAAGGTCCAGTTTCTCTAGTCTCTTCTCATAGGGCTTGGTCTGCAGGCCGTTAACCATACGAGTGGCCCTTCTCTGGACCCTCTCCAGGTTATCCGTATCCCTCTTGAAGTGCGGTGCCCAGAATTGCAGCAGTACTCCAACTGCGGTCTGACCAGCGCTCGATAGAGGGGAAGTATCACCTCCTTGGACCTATTCATCATGCAATGACGAACAGGTCCAAAGGTAGTTGAAGACTGCTATTAAATCCTACCTGAGTCTTCTATTCTGCAAACTAAACAAGCCGAGCTCCCTCAGCCTCTCCTCATAAGTTCTGTCCCCCAGCCCTGAACCATTTTTGTTGCCCTCCGTTGGACTCTCTCCAATTTGTCCGCACACTTTCTGTAGTGGGGGGTCCAAAACTGAACACAGTACTCCAGATGTGGCCTCACCGTTGTTTAAAAAGTTTTAAAAGAAAAAAAAAAAAAAGGTAAAGAAAAAATAATGAAGCTACACCAAAGAGGACTGCAAAACAAAACAAAAGAACCCAGCAAGAATTGGCTTGGTTTTAGAAAAAGGAAAGATTACAGAAAATCTTTACTTTTTTCAAGAAAAGTAAAGAAAAGAATAAACTGCTAGATGTCATGACCCAAAGGTATGATTTTGTGTGTGCTTCGGCACTAGAATTATCCCCGTGGGATTACAGCTTCATTGCACGGTGGAGTTTTGCTGCATAGAGAACCCGCGTGCAAGGGAAAAGTTCCCGCCACTTTGCAGCTGTCTTTGCAGGGTGCATTTCTCAAGTTGCGACAGAAATGCACGGTGCAAAGGAGTTCCCGCCACCTGTATGCAAATTTGTTCCCCACTATTGGCTAGTTCTAAATTATTCCCACGTGGCGGCTAGCAATTGGCCTGCTAGCCGTATAAGAGGCTTGGGCAGTTTCCGCCCAAGCCGAGGAGGACTCCACATCGATCTCGTGGGGACTCTGGGTACACGGCAGGGCAACAGAAACCTTGTGTGAGATCCAGAGGAGTTTGGCGGCCTGATCCACCGCCCACCTCTTCTCGTCTTCGAACGAAAAAATTATAAGACGTATCTACGAGTTTCCATTTCGGTGGCGCGCTTGTCCAGGACATCCGGAGTTCTGTTTGCGTGGAGCCTAGCAAACTCCACGTGATTGTTCGTGTTCTTTTGTTTGTAACCGCAACTCAAGCAAGTTTTCCAGCCTGCACCGCGACCATCCCGGTGTAAGTAAACAATCTTAAAATCTACCATTACGCGTCTGTGCCTAATTCTAGCTCGGCGCCCGCCCTCTCCGACCTGGCGTGCCTGGGCTGCCAGCCACAGCCCGCGTGCAGCGCGACAAGGGCCGCAGATTCGGACCCGGCCCACACACTAGATACGGTCTTTTTAGATCTACAAAAAGCATTTGAGCAGGTCCCAAAGAAAAAACTTCAGTAAAGCTGGTGGAAGAAAAAAGCAACAGCAAAGTACATCTGGTTAGTAAAATACATGTATGCCAGATCTCCACACTAGTCAGAACTAGGACCTGTAATAAACATCCCTTCAAAGTGATTTAGTTCACCAAGGCTCTGCATTCAGCCCACTTCATCAGTGATCACTATTATAGCAAAAGCACTTAGCTCCCCTGCACTGTAGATTATGTTTGCAAGCAACCTCCTGAAATACAGAGATTTTAGAGGGACAAGAAAACTTTATCAAATGGCAGAGTGAGCTTGAGAGCACAGGTCTTAAAGTAAACACAGCAAAGACAACAAAAGACACGTGATCTGTGGAAATGGAGACATCAGAAAGGCAAACAGGCAGAAACTTACAGCAACTCCTTGTTAGAAGTACCTGGGTTCTACTGTGGAAAAAGTATCCCCAGAAGACAATTTGAGGAAATGGAAGAGCCTTGCATTAAAGCAGATGTTGGTAATACCTCTATGGATTTATGCAGGGTAGTAACCAAAGAGAACAGAGTGTATTAGATACCTCTGAAATGTAATGGCTAGGACAGTTAATTTTGGGATGATACAATAAGAAAGAGGGGTATAAGACCACTTCCCTAAGTTAGGGCACTTGGTGAATATCTAAGAACAATGGGTTGGAGATGGTGTGAACATGCCAGGAAAGAAAAGGAAGATCAGCTTGCAAAATAATTGCTGAATATGGAAGCAGCAGGAGTTGGGCCAAAAGGAAGACCCAAGAGAAGGAGAGCGGAGCAAATAAAGAAGGATACGAAAATACGAAGCAGAACACAGGCTTGATCAGTGACAGAGCAGTGGGAGAAAGTAATATTCATGGGGGAAGACTGCAAAGGAAAGACAGGAAAGTGAAATTTCTCAGCTCACATCGCTATGTACAAGCAACAGAACTTTACCCAAGGAAACAAGGGCTTGGTAATTCCTCAGCATCTGCTCCTGGTAAAGCACCTTGTCTCCATCTCTCAGCAGCTCCCACTCCTTCTGAGTGAAGTACAGCGCCACGTCCTCAAAGGCCTCCCAGCGCTGCAGACGCACAAAAAAAATCACACAATCAGCCCCTTTACTCCAACCTCAGCCAGACCCCACAGCCCTAATCCTTTTCCTGTAGTACAAAGTTGTGCCAGTCTGGCCATGATGAGCATGGATGTAGAACTTCCCATCCTTCAACTGACATGGCTGCCCCAGCAAAGCTCTGCCTGAGTTTTGTTGGCCCATATCATCTAGGGAAGTGCTACAGCTGTTCCCTCCGTTGGTACAATCTACATCATTACTATACCAGCAAAGACACTGTAGTGCAAGTTGCCTGCATCTCATTTGGGGAAGCTGTCTTCCTAGCAGTGCCTAGGGAAAACCCCCTGCCTGGGAAAGGTAACCCTGGGAATTGATCCCTTACCAGCAGGGGCCTCCACAAGAAACCCCAGTGCTTTGCAGGCCAGTGTTAGGCATCTCCCTTTGCTTCTCACACAGCACTGAGATGGAAGCTCTAAAATCCAGAGAGATTTACTGCCCCCACACAACAGAGAGTGCTGAGGTCCTACCTGTGCTGGGGCTGGTGCAGTCATCTCTACTGTGTTCCTCAGAGGATAGAGCAACAGGAAGGGGGATTCTCAGTGGCCTTGAATGGATTGGTGTAAGCTGGACTCAATGGAAAAAAAACCCAACAAAACCTGGAAACAGGAGAAAGAAAGAAATGCAGTATTTCAACTTGATGCACAGAAACTACAATGCTAAAGTCTGTGGAATGAGTGTCCACATGCAAGGCCATATCCAGGTGGTGGGGAGTCCTGAACACCCCTCACCTCTTTTGACTGCACTACATTCCTCCTCCCAGATCCTCTGATGCCAGAAGCAGTTGTCTGAATCACAACCATGAGAATGTGAGAAGTGGATTGGGAGGGGCAGTTGCAAGGGAGCAGAGATGTGCAGGCCAAGGATCACACCCTATGCTATTAAGGCGACCCCAGGAAAGAAAAATGGGCACAGGCCATGACTCAGTTTCCCTGCTCCATTGGTCAAGAAACCCGCTGTCTCCGAGATGTGAGTGAGAATAGAGATCTGAACCTGAACTGTATCAAGCTCCCCACGCTAAGGCAGAGAGGTGGGAATCTGGAGCTTGCCTCAAACCACGAGGTGGGTCTGAGGGCCCCCAGCCCTCACCACTCACCCGGCAGCTAATGTCTGTGTGCTCTGCTGCACTAGCTGCTCCAGGTCCTGTTGCCTGGCTGATCATCACACCCCAACAAACTAATGTCTCGGTTAGAGGAGCTTGCTCTGGCTTCTCTCCTTTCTCCGGATAACATAAAGGCCCCCAGAGACGTCGGGATGTGCACACACGCCTTCAGTTAGTCTACACGGTGCGAACCCGCTCCGGCCCGAGCACGTGCTGCCGCGCCGCCCTCGCAGCCTCCAGCATCCCCTGCCCTGCAGCCCCGCTCCCCGGGCCCCGCCCACCGCTGACGCCACGCTCGCGCCCTAGACCTCATTGGCGTCTGCAGAAGCGAAGTCACTACGGGCGTGTGTAGCTGGGGGGCGGGGCACAGCCTCTGCTGCCGCTCTGGTGGCCTTGGAGGACCGCGACTCTATAGTCGCTCCGCCCTTCCCCCCCGGGCCTTCTTAACCCTTTCTTTCCCGCTGCTTGGCAGTGTGCAACAAGTTTATGCTTGAGCCCTAAGTCTCTTCAGGCCCCTACGAGGCGGAACAGGGGCTGGCCTTAGCTCCTCTCAGCCCTGCCTGGGCTGTCCCCTCAAGCTCCTGCCCTGTTCAGTGGCGCTCCCCTGTTCTTTTGCCCATCACTGTGTTGAGTGTGTGAGGGCTCAGGGCTCACTGGGCTGGGGTCTGGAGGCAGGTCAGGGAAAGTGTCACCATGCCCCTTTTATACATCCATGGTGCTGCATCCACACCTGGAATATGGAGCCCAGGTCTGGTCCCTGCACCTCCAACAGGATGGAGAAGAACTAGAGGAGGTCCAGAGAAGAGCAACCAGGATGATGAATGGTCTGCAGGGGCTTCTATAGGAGGAGAAACCAAATACACTAACGGGAGAGAAAGAGCGTGGATGGCTAGATGGATGGGTGGTGTGGAGTAGATAGACGGATGGATGGACCCCTCCCTGTATTAATATCCCATACCTCCAGGTATTAAGGTCTCAACAACTTTTACTTTTTTTGCTTTAAAGGCACTTGCTTTTTACCAGTTAAATGCATTTGTTGTTCATTTTGGCAAAATAAGAAAAAACTGAATAAGAAAATAAAATACAGTGCTGCTTCATAGTTCTAAGACCAGTTCTAAGGAAAAATACAAATATTTTCTGCTTTTGGTAGATGCACAGTAAAAATATATAACTTCTAAGGACCAACGTGGTCCCCATTTTCAAAAAAGGGAGGAAAGAGGACACAGGAAACTACAGGCCTGTTAGTCTTACCTCAGTCCTGGGGAAGCTCTTTGAAAAAATTATCCAGGAGTACATCTGCGAGAGACCAGCAGGGGAGGCTATGCTTGGGGGCAACCAACATGGGTTCATTAGAGGCAGGTCCTGTCAGACCTACCTGGTGGCCTTCTACAACCAGGTCACAAAATCCTTGGACGCAGATGTTACGGTGGACGTAGTCTTTCTGGACTTTAGTAAGGCCTTCGACACTGTCTCTTACCCCATCCTCATTAAGAAATTAGGCGACTGTGGTGTCGATGCCTGCACAGTCAGATGGGTTGCAAATTGGCTGGAGGGCCACACCCAGAGAGTGGTGATGAACAGGTCTTATTCAACCCGGAGGGATGTGGGCAGTGGGGTCCCCCAGGGCTCAGTCCTCAGGCCCACACTGTTCAACATCTTCATCAGCGACTTGGAGAAGGGGGTGAAAAGCACCTTGTTCAAATTTGCAGATGACACAAAGATGTGGGGAGAAGTGGGCACGCTGGAGGAGAGGGACAGGGTACAACTAGATCTGGACAGGTTACAGAGGTGGGCGAATGAAAACAGGATGGGTTTCAATACTGACAAGTACAAGGTGCTGCTCCTGGGGGGTAAGAACCAGCAGCAGACCTACAGGCTGGGGAACTCCCTTCTCATCAGTGCAGAGGCAGAAAAGGATCTTGGAGTCACTATAGATTCCAAGATGAACATGGTCCGACAGTGTAGGGACGCGGTCAGGAAGGCTAACCGCACCTTGTCATGCATCCACAGATGCATCTCAAGCAGGTCCAAGGAGGTGATCCTCCCCCTCTATGCAACACTGGTCAGGCCGCAGTTGGAGTACTGCATCCAGTTCTGGGCACCCTACTTCAGGAGGGATGTGGCCAGCATTGAGAGGGTGCAGAGGAGGGCCACTTGCATGATCAGGGGGCAGCACGGTAGGCCCTACAAGGAGAGGCTACGGGACCTGAACCTGTTCAACTTCCACAAGAGAAGGCTGAGAGGGGATCTGGTCACTGTCTACAAACTGGCCAAAGGGGACCAGCAGGCATTGGGAGAGTCCCTGTTCCCCTGAGCACTACTAGGAGTAACAAGGAATAATGGCCATAAGTTGACTGAGAGTAGATTCAGGCTAGATATCAGGAGGCACTACTTCACAGTCAAGGCATCTAGGATCTGGAACCAACTTCCAAGAGAACTGGTGCTCGCTCCGACCCTGGGGGTCTTCAAAAGGAGGCTAAATAGACACCTTGCTGGGGTCGTTTGACCCCAGCATTCTTTCCTGCCCATGGCAGGGGGTCGGACTTGATGATGTACTTAGGTCCATTCTGACCCTACCTACTATGCTGACCCTACCTACTGTGAAACTATGAAACTATAAGTACCTGGTTACAAGAAGAAATAAAAAGGGTGGGGGAGAGGGAATATCACCCAAAAATATTTTGTCCTAAATTAAACATAAAGGGCTAAGTATTAAATTATGTTAACAAAAGTTTGGTGTTATAATCTATACATCTATGTGGTTTACTAAAATTATTATCTGTTTAGTTTCCAAGCTGATTTATTTACCTAGGTTAAGCCAGTTATATGCAGAAATGTTACAACAAGAAATCTATCAAAATTAAGTGCAAAGGGAGGCTATCACTGGAATGAAAGAATTACTGTTTGAATCCAGTGTTTCCCTGTGAAACTAAGCTAGCCATAAAATGCTGCAAGGACATAGGCAGAAGTTGATCTACAAAGTATTACATTCCACCAGTTACCTTTAAGCCAAAGACTTTTAATACAGATTTGTTTAATAACAACAATTTTTTACATGTATTATGCATAATACTTTAAAAGCTTTTAAATTTTCTCCAGTAGTAACCTGGAAAAAATGGTGTTAAACATTGTGATAACATTGTTGTCTAACATAGAATAAAAAAATGCTACCTTCAGTTATCAACACAGGAAAAATAAGATACTTAACAAAATGGGGAAAAAATTAACTTCTTGGACTGAAAAAAATAATTGGGTGTATTGAAAATGACAATATAAGTCTCACCTATACCAGCTAGAGAACACACATAAGGGAGAAGAAAGCTTGCATACGGGCTGGCAGAAGGTTTTCCTGAATTTGCTGAGGTCTTCCTAACCCCCCACCTCCCCACACACTGTTTACAGCCAGTATTTATGTGACTTATTTTAATAATATTTTTGATGGCGTTTATTCAAATGCATTTGTTTCACTGAAACTTTGGGACGTGGAATAAATCAGTTTCCCTGCAGTCTTAGAAGACGCCAGGTAGCTGAGGTCTGCGTCCTTGGGATAATTACAAAATTGAGAAGTAGGACTTATTTTTTTCTCTTACCATCTTGGAACGCTCTTTGCCATGTTCTTTTCTTTCATTTTGCTGATGAAGTCAGCTGTAATGTCTGCAAAGATTCACTCTGAAACAGGCTTTGTGGCATTCTGCTTTGGACACAATTCTGCAACTTAACATAAGTCCCTTAAAAGTAGCCAAGACTGACAACAGTTTAGCAAAGATATGTGCTTATGTCAATAAGGGATTCTAGCTTACTACCTACAATTCAATTCTTATTATAAAATGTAAAACATCAGTCGTTAACTTTAGCGGCTGTTACACATTTTTCTGAAGAACAGTGATTCATTCTTGGTCTAAACAGATTCTTGCTTTAATTTTCCTAGGCCACTGCTTATAATTAATTGCAAGCTTATTAATTATTGATTGTATACCACATATTCCTAATTCAGGGTTTTGTTAGGTCCATAGTCTGCACCTGTTAGTGTGGTCTCTCAGTTGCTAACCACATCTACAGCCTACACTCAGGCAATATAAGCGACCTGCTATTTTCCCAATTATTAGTTTGTTCAAGAATACATGATTTGGTGGCTGAAAAGAAGGAAACTTTGGCACCCATAAAAAGTTAATTCAACAGGAAATAAAAAACCCAGTAGTTAGAAATCTAAGGCTCCTCTACACATCTATTATGCAATTACCTTGTTAATTGAGCAATACATTTAGACTGGCTACAGATGCAAATTAACTATGGGGACTTAAAAAGGTCCAACCAGATATAAAGTTATTGCTTGAAAATATCTAGGAACTTTATAGCTAGTTTCTATCCAGCTTTAATTTGCACATGTAGGCAGTCTGTGGCTGGAAGACCACAGCTGCTATGTTCTCCCAGCCATTGCAATCTCCCAGCTGCAGAGTGCTCTGTGCATCCCCAGGGCTGGGAGCTTACAGCAGCACCCCAAGGCTGAGGCCCTCGGCCCCAGCTGGGCAAGGTCACCATGACTGGGAGCCTATTTCTTGCCAATGCAGGGGGAGCCCAGGATCGGGTTTCCCCTACACCGGGAATAACACATGATGAGATCTCATGTCTGATCCCACAATCATGCTTCCCACCATGCGCATGTGGAATGGCAGGAGGCATGATTGTATGAATCCTGCATTAGATCCCATGGCTCCTTTACCTGCACGTGTAGAGGGGGTCTTAGGGCATTTTTACATGTGCTCTGGGGGTGGAAGGGAGGCGCTTTAATTAGAGCAGGTCTCAGGAGCCACAGCATCTTGTGTATTCAGCATCCTACTTCAAAATGGTGGTGGTGGAGGTGCTCTACCTAAAGCTCATTCAATGAGCATTAGTTAAAGCACCCCCACCACCATTTTGAAGTCCAGGGATGCTGACTACACAAGATGCCAAAGCTGCTGGAGTATGCCTTTAGCACAGTCTAGCAGACTCGATTAATCAAGTGTGCTCCAATGCACTGTAATTACAACATGTCGGAGCAGGCATCCTGTACATCTACAGGCATTCTTAGAACTCTTATGAGAGTATAGATTGTGAATGTGATTGTGATATTGCTGTTATTGATGTGCTAATATATGTGTAGATACCAGAAAAAGATAAGGTTCCAATGACAAACCTGGGTTTTGACTGAAAACAAAACTTGAGAACTCAACTGAAACCAGCTTGCAGATATCTATTGTGGTGCATAATACTGATGCTTAGTTTATAGCTGCTTATCATATCATATGCTATCACATCATATAATCCAGAAATACATGTAGGAGACATATATGCTATATGCTTCTTAGAAAATGCTAAAATCAAAATTTAATGATTTTAGGAAAATTATTATATTGTCATCATTATGATTATCATCAGTATAATGTAATCATAAATTATTATATTATCATCACAATCTTTATTATGTTATCATTATATTATCACCATTATCAGGAAAAGTATTATATTATATTATATTATATTATATTATATTATATTATATTATATTATCCTAGCAGATATCTGAATGAAGGTATGATGATATAGTATTTTCTGTAGTATTTTCATATGTTTAAGTGCAGCAGAGAACTTGGAAGCCTATCCCCTATATGTAAAAATTATTTGTAGTCCCAAGACTGAACATGTCCCAGACACATATGAAGGACTGATAAAATTGGACAATGTAGTCTATAGTGTTGGTCATGCTGGGCCTTAGTTATGCTAAGCTATAGTCAAACTAAACCACCTCAAAGGACCTGGGGAGTAGCAGGCTTCACTGACTACTAAATCAGTGTTTCTCATCCCATGGCTTGTGACACAAAAATGGGTTGCAAGAATGTATGAAAGGGTCATGAACAAACTTAAAAAATGGATCAACAAACTTTAAAAATTGATTATTTTAAAAGAGAAAAACATGGGAAACTGTGGGTTTTCCCTTGCAGGCTGGCAGAGTTCCAGCCTGCAAGGGTCTGCTTGGTCCTGGCCTGGTGCACCCCCGCTTATATACTGATGTTTACAAGTGGGTCTTGGTACAAAAAAAGTTGAGAACCACTGCACTAGATGACCTGATAAAAGACGCTTGAGCCAAAATGCTGGAGATGCCTAAATTTGGCAGAGGGGAGCTGAAGTTGGCAAGGAATGAGCTGCAGGTGCCTGTACTAGGGAAACAGACAAGTCAAAAAAGGCACATCTCAACAGAGAAAGGGATGAGAGTTGGTATGGGGTGGGGACATCTCAGCTATAAATACCACTGCTGCAAAACTCACCCTTTTGTAGTGACTTAGGGGTGTCTGTGCACGGAATGCATCATTTTCCATTGTCTGGGCAATTTCAATGAGCTGGGTTGATTGTTATACAGACCATCTAGCTACTGTCCTATGAGACACTAAACCTCTCTGAGGTTTAGCCGAACATGAATTTAAGTCACTCTTTCCACGTTGCACCCGGGTTCCAGAAGGCTGGTTGCATGCAATGGCCTCTGAGAGCACACAGACCCAAGCAGCCTGAACCCCAAGAGCAACAGTAGGCAGGAGGCTGATTGAACCTTCCCAACTCCTGAGTGCCTCAGAACAACAGATAGATAGAGTGTGGGGTAGATAGATGGGGTGTGGGGTGGATAGATGGATGGATAGAGTTTGGGATGGATAAATGGATAGGTAGAGTGTGGGGTGAATGGATAGACAGACAGGTCTATTCAGTTTAGAAAGCAGATGCTTGAGGGGGGACATGACTAGGGTTTTACAAAATACTAAATGGTGAGGGGAGTCACTAGGTATTTATTATTGACTGTCTTTCACCAGACAAGAGCTACGGGTCACCACATGAAACTAGTAGGTAGCAATTTTCTAACTGACCAAAATAAATTCTTTTTCACGCTGTGTGTAATTTAAGTATGGGACTCGATGACACCAGATGCTGTGGAAGCTGAGAGTTTAGTCAGATTTACCAAGGGATTGAACAAATTCTTGGAGAAAAGGGACATTAGTAGCTACTGAGCATGGGCGTGAGGGGCACGGCCTCTGAATCAGAACCTCCTAGGCCTTAAATGCTGGAGGCTGCATATGAGAGGTAAACAGTGAAAAAATCCCTGGTCAGACCCAGTTCACTTTTCCTTTCAGCATCTGCTTTCTGCCATGTGTGACACAGGGGATGGATTGACCTCTGGTTTGACCCAGTAAATGGCAATTACTATGTTCTTATGTTTACCCACTGGGCTCCTGGGCAGCCTCCATGGAAGACAGGAGGCTGTTCTTGTAAGCCACGGCCCCTATAGGGGCATATGCCTAGTGATGGAAGCTCCCATATTCCTCATCCAGTCTCCCATATTCCTCATCCCTATCCCAAAGGCCTCCACCAACCTGTTTGGAGTCTGGGTGAGATGAGGGTGAGTGGGATCCCTGGGTGCCAATAAAGGCCTACCATGGCAGATTATATTGGCGCGGTTAAGGCACACTAGTTTCTTCAGCCAGCAGCACACAAGGGAGCACCATGGGCAGCAGCCCGTCCAGCCTCTTTAGACTGCCCAGCCTGAGTGGCCAGGTCCCTACAGTGCATCCCTACTCTGCCAGATCGATCCCCCTGGACAGAAACAGGAACCCAGAATATTTCAATAGAAGCTAAAGTGAAAAACAAACATTTTTCTGAAAAAAGGGGAGAAACTGCTGGCCTAAAACTGATTGTCATGGGGTTTCATCCCTGGTGGAAGAGACTGTGGGGCAGATCCAAAGGGTGAGGTTTTTAAAACTAGGACCTTCAGAGCCAGAAGGGGTGATAAACCAGCAACGGATGCATTGCACTCTTTAATGAGACTGCAAGCCTTTAATGAGGGCCTCCTGTGCTAGCCTGACTGGGCAAAGTCAGGTGACCGACGAAGGGGAAGGGCGAGGAGTCATAAAAGCTGGTCCCAGACAGTAAGGGGGGGAGGGGAGCTTGGCTGGGGAGACCCGACCCCCGCCCGACTTCAGCAGCAGAAAAGCAGATACGGGGATCTTGGCAGTGGTAAGTTGGATAGGTATTTTTCTTTGTTATTTGTTTGGGCCCAGAGGGGGTGAAGTTATGTGTTTTGCGCTTTGTTTCTTTGCAACCCAAAGGGGAAAAAGTTCCCTTAAATATCTGCTGATAATAACTGGTGGATCAGGCACAGCTATCATGGGGGATGAGGAGGCAACATGGCACAGTGCCAAGGCATGGGAGTCTCCAGTGATTGACCCTGGAAGGGTTGGGGGACTCCCTCTCAGGCCTAGCCTTGGTCAGAGCAGTAAAAACAGGGATCCTGCAGGAATTAATTCATCAGCCAATAGAGCCAGGGGCTCTGGGTTTGAGATCCAGGCAGGACTGGACCAGGACTGTTGGCTAGGTCAAGGAGAAACCTTGTGGTCTGAGAGGCTGAGGTCCTGGAAGGGTGCCAGGATTTAAATAGTTGATAGTGGGGACCTAGATAAGAGGAAGGCAAACAGAAACAGTAACACCTGGCCTTAACTCCATGCCCCTCTCCCCTAAAGGATGAGGTTACCTTTCCAACGTCTTTAAGTCATTTCACAACAAGACATAGCAGAGGAGTAAAAGAGGGGCAGGGAGGGGCCAGTGGTGAACTGAACCCCCAAAGTCACCTCCCCACGGCGCCCTGTCTCACTGCCCCTCCAGATCACAGCTGTTTCTGCCCCACCCCACAGCCTGGGGCAGAACCAGAGCACTGCGGTGAGTTTCCCAGCCCAAGGGCAGCCCTTGCCTCCCCCCGGGGCTGAGCTGCGTGGGGCAGTCGAGCCCTCTGCACCCGGGCGGGGCTGCGCAGGGCTGAGGGAGGGAGCCTTTCCCTTCCCCCCTGGGGTCCGCCCCGATGGTGACACGACAAACCGCCCCAGCTCTGCCCACCCCTGCCATGGGCGGAGGGGTCGAGTCCCCAGACCAGGGCTGCGCAGCCCCAGTCCCCTGCCCCCACTCCACCCCCTACGCCGGGCTGAGGGGCAAGTGGGGGTGCGGTGCTGGGGCAACTGCCACAACTGCCCCTCTGGAACAAACCATTCCCGGGGGGGGGGGGCAGTTCCACAGGACAGCTTGTCTGGGATATTATCTTCCCCCCTTGAAGGATAGTTCAAATAACCCCTTCCCCTCGCATAGTGCCTCCCTTTCATCTTCAAGGGGTAAAAAATCTTCAGTGTTGGGGCAATTTCCCTGTCACCCCCTCAGTGAGCATGTTCCCTCTGAGTCCTGGGGCAGAAGCCGTTTCCCTTCCCTCGGGCAGAACATGGGGGTGTGAGGAGAAATGACTCCACAGGCATTACTGGGGGTCCCAGTGCCATGGACACTGGGAACATGGGCCCTTGTGGCACCTCCCCCAGGGCCAGAGCCTGAGAAGCCCACGCCCTTCCTCTCAGGCCCCCGCGCGGTCCCCAGGGCACTCAGGACAGCGCTGCTCCCCTGCTGCTGCAGCTGTTTCTGGGGGCAGCGCCCACGGGCCGGGCTTGGCCAGGTGCAGGCATTGATGGGGGCTCTGAAGCTGCACATGCTCCTGCTCCTTTATCCTCCATCGATGAGAAGTGGCATCCTGCTCAAGGGCTGCATGAAGGGCCCTGGCACCCAGCAGCCCAGGCCTGTGGGGTATGTGGGGACAAGCAGCCCTGCTGTGGGGCCAGGAAGACCAGGACCCCCCTAGCTCACAGCTCCTCACACCAAGGCTCAACCATGATCAAGGCCTTTCTCCTGGTGCTCAGCTCCTCTTCTTCTTCCTGATGATGCTCATGGCACGTACTCTCTGGGCCGGCCTCAGCACCACATGGCCGCTAGTGCAACGGACATTCACCCTGCACAGCCAAGAAACACTTGTGCTCTGCCTGACAGCAAAGATGCTGGAAGGGGAGTTAGAGGTGGATCTGGCTTCTTCGCTAGCTCCAGGCTGCGGAGACCAGCTCAGTCAGGACCCAGACAGATGGAGGCTCTCTCTAGTCCAGACTCGTGGGCTATCCCCACCTGTCCAACACAAATCTCCCCCAGCGTGAAGCCACGAGGAATATTTGCACACACAAGTGCACACACACGCAACAGCTGGGGTCTGCCACTGGTGGCGGCGGCGGCAGCAGCAGGAGCTGAGCCAGGCAGCTTCAACTCCTGGGCCAGCAATGGTAGTGGTTGCTGTTCATGGCCCCCCTCTAAGTGGGTGCTGGGGCTGGGGCTTTAGCCACTGACTGCTCATTACACATACACATACACGTACACATGTGCACACACGGCCCCCCTCCCACCCCCATGAGAATTCTCCTGGTGCCAATCTGATCCTTTCCCCATATTTCCCTAAATCCCCTCCCCTCTCCTGGGCTCCACTGCTATCAGCTCACAGGGAACTTTTGTCTTGGCTCCTGAAAGCATAAAACAGCAGAGTGAATGAGAAAAAACCCTTGCAGGGAATCTGTGCCAGAGCCCTGGGGATGCCTAGGGAGCATCTCCCTGTGGGTTCAGCAGTGATTCCTAACCACTGCAAGACCCCTTCCAGGGTGCCACATGCCTGCAGCAGAATCAGGCTCCCATACTCTTCTGGACTCAGGAAAGGCTGTGCCTCTCTTCCCTTCCCAGGGACAGACTGTAGCCCTGACTGGGAAGGTGGTGTCATGGAAACACAAGCAGCATACTTTTGGGTCAGGTCAGCAGAAGCTTTTATTCAAATGAAACTACAGCTATAGGGGGGACTCCAAAGTGACATGAATTTCCCAAGCACTTGGAAGGGGTCCCCCCCCAAGAGCAAAATCAGGAGGCTTATATACTTTTTAACAGTCGCTTACAACTCACGTGATCATATAGTGCAGCCCGCCAGAAAAAGCAGCCACAAACACCAGCTTACACTGCCTTGCTGTTATCAGGATGGGAACCATGGGGGAGACGAGGTTAGAACTAACACCCCCTTCTTGCACCTGGAAATCAGAGTTGTACGTACTTTTTTCTGCTATCTTCCAGGCTGTGGTGAGCAAAGCAGTTGCAGAGGAGTTACAAAGAACAAATACTTTCCCTTATCTGTTCTACTATACAGAGCCAGCAATTCCCTACAAAGTGGTTATGTCATCTTATAACTCGTATGATCAAAGTTTAAGGCATTTATTTTTTTCTGATTCCACAGTCCCCTCTTTGAGACTGTTTAGTCTCACTTTAGCCTTAAACTTCCATTCTCGTGAGTCCCTCTATTTCATCATGCAGCCTTTCATGTTTTCTTTCAATCTGCTCACACTTTTGTAACACCATTATTCTAGACTCTGCCGTGTGTTTTCTTGCCTTGCTAAAGCTTCTCCTGCTGGCTTTCATGCAGCAGAGGATCAGTTGCACTAAGACATAAAACATTGTCAGAACTATCAAGATAAACGATATTCTATACAGGATTTTCTTGCCAAGGGCCCCGAAATCTGGGAGCCAGGAGGTTAGCCAAGACCACATTTCTTCTAGACCCCAGTTGGTATTTTTTGAGGCCACTTGATGTAGGACCCTTAACTGATTTCAAATTTTGCGAATGTCAGTTTCTATTCACATGTTCTGATTGACATAGACACAACAGGTGGAGTTTACTAAGGCACATACTCCTCCCTGGGATACTAATAGGTAATCTAGGGCTATGAGGTTTTGTATAGTTACTTGTGAGATCTGGGAGATCTCTTCTTGCAGAGCCTGAATTGCATCTGCAGTGGCATTTCCCATAGCTTCCATTGTGGCTGAAATGTTAATTATGGCTAATTCCAATTCTCTTACTCCAAGCCACAGTATGAAGGTTCTCACAAATCAATGGAACCCTGTGTTTCTGGTAGCTAAGGGGTTAACCGCCCCTTTCATGTGATGGTTGAAATTTTTTACTCGTTCCAGATATATTGCACTACGCATTTCGAAACCAGGGATAACACATCCAAGAGTGCATGCCCCCACCCAATTCCAGGGCAAGATTTTATGAGCCCTGTTTCCGCAGAGCCAGTAAAGGCCTGGGGCAGAAAGGGTACTTAAATCTGGACAGGTGTTCTGCCTTATCTGGCACTGTCGGTTGACATGCATCGTATAGGACGGACCACGTTCGGCTGCTATCCAGCCAAACCCAGGCAGCCAAAGTCTTTCTTCGTCCTCTGGGCTCAGGTTACCTAAAGGACTGATAACGTCGGCTCTTGGTCTTGATCGAGGCGGTGATCTTCCAAGTGGGAGCATTCACTTTCTTCAAGGCCAGAGATGATATCTTCGTTCTTCAACTGATGAATCCGGCTGAGCTGAGGCGTTGGGTTCAGGGAAGAGGTTACTAGCACTTGCACCCTGATGCTCCTCACTTGCCTGAGTGAGGTTCTGAGGGTCTTTGTCCTTGGCCTCAGGGAAAGGTCCCAACCTTGGTTGGAATTCAGCTGCTTCGGGGTCCAGTGAAGGTGATACCTTCTTGCAGTGCGAGGCGTGAGTCCACGTTTGGTGACCTTAGCAACAAACAGCAGTATTAGTGGTCAGAAGTACCTGGAAAGGTCCTTTCCATCTGGGTTGAAGTGCGTTTTTCCGTTGATAGACCTTTACGTAGACCCAATCTCCTGGTTCGAGGTTGTGACAGGGAACATCCAGTGGTTGAGGTAAGTAAGGCTTCTTGGACCTGTGAATGAATAGACCTGGCATACTTCATTAATGCCTTGCAATAATTTAGTACAGTTTCATCAGTCAATTGTAGGTCTGTTTGGTGTGGGGCAACAGGTGGTGTGGCTGGCATCCCCATGGGTCGTGCCATGAGTATTTCATAAGGGGTTAGGCCATGTTTTCTGTTAACAGTGTTCCTAATGTGCATAAGAGCAATGGGCAGGGCATCAGGCCATTTGAGGCCTGTTTCAGCACAAATCTTTGAAATGCGTGTTTTCAAATCAGAGTTTTTACATTCTACAGCACCACTTGATTGTGGATGATAACTACAGTGTAGGTGTTGCTGTATGTTGAGTGCTTGGCAGATGTTTTTTACTATCTGTCCTGTGAAATGGGTTCCTTTGTCACTATCTATTGTGAGGGGCAATCCAAATCTAGGGATGAATTCTTTGAGCAATTTCTTTGCTACAGTGATGGAATCAGCATGTACACATGGGTAGGCTTCTACCCATCTAGAGAACATATCAATAATAACAAGAATGTACTCATAAGAACAGCACTTAGGTAGCTGCACAAAATCAATTTGCAGATTTATAAACGGTCACCATGGAGGGGGATGGGCTGTGGGTGTCGTTTTTACCCGTTGCCCAATGTTGTGAGCTAAGCAGATGGGACAGGAGCTACAGTACTGTTGTGCCATGGAAGGAAAATTTGGGGCAAACCAATCTCTTTGTACTGCAGCAACTATGCCCCCCTTGCTCGTATGGGCTACTGAATGAGTGAGACGAGCAAGATATGGCAAAAGCTCTCTAGGCGCCACCAGGCGGCTGTCTGGGGAGCGCCAGAGAGAGTTGGGGTGCAGTGAACACCCTGCATGCAGCCAGTCATCCTTTTTCTTTTTTGGGGCCTGATTTTGAAGAAGGGCCAGACTTGAAAGGCTAGCCAAAGGAGACTGGTCTGCTGAAAAACAAACAAGAACAGAGTTAGAAGACTGTGGGCCAGAAAGGGCCACATTTCTGGCAGAACGGTCTGCCAGATCATTTCCTCGTGTGACATCATTAAAGGGTTTCTCATGAGCTTTGCATTTAACAATAGCAATAGCAAGAGGCAATTGAACAGCTTCTAAGAGCGCTTTTACATAACAACCATGACTGATTTGGGTCCCTGATGAAGTGAGGAACCCTCTTTGTTTCCAGATTTGTTCAAAATCATGAACAACACCAAAAGCATACTTAGAGTCAGTATAAATGGTTGTGGTTTGATTTTTCGCAAGAATGCAAGCATGTGTTAAAGCAATGAGTTCAGCAACTTGAGCAGAACGAGCTTGGGGTAAAGAATAGGCTTCCAAAACAGCATACCGAGTGCATACTGTATATCTCGCAACTAATTTGCCTGCATCATTTCTAAGACAGGAACCATCAACAAACAAAACAAGGTCAAAGTTCGGGATAGGAATGTCCTTGAGGTCAGTTCAAGGGGTTAACAATTGAGCTGTAACAGACAGGCAATCATGAGGCTCACCATCAGAGGTGATTGGCAGAAGTGACGCAGGATTCAGGATTGAACAGAGATTTAAGGTTACATTTGCAGCTGACAGTAGAAGTTTCTCATACTTAGTAAGACAGGAATTGGAAATGTGCTGAGTTTTGCCCTTGAGGAGAAGGGCCATCACAGCATGTGGAACTGCAATGGTTAAAGAGTGTTCCAAAACTAGAGTATCTGCTTTTTTAACCAACAAGGCAGCAGCTGCAACTGAATGGAGGCAAGGAGAAAGTCCCACAGCCACGGGATCAAGGGCAGAGCTGTAATACGCAATTGGGCGATGCTTTTTACCATGCAGCTGAATGGGGATAGAGAAAAAAGCAGAACAAAGGTCCACTACTGTGAAATATGTAGCATCTGAAGGGATACAGAAAAGAATAGTGGCACGGTTAGGGATCACGGAGAAAGTGGGTAAGACAGCAGCATTTACAGCTCGAAGGTCTTGCACAAAGCAATAAGTATCTTTACCAGGTTTCTTGACAGGTAGGATAGGTGTGTTACAAGGGGAGTGTGTTGGGACAATAATCCCTTGCTCAAGGAGTGAGAAAATGACAGGCTTGATCCCTTCCTCAGCTTCCTTTGAGATGGGGTACTGTGGGACATGAGGAAGTGGCTTGGCAGGGTTCAGGGTGATACGCACTGGTTCAGCACTCAGCATGTGCCCCACTTCATTCGCATGGAGGTACTCGTGCCAACAGTTCCTCTTGCAAGTAGGAAGTGTCAGGATTAGAGTACTCCTGGGTTAGCAAAGCCACAAGCTCAGTTTCCCTATGTTCTGGTACCTCAAGGTAAACACCATTTGGGCTACAATAAATCACGCATCCCAGTTTACACAGCAAATCCTTTCCAAGACGGTTGACAGGTGCACAGGGGCTAAGAAGAAAGGCATGATTTTCAGACAAAGGGCCAATAGAGATGGAGACAGGTTCAGAGACGGGATGTGGGATAGGTTGTCCGCCTATACCGACAGCATTTACAGTTTCAGGAGAATGAGGTAGGAAAGGAAATTCAGTAGCCTTTAGCGTGGAGCGGGAAGATAGGAGACAGGTTTACCAGAAATAAGGCATTCAACAAATGGACCAGATTGGTCAGTAGCAAGCAAAGGAGTGATGATGTCACTGTCCCTCAGGCTGTCCAATTTAACACTGGGGAAATTGACCGGAAGAGAAGGTGGGGGCTGGGGCTGGGTCCTTGGCCAGGGCAGTTGGGGCATTCTAATTTCCAATGTCCTTCTTGCTTGCAGTAATGACATTGGTTCCCATAGCCTGGGTTTTGTGGGTCTGAGGATTTATCTCTTCTCCTGAATCTACCCGGGCCTCCCCTTCCCCGTCCACGTCCCCTTCCTCTACCTGGACCCTGCAACTGAGAAATCTGTAAGGCCATTAACTTAAACTTGGCATTGTCTTTAGACTGTTCCAATTTGTAATGAAAATGGTTAGCTGCAGCAAGGACTTCAGTCAAATCTTTAGTTTCCCAGCCAATAATTACTGTTTGAATTTTCTCAGCAATTTTAGGGTTAAGTCCCTGGACAAATGCTGCCACTATTGCTTGTTTAGCATTTCTGACTGGGTCATCCATTCCTGAATATCGTTCAAATGCCTGTTTGAGGCATTCCAAATAGTCACTGGGGTGTTCATTTTTGTTTTGTTTACAGGTATTTATTTTGGTCCAGTCTGCCTTTTTCGGGCAAATTGTGAGAACTGCCCAAACCAAAGCATTTTTCTTGTCAATAAAGTCTTGGCCAGTCCCTGGGTTTTGATCTGGCCAAGTACAGGCAGTGTACAGACGCAGCATAGTTTCCTTGGGCAAAATGGATTGCATGAGCTAATTAATGTCAGCCCATGTTGGATTATAACAATTTATAACAGTCTGCAATTCTTCGTGAAAATTCTCTGGGTTTTCCCTGATTTTGGGGAATTTTTGAGTTAAATCATAGAGATCACCTGGAGTCCAGGGTGCATGCACGGTTACTATATTTTGTCCATTGGTGCCAATGCCTGGCATTTGTCTTAGGGGGAAAATCTGTACATCCCGGGATCTAAGATTGATGGGAGATCTTTCCGTGCCTATTCCCATTCTTCTAAATACACCTGTGGTGGGTTGTGACCCAGGAGTAAATTGCCACACTGGTGA
The DNA here is from genome assembly GCF_030867095.1 of Alligator mississippiensis. NCBI lineage: Eukaryota > Metazoa > Chordata > Crocodylia > Alligatoridae > Alligator > Alligator mississippiensis. The sequence continues at coordinate 26,833,871 of NC_081831.1, forward strand.
TGATTGAGTGACAGGTATGGTGGATGAGTCTGGACTATTAAGCTCCGTGGATGAGTTTACCAAAGGAGCTTCAGCTAATGGGTCACTAGCCTGGGCTGCAGCCTGATGTTGAACCGGTTGTTGCTGATGTGGGAGTTTCATGAGAGCAGGATTTGAACAAAAGTCAAGGATATCCTCTGCTGGCTCTGGCGGTGGGGGCGCCCCAGGCAATGCTGGATACATTGGAGCAGTGGCCGGCATGTAATTTGGGGGAGCAGCCAATTTCTCCCAAACAGCTTTTAACTGCTGTTTTAATTTTTCTTGAGAGTCTTTTAGACTTCTAGTTTGAGATTCTGTTCGCTTTTTGGACATTTCATCATACCAATAAAAGAACACGTCCCACTGGTTTCGTGGTGTTTTGGATCCACGGGACTCTAAAGCCCCTCTTAAGTGCACTATTTTATCCTGATCAAATGTTCCTTCCTGTGGAAAATGCTTCACAGGATCACCCTTAGTATACCAGTTCCACTTATCCAGGTACTTGCAAGCCTCAGGAGAATAGTGTGTGTACATAAAGTACGCTGGAGTCCCCTTAGGGGGGACTAGAACTTGTTTTGACTGACCTGTTCCCATTTTCAGTCACACAGGGAGACGTAGGATAGGCTTATTTAGGATGTCCGGGCCGCTCAGTGCCTTGCCCTGCAGTTTTTTCACTGCCTAGACAAAAGGCTTCTGACCCAACACTGGCTCATAAAATGGAAATGGGGAGGGAAACACAAAAGGGATCCTTTCACTTCTGCTTTGGCAGAAGCTACTGGGACAAGGGGTTTGGAAAAGACAAAATCACTCTGAAGCCCTGTCCACTAGGTCATGAGGTTCCAGTTGGGCCCCCTTGCTTTTAAAACTGCCCTGTCAGGCAGAATTGGGGCGGCTGAACCCAACTGTAGTCCCAGACCTGGTCAGTGGCTCATATTTCTAAATACACACACACACACACACACACACACACATCCATTGAGTCAGCCAGACCCCCTCCCACATTGCCTCGGTTAACTAACTTCAAGCCCAATGTGCTGTTGGATGGAGGTGATTCAGACAGATTCTCCCTGAACAGAACATGTTACCAGACAGGATTACCAGACAGAAAATTTTAGCCGGCAGTAAGGTTCAGACTGACCTGTTTTAACAAGGTTCAGATCCAGTTACCACGGCCAAGTTGGGAGCCTATGGGCAGCCCTCCTCCGAAACCCCAATAGAGATTTTGAATTAGGTCTCTTACCTCTCAAGTTTGGTGCCTCCGGGTTTGGGGGAGGGGGCCAGTCCGCGGTCCTCCTTCCTCAACACGTGTTCTGGATCCGAGTCACGGCACCAGGAATTGTCGTGGAAACACACGCAGCATACTTTTGGGTCAGGTCAGCAGAAGCTTTTATTCAAATGAAACTACAGCTGTAGGGGGGACTCCAAAGTGACATGGATTTCCCAAGCACTTGGAAGGGGTCCCCCCCCAAGAGCAAAATCAGGAGGCTTATATACTTTTTAACAGTCGCTTACAACTCACGTGATCATATAGTGCAGCCCGCCAGAAAAAGCAGCCACAAACACCAGCTTACACTGCCTTGCTATTATCAGGATGGGAACCATGGGGGAGACGAGGTTAGAACTAACACCCCCTTCTTGCACCTGGAAATCAGAGTTGTACGTATTTTTTTCTGCTATCTTCCAGGCTGCGGTGGGCAAAACAGTTGCAGAGGAGTTACAAAGAACAAACACTTTCCCTTATCTGTTCTACTATACAGAGCCAGCAATTCCCCACAAAGCGGTTATGTCATCTTATAACTCGTATGATCAAAGTTTAAGGCATTTATTTTTTTCTGATTTCACAGTGGGAGACTTAGCTGTATTAGTCTGAAGGCAAGTAGAAGGCAGGGTAGATTTTGGGAGTCCACAGGAAGCTCAGTGAGGAGAAACCACCCCTTCTTCCCTGCTACCCAGTTCCCCTGGCCCAGCAGGAATCCTGGCTCCCTGAAGGGAATCTGTACCTGGGGTCTGGGGCAAGCCAGCAGACTTGGCCATCACCCTGCATCCAGGCTTTTCCTTATTATTATTTTTTTTCATGTTCCAAGTCAAATCAACCAAGTCAGTTCCAAATCTGTGAGTCATTCAAGAACCATATGTGGCCATACTGTTGTCCCCAAAGGACAGTGGGTATGTGCCCGGTGCGCTTCTGCCAATAAACACACAGGGGTGGAGGATCCAACTTAAACTTTATTTCTGCGCAGAAAGAGGTGCTTGGCAATCATTCGCAAAGCAAGCACACCCCCCCCAAGTGGGCATCAGCCTTATATAGCTACAAGACAGGTTGAATTTGCTGATGTGGTAAATTGTGCAGCAAGCCCAGCAAGTAACCCCCCTTCCAACCCCTCCCAGGGACCTCGCTGATATAGCCTTTCCTTCTAGCAAGGCCAGCAATTAAGCAACTAGGCAACAAGCGATCTCCCCCAGCCTAAACAACCTACTCTATGCCCTTGGTTAGATAAAATACTTTTTCAAAACATACAAATCTGTTCCCAAAGTATAAAAAAACATATAAAAGTTTCAAGGGTACTCATCAAATCCCCCCTTCAAGGCTATGGCCCTATGGAATAGGATCATAGTCCTCAACCATCTTTTTCATCGTCAGGAATTTCCTGGCTCCCTCCCGATTCTTTTGGATCGGATTTGTAACTGATGATTTTACAAACATCACACGATTAACAGGGGAAGGAACTGATCTTTTGAATACATCACAACACATAGGTACACATTGTACTCCACAACAAATCATCAAGAAAACACATATACCTGCTACAGTTAACAGGAAAATTTGTTTAAGCCAGGAAAAACTAGGAAGCCAAGAAGTAAGCCAAGAGAAATCGAACCCTTCCTCTTGCTTGATGTGGGACAGAACTTCTTTCAAGTTCTGCACTTTTGACTCTATCAACTTGGAATTATCTGTCAAATTGAAACAACACATTCCCTCGAACTCTTCACATCCATGGTTATGCCTCAGCAACAGATAATCTATGGCTGCTCTATTTTGCAGAGTAGCTCCTCTTAGTTCTTTCATTTCAGTATTGAGGGCAGCTAGGGCCTGTGAAGTTGTATTTAGGTCCTTTGCCAGGGCACAGGCCACCTTACTAAGCTGCCTCTCGGCATCCACTGCTAGGCCTGGCACCCCTACTATGGAAACTGCTAAGGACACTGTCACAACCCAATTATAGTAGTGCCTATGCCACAAGCAAGAGATATTATTTAAAGCATTTTCATTCTGCACTGAAGTTAACTAAGGGTTAACAGATGCTGGTAACAACCTTTTGCTCTGCGTGTCAGCAAAAAGAAATTTATTGCTGCGCCACTAACAGAGATAAAACTTTTGCCTTCTGTGCTGTACATAAATCATTATAATTGGTCAGAGTAAAAAGAGGAGTAGCCCTGTCATAACACCCTAGCGAAGACCGCTAGAAAATTGGCGATTCTAATTAAATTTATGATGTGGCGAAAAGCAATTGGCTATTACACAAATAAAACCCATTTTCACTTCCGTGAAGTCAGAGGGCGACTCCATATACACCTGGAGACCTCTGAACATACGTATCAGAGTAAACTGGCAATCTGATCACTTGCCAGCTCGTCCCCCGTCTTTGACCCTATCTCAGACGTAAATCGACGACTGACAGCCGGCCCGACCATTTCTGCCCAACCATTTCTATCTGACCACTTATGCAGACCGACCCACGAACCCTAAGCTGTAACTAACCAAGTATCTCTGACCTCCGTGTTTCACCACATTGACGGCGTGAGTAAATAACCTTGCTTTACAACCGATAAGCGTCTGCCTAATTAATTCCACTCCAAGCGTCACAACTACCCGCCTGACGGCCTCTAAGGCTCTGGACCCCCCCGCTGCAGTGCACGGCAGCGACAGACACTACCTCAGCCTTACTCAGGAGGTCTACGTCACTATCACAGGATTCATCTAGCACATTCAAACCTCTCCGGTGACGTTTACTAGAGGTCATAGGCATACCTGGTAGCCAGACAGTCAACCGGCCCAGAGCACAAGGGCCTCCTGTGGCATTGGCTGGGATATATGAATAGACAGTCTTTCCACAAAGAAGGAACCACCCCCGGGGTAATACAACATGACCGTAGTTGCAAGATACATTAGTCACGTCTGAGCAATTGAAAATTTTTGTTTCTTTGGTTAGGCTTTTACAAGCTTTGGTACAGTTCACAAAATTGGCACAGCTGGTGTTACCAGGGGAGGTGACTGTCAACAAATCTATTTCAAAGGTACTGGCGTTTTTTTCTGTGGTAATGGTTCCCCACATGGGGTAGTTAGTGTAATTGATTGGAACTCCTATTCCCTCAGATGCGAACCAAGTCTGATTCCAGAGTGCTTCCAATGGAGTGGGCACCCCTATAAGGCATGACGTGAAAATATCCTCAACCGATGTTCCTCCTGCCAAACAAAAATGAGTGACATTCAATACGCCCTTTGCCAAATAAACCCACACATTTTGACTCTTTTCAAACCTTTGATGCACCAACCCCTTAGACCCTAGAAACATTACACCTATGCAAAGAACTACTGTCCACATGGTTGACGTTTAAACAGAAATTTAAGTCCTTCTACTGGCTCTGCTGTCCAACGGTGTCTGTTTGTGTTGGCTTCTGGTGCGACACTCTCAGCAACTTTTCCCGCAGGTAGTGCTTCTGGTGCGGCCTTCACCCGAGTGTAGTGTATCCACGGTTTTACCCCCTGAACCTTTACTGCAGCGTGAGTGGTGAGAATCACAGGATACGGTCCCTTCCACCGGGGCTGAAGCGGCTCGTCTTTCCACGTTCGGACCAGCACCTCGTCTCCGATCTGGAACTTATGGACTGGTGTATCTAAGGGGAGTGGAAGTCGCTCCTGGACATACCTGTGGAGAGAAGACAATACAGCAGACAAAGAATACAAATAATCTTTTACCCAGCCTTCCCCTTTTACATGCATTTGACTCCCATGCGTCACCACTGGATTCTTAGGATACGGCTTGCCATATATTAATTCAAATGGACTAACTCCCAATTTAGCTCTAGGGGCTATGCGCACTCTAAGCAAGGCAAGAGGCAGAGCTTCGGGCCATTTCAACTGAGTCTCTTGGCAAAGTTTAGCCAGCTGTCTTTTCAGAGTCTGATTCATTCATTCCACCTGTCCACTTGACTGTGGTCTCCATGCTGTGTGAAGGTCCCATTGTATCCCCAGAGCCTGGGAAACTGCCTGGGGCACTTTTGACACAAAGTGTGGCCCTCGGTCCGAGGCTAATCCCTCTGGGATTCTGAATTGTGGAATCATTTCTTTTAGCATCACCCGGACCACTTCCTTTGCTTTGTTGGTTCGGCACGGGAAGGCCTCGGTCCATCCAGTCAAGGTGTCCACGAGCACTAACAGGTATTTGTAGTGTCCCTTCCTGGGAACTTCAGAGAAATCTATCTGCCAACATTCTCCTGCTAATAGTCCTTGCCTTCCTGCTCCTGGCGGAGGTTTGGGGGAAATCTTAGGATTGTTGGCACAACAGACAGGGCATCTACGCACTATCTGTTCTGCTGTTTTCCTCATCTTAGGTCCCACTACAATTCTTTGGAGACCTTGGGTCATGGCGTCAGCTCCCATGTGGGTGCTCTGGTGGTACTCTTGGAGCATTTTGCTAAGGATCAATTTCAGCACCAGGACCTGTCCTTCAGGCAAGACCCACCATCCATCTTGTCGTTCTTTGCTTCTCAATTTCTCTGCGAGTTGGTTCTCTTTTTCAGTATATTTGGGAGGGTCTTCAGGTAGCGCCACCTGAGGCACCAGTGCCAATATTGGAGTCTCCTTGGCTTGTTCTCTGGCAGCCTTTTTTGCCGCAGCATCTGCTCGTCGGTTTCCTCTTATAACTTCACCATCTCCTTTTTGATGGGCCTTACAATGCACCACAGCTACCTCTACTGGTTCCATCACGGCTTCAAGTAGTTTCAGGATCTCTGTTCCATGCTTTACCGGGCTTTTACTTGCTGTTAAGAGTCCTCTCTCTTTCCATATAGCTCTGTGGGCGTGTAGGACTCCAAAAGCGTACTTCGAATCTGTGTATATAGTGGCTGTCTTTCCTTTTGCCAAATGGAGAGCTCGGGTCAGTGCAATAAGCTCAGCTCTCTGTGCAGAGGTATTTGGAGGCAAGGCTTTTGCTTCCATGGTATCCCAGGATGTAACCACGGCGTATCCTGCCTTTCGGGTTCCATTGTCCATGAAGCTGCTTCCATCTGTGTAGAATTCAAGGTCTGCATTAGGTAGTGGGGCATCTTTAAGATCCGGCCGGCTAGCATACACACTCTCAATAGTTTCAATGCAATCATGCTGTAATCCTTCGTCTTGTTCCAATGGCATTAGCGTAGCTGGGTTCAGTGTACTAGAGGTCTGCAACTGGATGTCTCCTTGATCCAGGAGAGCCGCCTGGTATTTAGCCATTCGTCCAGGGGAAAGCCAGGTTCCCCCTTTTGCATCCATCACCGCCAGCACTGAATGTGGGGTATACACGGTCATTGGCTGTCCTAAAGTAAGTTTCTTAGATTCCTTTACCAGCATAGCTGTAGCTGCCACTGCTCGCAGGCAGGTCGGCCATCCCAAACTAGTAGGATCCAATTGTTTGGAGAAGTAGGCCACTGCTCTTTTCCAGCTACCTAAGTACTGGGTCAGCACTCCTGACGCTACTCCTTGGCGTTCATGAACGTAAAGCTGAAATGGTTTACTCAGGTCGGGTAGGCCCAGGGCTGGCGCCTTCATGAGGGCCTGTTTGATAGTGTCGAAGCCCTTTCGGCATTCTGCTGTCCATTGCAAATCTCCCTCACTACCAGCAGTGGCCTCATAAAGAGCTTTGGCTATTAGTCCAAAATTGGGGATCCAGATCCGGCAGAACCCTGCCATCCCCAAAAAGCCTCACAACTGTCTCTTGGTCTTTGGGACTGCCATCCGGCAGATGGCCTCTTTTCTCTCAGGGCCCAACATCCTCTGGCCTTGCGAGATGTCAAATCCTAGGTATCGCACTCTCTCTTGCTCTATCTGGGCTTTTTTCTGAGACACCCGGTATCCCAGGAAGTTCAGTAAACTTACGGTCAGTAGGTGGCACTCTTCCCTCGTTTTTGCTGCAATCAACAGATCATCCACATACTGTAACAGGGTTCCTGACGTTCTTCTGTCCCACTTCTGAAGATCGGTACTTAAGGCAGTGCTGAAAATAGTGGGACTGTTCTTAAAACCCTGAGGCAAAACTGTCCAGCACAATTGGGTTTTTCTCCTAGTATTCAGGTCCTCCCATTCAAATGCAAAAATCTCTTGGCTGTCTCTTTCAAGTGGGATGCAAAAGAAGGCATCTTTCAGGTCCAGGACAGTAAACCACTGGTCCTCTGCAGACAAAGTAGCCAGCAAGGTATAAGGGTTTGGCACCACCGGGTGGAGGGTCACCGTGACCTTGTTCACAGCTCTGAGGTCCTGCACAAAATGATAGTCGTTACTGTGGGGTTTTGTGACAGGCAAAATGGGGGAATTGAAAGATGATTGGCACTCCCGGAGCAAACCGTGTTCAAAGAATCGCTTTATAAGCGGTTCCAGGCCTTTCCAAGCTTCTGTTTTCAATCGATACTGTGGCACCCTGGGCGGGGTAATTCCCGGCTTTAAATCAATTTTTACAGGGGTGGCCAGTTTCGCTCTCCCTGGTTTCTCTCCCGCCCATACCCATGACACTACAGTGTCTTCTACTTCGGGGGGAATTCTCCCTTCCTCCCCCTCCCGCGATAGGAGACACATCTGGGCCTTCCAGGCCTCCTCAGTTGGTATCTTCATAGTGATTCGGTCCTCTGAAAAGGTCAATTGGGCCTGCAATTTGCACAGCAAATCCCTCCCAAACAAGGGTATGGGGCACTCAGGCATATACAAAAACTGATGGGACACTTTCTTTCCTCCCAATTTGCATTCCATGGGTGGTACAAAAGGACGATGGGTCCGCTGGCCGGTGGCTCCGATTATGGGGATCTTGATTTTTGATAAGGGTCCTTTAAAATTGGTTACAACTGAATGCGAGGCTCCACTATCTACTAAAAAATCAATAAGTTCTCCCCCTACTTTCATTCTAACCAGGGGCTCATCGGGGGAGACAGGGATTACTTCAGTGTTCACCCCCGGTCCCCGTCACTCCTGGTCAGAGCCATCTAACATCAACAATCTTTCTTCTTCCTCACGTCTCTTCTCCCCCCTCTTGGGGCACTCATTTTTCCAATGCCCTTCCTGCTTGCAAATAGTGCACTGGTTAGGTCCCAGCCTGGGACCCTGGCCGTAGCCTCCCGGAGCATAGTTCACGCCTCCTCTTCCTCCACGCCCTCTACTTCCCCTGCCCCGTCCTCTACTCCTCTGATCTACAATTGCCGCTGCCAACAACAATGCTTGTAACGACGTCTGTGCCTTCATTCTTTTGTCTTCCTTTTTCTCCTTAACCTGATCTCGGTTGGAGTACACCTTATAAGCAATCTCAATCATTTGGCTGACGCTCATTCCAGCTGCTCCTTCAGCTTTCTGTAGCTTTTTCCTAATATCTGGGGCTGACTGTCCTATAAACAGTGTGTTAAACATCTTGGCGTTTTCCCGCAGCTCTGGATCTAAATCCGTCCCCTGTCTGGCTGCCTCACACAATCTCCCATAAAAACTGGAAGGATCCTCCTCCGGACCCTGCTGCAATTCGTACAATTTATACAAATTTTTCTGCTTGGGGATAGCTTCCCGGAGAGCAGCCAGCACAAACTCCCGATACAGCGCTAACTCCTGCCGGCCCCCCCGGGTGTTGGGATCCCAGTACAGATTTTCCTTAGGGCAAAGTTCATCTACATCACCGGTTGGGTGACGCTGCTGTGCTATCGTGCGCGCTTTCTCTAAGACCAACCTCTTTTCTTCCGGAGTCAGAAGAGCGGCCAATAAGGCCTGAATATCTATCCAGTTTCGTTGGTGGGTGAGGAAAATAGTAGAAAACAACTGTGCCATTGCTTCCGGATTCTGGCGGTACTGGCCCACGGACTGTTTCCAATTTATCAAGTTTGCCGTGCTGAATGGCATATGGACAAAAACTGGTCTACCCTCAGGACCCACCCCTTGGCACAAAGGGGCCTGAACTACTGGTTGGGCCCCTGATCGTAAGCGACTCGCCACAGGGCTAAACGCCCCATCTTCTACAGTCCCTTCTACTGCCAGATTGCTATCACCCACGTTCGCCGGACCCGGGGACGGCACCCCAGGGCTGTCAGGGGAGGTGGGGGATGATGGACTGGACGAGCCAGCCGGGAGTCCCTGACAAGCCATTTCAGGTGCAGCAGATGTCCCCTGTTGTGACACGGGGCTCACAGGATAAGACGGGGGAGTTGTGGGAGCAATTAGCAACTGCACGTCTTCCTCCTCCGGCTCCTCCGGACATGCCGTGGTGACCCCCGGTAAAGCCATTACCCTGCTTCACCTAAATATCCCACACGACTTCTGTGTAGCCCCATCCCCATACAAAGTCATATACGCCTCTACATAAAGCATCTCATCCCACTTTCCTTGGCGCCTACAAAACAACTGTAACTGCAAGATTGTGTTATAATCCAAAGACCCATTCTCCGGCCAGGCTGCACCATCCGTGAGTTGGTACTGTGGCCAACATGTATTGCAATACTGAATCATCTGGTTTTTTGTCATAGGGTTGCTTCCAAACTTTGGCCAGTTTTTCAAAATGCATCCTAGGGGACTGCAGGATGGAATCTTAGACTGGTTATTTCCCATTATCCAACTACTGGACGGCGACAGCCGCTAAGCCTCAGTACCAAACTGATTAAAGGGAGTTCACAGGACTACCACCCAATCTCACTCGCCTAGGGCATCTACACGGTCGGAACTTTTAAAGCCATCTCTTTCCCAATCTGCTCAAAATATGGAAAGAAGTACTCACCAGTCCGTTGAGACCTCCCTCGCCCCGCCCGATTAAGTTGGTCCTCCAAGGGTTGCACCGTTGTGCCTTTCCACGACTCCGTCAGGCAACCAGGAGACGGTCAGACCTCCGACGAATAAGGTCGGTGGCGCCTGGCCCTCGCGCCGTCCACAGTTGTTGCTGGAGCCGAAGAGGTGGACCGGGCAAGGCAGTCAGCTGGGTCCCATCTGGGTCGCCAGAAATTGTTGTCCCCAAAGGACAGTGGGTACATGCCTGGTGCGCTTCTGCCAATAAACACACAGGGGTGGAGGATCCAATTTAAACTTTATTTCTGTGCAGAAAGCGGTGCTTGGCAATCATTTGCAAAGCAAGCACCCCCCCCCCCCAAGTGGGCATCAGCCTTATATAGCTACGTGACAGGTTGAATTTGCTGATGTGGTAAATTGTGCAGCAAGCCCAGCAAGTAACCCCCCTACCAACCCCCCCCCCCAGGGACCTCGCTGATATAGCCTTTCCTTCTAGCAAGGCCAGCAATTAAGCAACTAGGCAACAAGCGATCTCCCCCAGCCTAAACAACCTACTCTATGCCCTTGGTTAGATAAAATACTTTTTCAAAACATACAAAGCTGTTCCCAAAGTATAAAAAAACATATAAAAGTTTCAAGGGTACTCATCAATACTACTGGCAAACATCCTCCACCCCTTCCTGGGGCTTCAGATGCTTCCAAATCATTTGGCAGGCATCCTATATGCAGGCCAAAGCCTGGAGGCTTGGGGTTCAGATGCCCCCAAGTTTCGCTTGCCCTCAACCATGTGACTGCAGGAGCAAGCTAGGGAGGAGTCTCCCATTTCCATGAAGTGGGTGTAAAGCCAAAATCTTCCCACTGGAAATGAAAGTGGGCGGTTAACTATACATTACCTCTGCGGATACTACACCATGTCAGAAAAGTGGTTATCCCCAGCAACTAGGAAAACCGCCTGAGTGGTCATGGTATTTCCCCTCCCAGGTCCCATAGGGCTGTCCCGTCTTCTTGCAGGAAATGAGCCTCTCATCCCCTCTTTCCCATTTTATAGGGCTGCCCTGCCATTTTCTCTTCCCCCTTCCTTCCCCCTCCCCTTTCTCTTTGTCAATGCACTGAAAAGGAGTAGTCTCCATTAAAATGGGGAAACCTGTGGTTTTACTGCGGCTTTCACAAATTAGGATGCTTTGCACCAGGGCCTCAGGCCTAGAAGGAATCTCATTTTGCATTATAAAAAAGCAAAACAAAGCACATTTGTAGACCTCACTCTAAAATCCTTAAGTGTCACTTAGATGCATTCATAGTGAGATGGAATCTGCTTCTTTGTCTCCATGTTCATAATAGTGCCTTGCATCAGGGTATTGCTGCAAAGATAAATAAATACAGGAAAGATTTGGGATGAGCCAGTCCAATAAGAGATCACCCTAAGCCAGGAATGGGAAATATACAACCCCTGGGCTGGACCTGGCCCACACAGCAATTTTGCCTGGCTGGTGGCAGATCCCTCAGCCCTGCCCAGCCTGTGTACAGGGTCAGCCTAGGCCATGGTGCATGCAGCCAGTCCTGCCTCCCCTGGGTGCACAATGGAGCTGGGGTGGCGTGGCAGCTGGACTTCATTTCCGAGCAGCCCTAGCAGCGATGGCTCCTTCTGGCTACTGCTGCTAGACCCAGCCCTGCTGCCTAGGCACCCTGGCCTGTCTACCCCACACCTAGCACCAGGGCTGGGACCCATGCAGGCAGGGCATTCAGCCAGGCTGCTGAGATGGGGCTGTGGACCAGCAGAGTGCAGCATCCAGGAGTAAGATAGGTGGGTGGCATAGATACCAACTTTTATTTTTGCTGGGAAGGGGGGCTAAGATGATGGGCATGTGACACTGATAGGGTGATCACCTTTTCAAAATGGAAAGGTGGGACACATGCCTGTTTTCCACCCGCTCCCCCACCACCCATGGCATAACTGGAGCCAAGCTGAGCACAGCCCATGGTCGGAAGTGAAAGTGGATGCTGACTGCCCACTGTGGGCTCAGAGCTCCCTGCCCTGCTGCCCTCCCCTCAGGAGCCCCATGCTGGCCACACTGCCATGAGCAGCAGCAGGAGCCACAACTCTGCACTGCTGCCCCAGTGCTGCTGGGTGGGCAGGGGGCACCTCGCCATGGCGGTGTGACTGGCATGGGTCTCCCAGGGAGAGGACAGCAGGGAGGGGAGCCCCAAGCCCACAGTGATCAGCGTGTACCTGCCTCTGGCCCATGCATAAATCTGGGGGGCACTTGCCCCCTCCCCTGGGGTACACGCAGCAGCAGAGAGCACCCCTCCCCTCCCCCCAACAAGCTACTCATGGCTCTGTCCCACTTCCTGCCCTGGCCCTGGGCCCCATGCAGTACCCTGACTGGACAATGCCCCTAGGCCCAGCCCCTGCCTCACTCCCTACTTTACCATGGAGGCCTCAATTTGCTCCCCCACATAGACTTACCTGCTGGCAGCTGGGGGAGCTGTTCTCCACCACCGCCTGTATTCCTAGCCACATGCATGCGTGCATACACACACATGCACATGACGCCCCCTGCGTCCTGTTCCCTGTATCCCTTTGCAGGCTGGAACTCTGCCAGCCTGCAATGGGAAACCTATAATTTCCTGCATTTTTCTGTAGTAAACAGAAAACCCAGATCCCTGCACAATACTGGAAATCCAGGACAAATGCTGTTCCAGAGTCATGCCGCCTGGCACAGTGACTTAATGTTCCCATTTTGGGACTGTCCCATCCAATTAGGGACAGGTGGTTACACTACCCTCTTACCGAGGGGGGCCAGGGCCCTTGGGCCCCCATGTACTTGGTTCCAATGGTGGGTGGGACCAGGGAGACCCCAGGATCTTGAGGGGGTGACAGCATGGGGCAGAGCCATGATCCACTGCCTGCATGTCCCTGCAATGGCCCTGGCTTCTTGCTGTCACTGCCTCATGATCCTGGCCCAGGATGCAGCTGGGGTGAGGAGGCAGGAAAAGGTTAAAGTAGTGGTGGTTTTCAACCAGAACACCTGGGGTCTCTCTGAGCTTCCTGGAAGTGGGGGCTGGTGAGTTAAAACCAGGGGAGGGAAGGGCTGGGAGCCCATATTCCTGGGTTCTCTCTCAGCTCCAGGACTGCTAGTTAGAGCAGGGGGGCCTGGAAACCAGGACAGGTGGGTTCTTCTCTGCTGATCACCACCCAGCCCCCTCCTGGACACACCTGACCTCTCCCAGGTGTTCTAGGAAGTCCTTAGCCAGGCCCTTGACTCACCACAGACTGCCACAGCCTTGGAACAGCACAGCTTATCTAGGGACCCAGGGATTCAGAGGACTTGATCCCAGCCCTTTGTTACACCCAAGACAACTCTGGAGGCTTTTATTTCACCCAGAAAAGTATGAGAAGCCAATGCAAGTTTGTCCAAACTAGACATCAGTTCATTGGGATATCAATCAGGCAACATTACACAGAGCAGCTACATATAGCAGAGGATAAACACACACACTCACTGCTGGGTGGCAAGGTCTCAGGGCCCTCAGAATCTGCCCTCATGTTTTAAGGAAAGTCCCAGGCTCCCACCCCTCTGCCATGGTGTGGGGGAGTTTGATGTAGTTCAGGTTCTAATGTCTGTATTGTTCCCACCCATTTTTTCTGAGATAAGGATCTCTTGGCCAATTGAGTAGGGAGCAGGGAATCTGAGTCTTGGGGCCTGTGACCACTGTTTTTTACCTGTTAGCATTGAGCGTGATCAGTTGCCCTGTGCATCTCAACACCCATGAAACTGTCTCAAAATCTGCCATTTCTCCCATGCTTATAGTTGTGATTCAGACTGAACTGCTTCTGGGATCAAAGGATCTGCGTGGAGGAATGTAGTGACACATTCCTGCCTAGTGCAGGGAGACTGAACCGGATGATCTACAAGGTCCCTTCCAGTCCCTAACAATCTGAGAGCCAGAGTCCAGAGAAGAGCCACTCATGTAATCCAAGGCCTGGAGGGAAGGTCATATGAGGAGAGGCTGAGGGACTTGGGACTCTTCAGTCTGGAAAAGAGAAGGCTCAGAGGGGACTTGGTGGCAGCCTACCATTATATTAGAGGGGTGCATAAGGACCTGGGAGAACAGCTGTTCACCAGAGCTCCCCAAGGGATAACAAGGTCTAACGGCCATAAGCTCCAGGAAGGCCGATTTAGACTAGACATAAGAAAAAAGTTTTTTACAGTGCGAGTGTCCAGGATCTGGAACAAACTCGCCTCAGGTGGTACAAGCACCTACTCTGGACTCTTTCAAAAAACATGTGGCTGTATTTCTTGCTGGGGTCACTTGATCCCAGCTGACTTCCTGCCTATGGTGGGGGGGCTGGACTTGATGATCTCATGAGGTCCCTTCCAGCCCCTAATGTCTATAAAATCTATGACACACCAAGTACAGCAAACAGGGCTGTGGGGTGTTCAGGACACCCCAACACTGCATATGGCCAGTTCTGGGGCAGATCAGCTGAGGAATGGCCACACATAACACTGCATTGGGAAATCTTGTCTTGTGCTGGGTTGTAGCCAGACCTGCAGCTTGGGAGTGGTTTCTTATCATGCCCAGTGGGTAAGGTTTGTCAGTGCCAAGTTGCAGCCAATTCTGGGGAAGTCAGCTGGGGATGAGCTGCATATAACAGAGCAAAGGGAGGGCTTGCCTGGGGCTGAGATGCAGCTTCTTCTAGAGAAGGGCTGGGATGATGCTAGACAATGATGCCACAGGAAAGAAGGGACACCAAGGTGCAGGCACCTCTGGGGTGGGGCAGCTGGCAAGTGGCTGCCTATAATGCCAACCAGGAAGAGCTTACCCAGTGCTGAGATGCAGCCAGCTCACAGGTGGGTGGTTGGGGTGCAGCTGACACACACTGCATAGGGAGGGCTTGACTAGTGCAGAGATGCAGCCAGCTCTGAGGCGGAGCAGCCGGGAAACAGATAAATACAGTGTAAGGCTGCTAGGGAAGTCTTTCCCAGTGCTGAGATACAGCCAGGCCAGTTCTGGGGTGGAGTGGCTGAGAGAATGCAACCAAATACCACATGGGGAGGTCAAGCAGGGAGACTTGGAGCTGGCTAGACCCTGGGGGCTGTTTGGTGGGGACAGGGACAGAGAATACAGGGCTGTTTGGGTCTTGAGAGGCTGATCCAGGGGCAGAGAAGGGGGGATATGGTTCTGTTCAGTTTTCTCTGGGTGATCCCTGGAATTTCAGGCCCCCGAATCCTGAAGCACTTGCAGAGAGACATGGAGAGACAGGCAGGGTTTTCCCATAAAGGCTGCTTATGCCTTTGTGTAAGGCAGGCGCGGGCAATTATTTTGGGCGGAGGGCTGCTTACTGAGTTTTGGCAAGCCATTGAGGGCCACGTGACAGGCAGCCAAGGGCAGATTAATATTAATTTTCTAATTTTTTTAGGGGCCCTGTGAGCAGGACAGAATGGCCTGGCAGGTCGCATCTGGCCCCTAGGCCACATTTTGCCCACCCCTGGTGTAAAGACTCAGCACTTCAACAGATGGGTGCAGCGGGGTGAGGTGGATGGATGCACAGCCGATCTCACAGGGTGTGGCTGGGATGGCATCGTGCGTGAGTGGGATTTAAAAAGATCTGCCACATACCTGGCCCATGATGTGTAGTGTGTTGATGTCCAGAACAGCTGCAATGGATACACTGTGTGCTGTGGGGTGGAGGTGTGGGTGAGTAGGGCGGGAAATGTAGGGTGGAGTGTCTCGGGGCTGGGTGTGGGTGTGTGTGCAGTGGGATTGTGGGGTGTGTAGGGACAGGGGTAAATATATGTGTAGGGCAGGGGCAGGCAAAATACAGCTTGTGGGTCGCATTTGGCCTGTGGGTGGGTACCTGCCAATTGATTGGATCTGGCCTGCAGCTGCCCCTGCAACACTGCATGGGGCTGAGCCTCACCCACTCCCACCTGGGGCATCCCATGCAGTGCTCCCTCCCACTCCTGACCCCAGCCATGCAGCTTCCCAGTGGGGTGGCTCCCAGTGCAACTACAGCAGCCCAGGTACTGCTCAGCTCCTTCTGCCTCCAGCAGCTCCTTCACCTTCTCCTCCTCCTCCTGCCCCTGCTTCACCACTGAGCAGCAGGTAGTGCAGGGAAGAACAGTAGCTATGGGGATCTTGCTGGGCACTGGACACCCAGTCAGGCAGGGAGGAAGCTACAGCTACAGCCAGGTGGCTCCTGCCCCCTGCACAGGGCTCCAGCTCCAGGCTGCCTTCTACTCACTCTGACCCCTCCCTTGCCCCCCAGCCCAGCTCCTGGGACCTAGTGCATGGGCAGCTCCCTCCACCTCCTCCCATCCCCGCCCACAAGCACCCTACACCCCCCCCCAAACACCCCTGCCCCACACCTTATACCCCACTCCCTCACGATATACAAGAGGACATACAAAAAACTAGAACTCTTGGTTCCAAAATGATACCTTTTATTAGACCAACTGGAAAATGGCAAGAAAATTGTCCTTTTCTGCAAGCTTTCGGGAGCAAAGTCCTTTCTAGTTCTAGTTTTTTGTATGTCTTTTTGTCCCAGACCAGCACCGCTACCAAGTACACCCATATACAAGAGGAGCACTTTATTTTGAGCTATTATGTAATCACCTCTATACACACCACTCAAAAAACGATCAATCGGGACAACAATTATTTTTTAAAATAAAATTACAGTATGTTCCAGTACAGTACTGTAGGGGTGTGTGTGTGTAGGTGTAGTGGGGGGGGGGGTGTCTGGGGGACTGGGTGCGGGTGAGGGGTGTGTGGGGGAGGTCTATGTGTGTAGGGGTTTATGCGTGTGTCTGGGGGAGGGGCGCATGCAGTGTGTGTAGGGGTGTGGGATGCGCAGGTGTGTACAGGGATGCAGGGGTCTGGCCGCGCGTCCCAGTTGTCACTGCCGCCCCAGCCCGCAGCCTGGCGGACAGACTTGGGCTCGCGGGCGCCTCCGCACGGGGCAGGGGCGCTTTGCGGGCGCGGGCGGGTTGAGCCCAACCCCCCCGCCTGCCCCCAGCCCGGGGAGGAACAGGTTAATGCAGCCCGAGCAGGGAGGACGGAGCGGCCAGAGAGTTGCGGTCCTCCACGTTCACCAGAGCGGCACCAGAGTAGCGTCTCTGTGGCGCGCAGGTGACGTCAGGAAAGCGGTGGGCGGAGGCCATGGGGAGTAGCAGGGGCTGCCGCGAGGCTCCGGTACGAGTGCCCGGGCCGGGCAGGGCAGGTTTGCATCGTGTAAATTAACTAAGGGGGGCGATGAATGTGAGTGTATGTGTAGCATAAACTTTATAGGAGGACCTTTATATGTCTATATCTGTGTGCGTGTCACAGGCAGGTGCCTCACTTCATGAGAGGCTGTGAAAGGCTGTGCAGTTATAAGAAAGAGAGGGGAGGGGAATTAGAAGGCAAAAGATAAGGCAGGGTGTATGGAGAGAGGAGGGGGAAGGAGGGCAGTGCTGAAGAGCAGACAAGCAATAAACCCCTAGGAAAGTAGCCGGGGCCAGGGTGCAGGGGCTGTGCCGTTGAGTCCAAGATTATCGCTAGGCTGTCTCTGGGGGCTTTTATTTTATCCAGAGAAGGAGTAGAGAAGCCAGAGCAAGTTCCTTCAAAGGAGACATGAGTTTGTTGGGGTGTGATCACTCAGGGAACAGGAGCCAGAGTAGCTACATGCAGCAGAGAACACACGGACACGTTCTCAGGCCTTAAGGTCTGAGGCAAATTCCTGACTGCCACCCCTCTGCCTTGGTGTGTGGGAGTTTGGTACAGTTCAAATTCAAATCTGTATTCCCACCCATTTCTCTGAGAGAACAATCTTGGCCAAGGGAGCAGGGAAACTGAGTCATGGCCTGTGACCATTGCTCTTTCCTAGGGTCCTTTTATTAGCACGGGGTGTGACCCCTGGCCTCTGCATCTCAACTCCCTTGAAAATGTCCTTTACTGTCCCCTTCTCTCATATGCTAGTCATGATCCAGACTGCACTGCTTCTGGGATCAGAGGGCCTGGGAAGAGGAATGCAGTGACACACCCAGCACAGCAAACAGGGGTGAAGGGTGTTCAGCACTCCTCAACACCAGCTAGTTCCTTGATCCTAGAACATTCCCTCCAACTTAGGGCCAGGGCAGCCTCATGAACTGGCCATTTGCTAGGAGGAAGCAGCTGCATGATGTCTGGAGGGAAGACCTGTGTGGGAACAAGCCACAAGAAGGTGAAATGAATCCTAGTCCCAGTTCCCTTGTGCCAGAGTTTGACTAGGATAACAGACACATCCCTAGAGCTCATGCTGTCTGGATCTCCCTCCCTGCCTACAGCTGTGACTCGTGACTAGGCAACCCAGACATCTTGATTCCAGGAGCTGTAACATTGTGGTTTCTGTGCATGGAGTTGGAATGCACTTCCCTCTTTCTCTTCTTTCTAGGTTGATTCTCCATTGAGTCCAGCTTCCACCAACCCATCCCACATCTTTGGGGAGCCATATTCCCCCTTCTTTCTGCTCTGCTCCTTCCCTTTACCTTCCACTCCTCTGCAGCGCAGCAGGGATGCTTGCAGTGGCACCGGATCAGGTAGGATATCTACACATCCCTCTCTGTCATGTGGGGGCATTAAATCTCCCCAGGTTCTGGGCCTATTAGTGATCCACATCTCAAAGCCACTTGGGAAGCAAAGGGTAACTCATGATGCTGCCCTGCAAGGCTTTGGGGTTCCTTGTGGAGGTGTGTCCTGGAGAAGCATCAAATCCCAGGGTCAGCCTTCCCAGGCAGGGTGTGACTCCCTGTGAGTCACTGCCAGGAAAACAGCTTCCCTAGGGCAGACAAGCTGCCTGCATTACAGTCTCTGCTGGTGCAGTGATGATGTCAGCACTCCCCTCATTTAGATGCAGCTTGTGCCAACAGAGAAGTAGTTAGCCATGTTCATCTAAAGCTTTTCCTTATAAAACTTACACATCTTTAATTTGGTTAGTCCATAAGGTGCAATTCTACCCTCTTTTATGCCAATAGAGGGAATAACTGCACCACTCCCCGGATGACGTGAGCTGAAGCAGGCAAACACAGTGTCCTGCCAGCAGAGCTGTCTACACCAGGCCCTGTGTCCACACCTGGCCCTTTGTCAGAGCAGCTGGGTCAGCTGAGGGGTGAGAAGTTTCATATCATAGCCAGGCTGGCTAATGGTTGCAGTAGAGAATAAAGCTCAGAGTTGTGAAGGCCTTGTGGTTCCCTGGGAGGCATCTGGTGGAGAAGGATAAATTCCTGGGTCACTACTGTTATTTTAGTTAGGATGGCAATGCACCCTTTTGTAGGTACACCCTATGCTGTGTCCACACTGCAGGCTTTTATGGAGCACCTGTTTCAGCTGGAGGGTGGGAAGTTGCATCCATGCCCAGTGTAGCCAGGCTGACAAATCATTGTAGTGCAGCATAAGGCTCAGGACTGTGGGTGCTGGATGAGGCTGGAGCAGAAGGGACTGAGTGTATTGCTTGTGCCTGCAGCTCCAGGAGGCCTTTGAGGACGTGGCGCTGTACTTCACCCAGAATGAGTGGGAGCTGCTGGGAGATGGAGACAAGGTGCTTTACCGGGACCAGATGCTGAGGAATTACCAAGCCCTTGTTTCTCTGGGTAAAGTTCTGTTTCTGTTACTCTCTGTGAGCTCAGAAATGTTTCCTTTGTCTCCTAGTTCTTCTACAGTCTTCTCATGAAGTTTGGGTCTCTGGTTTAAATCTGTTTTCTCCTCTGTTCTGCCATTGATCAGAGAGACAGTGTTAGCTATGTTAGTCTGAAGTCAAGTAGATTTGCACCTTCTCTAGACTGGGGGTACTTGGCAAGGGCCCAGGAGGTATGCGGCATTGGCGTGGTGAAGCAGGGGTACTTCTGGTTTTGCTTCAGGGGTGTTCCCCCCTCCCCCCCCCAACTCATTGATCAGCTGCTGGGGGACACCCCCTGCCCCACAGCTTGTCAACTGGCTGGGGGACTCCCTGCTCCTTGACTAGCCACCAGCCATACACCAACCAAAAAAGGTTGAAAACCCCTGTTCTAGACTAACCAAAGTAGGGAGGTAGATAGAGGCAAACCTTGTTAATTCAAAACAGGACCAAAAATTACCAACTTCGAAATAAATGGGCTTGAAATAAATTTACCCATAGTAATTTACATATATCCAAATTATTGTACAGGCAGTCCTCAACTTACAACATTTTGAGTTACAACATTTCGCGCTTACAACATTTATAAATTGACACCCTGTTTCAACTTTCTGACATCAGTTTTGACTTTACATAGATTTCATAGACATTAGGGCTGGAAGGGACCTCGGAAGATCATCGAGTCCAGCCCCCTGTCCAAAGGGCAGGAAGTCAGCTGGGGTCATAGGATCCCAGCAAGATAAGCATCCAGTTTGCTCTTGAAGGTGTTCAATGTAGGTGCTTGAACCACCTCCGGTGGCAGGCTGTTCCAGACGTTGGGGGCTCGGATAGTAAAGGAATTCTTCCTTATGTCCAGCCTGAAACGGTCTTGTAGTAGTTTATGACCGTTCGACCTAGTCGTCATCCCTTGGGGCGCTCTGGTGAACAAACGTTCCCCCAGATACTGGTGGGTCACCCCTGATAAACTTATAGGTGGCCATCAGATCACCCCTGAGCCTGCGCTTTTCCAGGCTAAAGAGCCCCATGGCTCTCAGCCTGTCATCGTAGGGTCTGCTTCCCTGACCTCTGGTCATGCGCGTGGCTCTTCTCTGGATTCTCTCAAGCTTCTCCACATCCTTTTTGAATTGTGGAGCCCAGTACTCCAGCTGCGGCCTCACCAAGGCCGAGTACAAGGGGAGAATGACATCCTGGGATTTGCTTGAGAAGCATCTATGGATGCAAGCCAGTGTTTTGGTCGCTTTACTAGCCGCAGCATCGCATTGCAGGCTCATGTTCATCTTGTGGTCAATGATGACCCCCAAGTCTCTTTCTTCCATAGTGCTAGCCAACATAGCACTGCCGAGCCTATAAGGATGCTGCGGGTTTTTCTTCCCAAGGTGGAGAACCTTGCATTTATCGGCGTTGAACGCCATCAGATTCTCGTCTGCCTACTTGCTGAGCCTGTCCAGGTCAACCTGGATCACCCGCCTATCTTCTGGTGTGGATGCTTTGCCCCAAAGTTTGGTGTCATCGGCGAACTTGGCCAGTCCGCTTCTGACTCCAGTGTCCACATCATTAATGAAGAAGTTGAACAGTATGGGTCCAAGGACAGAGCCTTGGGGGACCCCACTGGTCAGTTTCACCAAGAGGTGATCATGGGATACCAGATCGAAGGCTTTTTTGAAGTCAAGATATATGACATCAATCTCTTCTCCCTTGTCCAGGTGATAGGTCACCTGGTTGTAGAAGGAAATGAGATTGGTCAAGCAAGACCTACCCGCAACAAACCCGTGCTGGCTATCCCTTAAGATGTTGGCATCGGCCAGTCCATTAAGGATGGCCTCTTTAATAAACTTTTCTAAGATCTTCCCCGGGATAGAAGTCAGGCTAATGGGCCTATAGTTAGCCGGATCCACTTTCCTCCCTTTCTTGAAGATAGGCACCACATTGGCCTTCTTCCAGTCTTCGGGCTCTACACCAGAGTGCCAAGAGTTTTCAAAGATCCGCGCTAGAGGCTGGGCTATGATGCTCGCCAGCTCCTTGAGTACCCTGGGGTGAAGGTTGTCAGGGCCTGCTGACTTGAAGGTATCCAGCTTCTCAAGATGTTCCTTCATGAAGTCAGCATTAATGGAGGGCAGGGGATCACCCTCACCTGGACTTCCCTGTCCCGTAGCGGGCATGGGCATCCCATGTGACTGATGAAAGACCGATGCAAAGTACCTATTTAATAGGTTGGCTTTTTCCTGGGCATCAGTTGTCAGTTGCCCCATCTGGTTCAGCAGGGGTCCAGCATTGCCCCTGCTTTTCCTCTGGCTCCCCACATATCTGAAAAAGGACTTTTTATTTAAAAGGATTTTCAACACTTGATCTGATGCAACGCCACGCCAGTGAACAAGTTTGCTGTGTTGCCACTCTCCCTGGAGAACATCTGTCCAAACTTCCTTGGACACTTTCTTTTAAGAAAGCAGACAAGACTCCAGAAAAACCTACAGCTAAGACTCCTGAGAAGACTCCAGCCAAGAGACCTTCAAAAAGTCTAGTAAAGTCACCTGAAAGAAGTCCTTCCAAATCAGTATGATTGCTATTTACAATATAAATACATTAATGTAGCTATATTACTCATCTATAATTGATCGAGTACAAAATTCTGGGGTATTATTGGTGAAAATAGGGTATCAGGCCTTGGTTCAGGAACCAATCCTTCATTTATAACATTGTTTCTTATGAGAAAATTGATTCCCGGTTACAACGTTTCGACTTAAGACACGGTTTTCAGGAACCAATTGTGTTGTAAGTCCGAGGACTGCCTGTACTGTGTGTATGTAGTCTTAATTCACCTACATTTGTACCTTAGTAACTGATAAGAACAAAGTGAGTTATCCCAGTGACTAATTAAGTTGATTTTATGGTATATAGCACAAGCTGTTCCTAATATAACTGTTCCTAAGGAGTCTGTAATGTAGTAGCAATGATTTAGGGGTCCTTTTTTCCTCTTGTTTGCTCAATCTAAGAGCCAAAGTGTCCCACTCACCCAGGGGACCTGCCATCCCCAGTCCTACCAAACTGTTTTGAATTAACAAGTTTTTACTGGTCCAAGGGACCAGAAAACACCTTTAAATTTTAAAGTACAGCCATATTTTGAATTATCCATATCATAAAGCATACAAAAAAGGTCATTTTGGCTGGGGAATGACAATAGCTTTGAAGTATTCCATACTTTGAACTAACACATATCTAACTGATGTTGATTTCCTGTATATAAATAGGGGTTGGTGGGTGTGCCCCCACCCCTAGGTTGCAAAGGGTTAAAAAAGAAAGGGGCAGGGCTACTCCAAGTCCAGGGAAACCAGACTCAGGGAGCTGATCGGAACTAGGACTCCCAAACTACTTTGGGAGCTGGCAGGAAGTTGCCAGCAGCCAATAGGCGAGGGCGGGGAGGGGGTGCTTCAAAAAGCCCTCAAAGGAAAGTTGTTTTCCCCCCTCCCTCCACCCCTCATTTCCAAGTCACAGCCCTCCCAACTCTGCCAGTGTCCCTCACTCCAAACCTGCAGATCCCTGCTTCTTCCAGCCTGCAGGAACTCCTGGCCACCCAAATGGGGGTCCAGGAGGATTGGTGATTTCTCAAGGGAGTCATCCTTTGGGCACAAAAGGAAACTATTCCATTACGCAGGAAAAGGGGCAAGGGGACAAAAAAAGCCCGCTTGGCTGAACAGGGAACTCCAAAAAAGACTGAGGGCATAGAAAGAGATTTACAGGCAGTGGAAGCTGGGGGGGCAGCCACCAAGGAGGAATATACCTCCCTGGTGTGCTGTTGCAGGGAATTAGTTAGGCAGGCCAAGGCAGGACTGGAGCTTAGGCTGGCTACAACAATCAAGGACAGTAAAAAGTCCTTCTACAGATACATAGTGAGCAAAATGAAGGTGCAAAGTAACATAGGGCCCCTGTAGGACAAATCAGGACAGTTGGCAGCTGACACAGGGGGAAAAAAGGCAGAGCTCTTTAATGAGTTCTTCACTTCAGTGTTCCTAAGTACTGGCCAAGATGATTCCCCCAACTTGAACATAGATAGATGTCTGGGAGGCACTAGACCGCCAATGGTTAGTGCTTAGTTAAGGAGCACTTGGAGGGGCTGGATGGGTACAAGTCAGCAGGCCCGGATGACCTCCATCCACGGGTGCTGAAGGAATTGGCCAGTGTCATAGCTAAGCCTCTGGCACAGCTGTTTGAGCACTCATGGTGCTCTGGCCAGGTCCCTGAGGACTGGAAAAGGGCCAACGTGGTGCCCATTTTTAAGAAGGGGAGAAGGGATGAGCCAGGTAACTTTAGACCAGTCAGTCTTACCATTATCCTTGGGAAAACACTAGAGGAGGGCCACTCATATGATTAGTGGCCTCTGTGCAAGACCCTGCAAGGGGAGGTTGAGGAATCTAGATCTCTTCAGCCTTCACAAGAGACATCTGAGGGGAGACCTTGTAGCTGCCTATAAGTTTATCAAGGGAGGACAGCAGAGAATTGGAGATGCGCTATTAACCAGGGCACCCCTAGGAGTAACTAGGAATGATGGGTACAAACTAGTGGAGAGTAGATTCAGGTTAGACATTAGGAAGAAATTTTTCACAGTAAGGGTGGCTGCGAACGGGCTGCCAAGAGAGGTGGTACTATCACCTAACTTGGAGGTCTTCAAGAGGAGGCTAGATAGGCACCTGGCTGGGGTCGTCTGACCTCGGTCCTCTTTCCTGCCTGGGGCAGGGGGTCGGACACGATAATCCTTCGTGGTCCCTTCCGACTCTACAGTCTATGAATCTATGAAACCCTGCCCCTGCGAGCACAGACACTACTGTGGTGCTGCTGGCCTGGCCACGCAGTTCCCTGCTGCCCCTGAAGGCCCCCCTCACCCCTTTCCCCCACTGGAGAAGCGGGTGCCTCCCCCACCTCCCCTCCCCTCCCCTGCTGCAGCTTCAGTGCCCAGACAGCTTCTCCCAGCGCTGGCAGCACCCCCACACACATACCCTTCTCCCCCACTCACACTTACCTGCATGTAGCTGCCGTGGCTGCTCCTACCCCCTGCCTGGCTGCATGACAGCCATGTGTGCTCAGACATGTGGTGTCCCCTGCCTTCAGTTAGCTTCCCCTCAGCCCCAAGCAGCTCCTTGCTAGGGCAGGTGAGAAGTGACAGGAAAAACTTTGACACTGAGCAGAGCAACATCCTGGACATTTGTTGATATTAAAAAAAACAAACAAACGCCTGAACAGAGATGGGAGGACCCCAAAAGAGGACATGTCTGGGAAAACCCAGACACATGGTAACCCTAGTTATGCACACACATGTATAATGCTCACATGCATGTGTTGTGTGCCTCTGTGTTATGCATACACATTGTGTGTACATGTGTTATAATAATATGCACACATATGCGTACATACACACATACATATAATACATGTGTATGTTATATAAATATCTATGAAATAAATAAAACACACATACATACACACCACAAGCTTTCATGGGCTGAAACTCACTTCATCAGATGCTGTGAAAGGACATGCAGATAGCAGAGTATAAGAAGGAGAGAGATATTAGAATACAAAGGACAGTGGAGGTAGGGAGAGAGAGCAGTGCTGGGGGAGGGAAGCAAACAAGTAGTAAACCCATAGGAACAAAGGAGTCCCAAAAGTGAATCTAGGTAAAGGGATAAGAATCCATAGTCACTGTTCAAACCATCCTTAATGCAATCCAGTCTGGATGATTTCTTATTCCACAATTTCCCATTCAGATCGTTTTTTAGAAGTCTGCTGTATATGAACAGCCACCCTCAGATCAGCGATGGAGTATCCAGGGGAGCTGAAGTGTCTTGCCACAGACTTGTATGTCTTTCTGCAGCTGATGTTCATTCATTCAGTCATGTAGGGATTCCCTACCCTCTCCAATGTAAACAGCACTGTAAGCACATGATGGTGTATATGATGTTGGTGGAATTAAAAGTGAATGAACCCCAGAGGTTATAATTCATGTTATTCAGTACAGTGACAATGTTGTCTGCATTGATGTTGGGGCAAAGAAAGCATTTGGGGTGTTGCAAGGTCTGGTGCCTTGGTGAGATCAGGAGTGAGGTAGCCTGTTGCTTGAGAGAGACTGTTTGAGTCTAGGGGGCTGCCTGTAAACCAGGACTGGTTTGTCACACATGACCACTTTGAGCCAGCCATCCTTTTTCAGGAGGGGTTGGGAGGTCATTAATAAAATGTCTAAGGTGTTCAGACCAGGGGCTGTAGGTGACAGCCAGAGGCATTTGAACTTCATTTACAGGGTCCATGAATGTAAATGTCCTCTGGGATATTTTTCTTCTCAGAAATTCTCAAAATTCATCTTCTACACATGGAAGATTTCTTTTAGCTAAGCTGTTAATCCATCTTTTCCTCATCACTAATTGCATTGGGGAAATGATTATCAAGTCCTTTGTTTGTGCATAATGGATTTTAGCCAGCTTATCAGTTGCTTTCTAATCCTATCTGCTGTTCAGTTTCTTATACATGTCAGTTAACATTGCTTCTTACTGCTTTTCTTACAGCTCTTGTCTTTTTTGCATAAGTGACTTGATCTGAATTTATTTTTGCCACTTATTTTGCTCTTTCTTTCAGTAGCTCGTTGAGTTTCCCACTTGGTTTTCCTTATGTGACTTAGTATCACAGGATACATTTTCAGTGTCTGTAAGTACAACCTGCTTCCTTGCATTCCAAAGTGTATTTGCATCAAGTACTTCATTATTATTATTACTAGCAGTTGCCTGTCATGAATGATGGAGTGTTTCAGGGAGTGTTTATATGGCCCCCCCCACTCCCAGCTTACCCTTCGGGGCCAGCCATATAAACAGTCCCACAGCCACCACCTCCTCCTCTAGCCTCCTGCATGGTGGCTCCCTCCCACCTGCCTCCGCCTCTTCCCCCGGTGCAGTGGGGCTGCTTCCCCCACCTGAGGAGGCGACAGCAGTGGCTCCCTCCTCATCTGCACACCTCTGCTTTTGCCTCCTCCCCATGAGCAGTGGGGCTACCACCTCCTTGCCTGAGGCAGCAGCTGCTCCCTCCCTGCCTGAGGGGGCAGAGCCCATGCAGCCAATCGCCACTGGCCCTCTCAGTGGCACATGTGCAGTTGCCCAAAAGCGTTATGGACAGACAGACAGACTAAACCCTTCATTATATTAGAATAAGACTATAGGCTGGCTTTTTCACAGAGTCCTGGCTTTCAGTTATAAGCTAACTTCCACCATTTCTTCTTTTCCCCCTAGATTCCCTTTATTCTTTTTTTCTTTGGAAATAGCCCAAAGTTAGCTATTAGGACCCTGTGTTGGAGCATTTGCTCTCAAGGTATCTATCTTTCACTTCTGTTCTTTCTTCATTTCTAGTCTTTGTGAAATCTGCCTGTACAGAATGGCTCTCTCTCTTGTTGATGACTCTATGCACATCTTTCTCTGGAAACCTCAGTGCACCAATTCCACATTCTGGGTTTTCACAGAAAACCACTTTCTGGGTTTTAACCACATTCTGGGTTAAAAATGTGTCTCACTTTTCCTTTTTTCCTTTATCCAAACTCCAGTGAACTATGATACACTGTACAGTATTTACCAACTTATGTGTTCATATCCACTCCTGTGATGATCCTCCCGTTGGATGGGAAAGACTGCTGTTAGTAGACTTGAGGAAGCATTAGGTTGCTTGATAGGAGTAGACTACAAATAGCTAGGCCAAATGATGTCAAGCAGTTAGGCTAAGGCAAATCATCATCATTGACAATCCCTCGCAGTCGAGGATGATTTTCTTCCATGATTGTCTTATCTGTGGGTCCAAAGATGGCTGATGAGGCCTATCTGGGATCAACAGACTGTTCAGCATGCATTTCTGTGCAAGGTGAGTGGCTCTGGGATCTTCCTTCAGTCTATGACATGCTGTTTCTGCTGCTCCCACTTTTCCATCTCCTGGTATTGTCATAAGATTTCAAAGTACTGAGATTGTCGAAGCAGAGTCTTCCTCTATTTGGGGCGGCCCTGGGTAATAGTCTCCCATAAGCTGATGTTGATGTTGCATTTTTTCAACTTGGCCTTGAAGACATCTTTGAAGCGCTTTCTCTGCCCTCTTGAATGTACACCTTGACTGAGCTGGGAGAATAAATCTTGCTTTGGGAATCTGGAGTTGGACATCCAGATGACGTGGCTGGCCCAGCAAAGTTGATGTCTTGTAATCGTTGCTTTGATGGTCATAGTATTCGCTTGTGAGAGGTTGCCAATGTAGGTGCATCTGTCTTCTCACTGGATTTGAAGGATCTTCCTCAGGCAGCATTGGTGGTACTTCTCCAGCAACTTGATGTTGTCAGAACCAAGTAGTTGTATGCCTGTGGCACAGTGGAAAATTCCATTGGTTTGATGCAGTGGAATCTCCCGCCATAGTGGAACATCCCGCTGTCAATCATTCTGCTGTCAATCATTCTGAATGTTATGGCACAGTGGCAGTAACTAGGTCAAAGCGAGAAAAATAGGTCACAGTGGAAAATTCCGCTGAGACAGAACCCAAGGACTATATGCTATGTCATGGAAAAGTTACAGCTTAGAAAAAGTTCCCACCAACTTTATGCAAACACGCACACCACCATTGGCCGGTTCTAAATTATTCATATTTGGTGACTAGCGATTGGCTTGTTAGTCATATAAAAGGTAAATCAGTTTCTGCCCATGTTGGAGAACTCTGCATATTTCTCCACGTTGGAGAACTCCGCACAAGGAGAACTCCTCACACACCTTGAAGTTGGAGAACTCAGAGAACTCGGAAAGCTCTGCACATTTCTCGAGTTTAGAGAACTTGGAGAATTCCGCACATTTCTCAGAGTAAACCTGGCGGACCGATCACCCACCAGCGACTCCCCGTCACCGACCTACCCGATGTACCCCCATGTCTTGCATGCTTGCTCAGCCATTCATGGACGTCTCATCTAGAAACCAGAAGGCTTTCATCTTGTTTGGTTTGCAACTGTAACCTAAGTCAGCATTCAGCCTACCTGTATTATAATTATCCACAGTGTAAGTAAAGCAATCTTAGTTTAACCAATACACTTTGGTGCCTAATTCTGCTCCATCTGTCAAAAAGTACCCATCTGCCGTTTCGGGCTACTGGCCACAGCCCCGGCCTACCACTCGACCACCACAGATGTCTCCTGTACATTGTCCACATCTCAGCTCTGTACAATAAGGTGGGGATCATGACTGCTTGATAAACCATGAGCTTGGTTTTGAATCTGATATTGAGATCTTTGAACACCCATTTCCTCAGGTGTCTGAAGGCTGCACTTGCATGCTTGAGGCGATGAGAATTTATGGAACTAGAAACAGTCTAGGTAATGTTGTAGGTGTAAAATCTAGATAGTTAGGAAAAGTTTGAGTTAGGGTACAAAAACAGGAAAAGATCATGGAAATGAACGGCTTTAAGTTTAGGCTTCCCTGGTCTTATTTGGCCTACCCACAACATAATAGAATAGCACATAGGAGGCCTGTTTTCAGTATTCGCATTCAGGCCTATTCTTATTATCAGCGGGCTAATAAAGGGCAGTTCTGTTTTCATCTTATATCCTCTTGCACTGAAATCTTGTTCAGGCAGAGGAAGCCATCTACAGATGTTTGATACCCTTCCTTTCGGGACTTTGTCTTTTAAAACTTGTATAAAGTAGGTTGTCTTAACAGGTTGGCCACTTGGCCACCTGCCAGTGATTTTTAAAATCTTAGAACCGAAGAAATTTAGTGGGTTAAGATTCATTTTTTTTTCCTTGGAAAGTGTAATGTTAATCTCTTTTTAGGTTAAATAAATAGCTATGCTTTTGTAGCCTTTCCAGGTTCTATTTTCTTATTTGTAACCATTTATTTTTCTCTCTCCTAATCTGTTTGATTCTTTGTAAACATTTTCTTTTTTCCACCCACCCAAGTGCACAGAGGGAACAAGAACTTTTGCATTTGCCCAGACTGGGCCTAGCTTTTAAGGGCTGGAGTGAGTGAGGCCTGTTGCCTGTGGTTTAGCTGTCCTGACTGTTTTACTCAGCCCAGTTGGGGCCAGGGAGCAGATCTAGGCTTGTTGCAGGTGGTGCCTATTTTCATGCAGTCTTAGCAGATGAATTGCCCTGACTCCTTGATTGAGACTCACTGGGTCTGGAGCTCCACCCTGTCCTCATTACAGGGGGAGAGTAACCAGACATAACCACCCTTTATGCACTTCCCCACACAGGATATCAAGGTCCTGCACCAGACTTGATCAGCCGCATCCAGCGACAGGAGGTGGAGCTCTGGGTTTGTGAGGAAGAGAACCCTGGAGAAAGTGTGTGGACCGAGGGCCTGTCCTCAGGTGAGTCATGGCAGTTCCCCTTACCCCAACTCCTTAGGACCTCTCAACAACAGAGTGGCAGAGGCAGCTGGAACCTTCAACCATGCCTGTCAGCCATGTATCCTAAAATTTATGTCCCAGAAACTGAGCCCCTTGGTTGGGACTGTGCCTCGGGGTTGGGGGCCTGCGCACAGGAGAGTTGATACCCCAGTCGAAGGTTGTCGTTTCTCTATAATGCTCTCTGGCAGGGCATGATGGGACCTGTATTGCTTTATGTCATGGTGAGTGGAAACTGGGTGCCATTAGGGATTAGGCCATAGAGGATCTCGGCTTCTATTGCCCACTGCTGCTGGTTCCTCTTGCTTAACTAGAACTTCCCTTCATAACAGCTAGGGGAATAAAGACAACCTTTAATCATTAATTTGGGTTGCATTACATGGCTAGCAGATGCAGGTGGGATTCACAAACTCTCATGTTCCGGGGAAAGGAAACTCTTCATGGTTCACAGCAGAATCTCTTTCTGCAGCATCTCTGGGGCCCTGAGTGGCACAAACCCTAGGCCCTGAGGCCCAGTCCATGTGCATGTTCACCTCAAGGCCTTTGTCTTGATGCAGATTCCTCTGATATGGAGGACTCCTGGGACTTGTTGGCAGAGGAAAACTCCATGGACTCATTCCCCAGAACGAAGACTTCTGTGCAACTAGGTAGGAAGCTGAACTCTGTTCCTCCTAGAAAGGAGATCTGGAGAGCTCATTTCTGGCCTGGCTGTGAATTGCTGAATCGTGATTCTCCCCTCCCAAAACGTTATGCATGTGTGTGTTATGCTGACCTTCTGTAGCTTTTCTTTTTATTCCTAGCAGCCCTTAGAGCTTGCTTATACCACAGCAGTGGTCTGTCCCAGAGAGGGCAGCGCTTATCATGCCCCTGTACCCATGCCTGCTGATGCATTGAAGACCCAGAAGTTTTCCAGTGAGGCTGCTTTAGTTGTGTTCTCATATGTTGTTTTCAGGACTACCAGAAACTGATAGCTAGAGCATAAGCATTGGGGATTAGCCCCAAACAGCCTCACTGATGAAGTCATGGGTCTACAACATTGTCTCCCAAACTTTTGGTACTGGGTGCACACTTTTTTCTGGATGAAAATTGGTAGCACACTTCAGTCTTGCACCCAAAGAAGTATGTTTGTCTGAGCATATATAATTTATTTTCAAAATATATAACGCATTTCTTTTCCCTGCTAAAAGAAATCATACCAGTGCTGAGGTATATGGTTAAAAAATGACATCCAATAAATATATCTTTAAACGAAGAATTAGTTTTTATATCATTGGTTCTCAAAATTTTGGCCTCAAGGCCACTCCATAACACTTCTGAGTTGTGTGGCACCCAGATTGGAAGTCACAGAGATTAGATCTAACTTCAGAAAAGAGACTGGGGGGGCTTTGAGGCTAAAATTTGAGAATCACTGATCTATCAGGTGCCCCTTAAGGGTACTGGGGACCTATCCTGCTGTGCCCTGCTCTTTCCACCACCATCTGCCTTCCTACCCGCAACCCCTAGTCTGTACCTCAAGGAGCAGGGGCAGCCCACACAGCTCCTGAAGGGTCTCATGACAGCGACCACCCCTATGGCCCTGGGAGCATGGAAGGAGTGGAGGGGACGAGCGGGGTTACCCGCATGGCTCTTTCTGTGCACCTGTCTGCTTGCAGCAGTGCCCACTGAGAATGAAGGGGCTAACACAGGGGCTGCATGGGGGTGGAGAAGGCAGCAGCAGTTCTCAGAGGAGCAGCTGCAGGCACTGCTGAAGTAGTTGGGGCAAGTGCTGAATTCCAGATGGGGGTGGAGAGCCTTTACCTCCTCACAGGGCGGGTATCTCATGGCACATGGTTTGAGAATCACTGGTCTTTAGCGTGGCCG
Organism: Alligator mississippiensis; assembly: GCF_030867095.1. Lineage (NCBI taxonomy): Eukaryota > Metazoa > Chordata > Crocodylia > Alligatoridae > Alligator > Alligator mississippiensis. Next base: position 26,865,766 of record NC_081831.1, read on the forward strand.
CAAACTTGGGTGCCTGGAGGAGTGCTCAAACTCCCCAGGGCCCATTGCTATTGTGTAAATGAGCCTCATTCTTCCATTAGGCAGACACCTCTTTTCTCCTAGCCTTAGAGAGTATGGAGTCAGTCAGATCCTGTGCCATCAGACACCTACCACATGGTTCTAACCCAGAAGGGTCAGAGGTGATATAGTTCTTCCAATATATCAGAGGTGATATAGTTCTTCCAATACGGTAATGAGGTCACCAGCCCTGTGTGCCCACTAAATGGGGCACATGCATAAATTAAAAGCTGCTGCTGTGGCCACTTCCAACCCAGTGGCAGTAGCTGGCCTGGCCCTTGCCATCACCTCTGCCACTGCTGCCACCCAGAGCACAGACCTTAGCTATTAACCTGTGAGTTCTCTGCTCTTAGATGAGGCTTGGATTTGGGACAGAAGCACTTGGGAGTCTGAAGCTCAGTAGGGAACATTAACACAGTGACCTGGCCCTCCATCCTGAACTTTGGGAACATTTTAAATTGGGCCTCTTGTTCTCATGTGGTACCCAAGTGCAAAGGCCCAGCCCTGCTCTGGGACACATGCCTGTCAAAAAGGCACAGGGACTAATATGTGGGTTCCCTTCTCCACCCAGCAGGTGCCGGGATGCTGAGCAGAGCTGAGCAGCAGCCTCCTGAGGAAGAGCCTGCAAACCCAGAGCTGGTTCCAGCCAGAAACCAGCTCCCTGGGCAGTGGGCACAGAGAGTAGCTGAGCCCCAAATGAGCCCCATGTGCAGGGAAAGATTCCAAGGGCAGAGGGACTCAAGAAGCCCTGAGGGCAGCACTCCTATGGGAGAGACATTGTATATATGTGGAGAGTGTGGTGAGAGCTTCAGGGGCCAACAAGAGCTCTGGGCACATGAGGGGACCCACAGGAAAGAGACAGCCCACCCCAGTGCTGAGTTGGGAAAGAGTTTCTATGAGTCCCATCTCATGGAGCAGCAGAGAACACAGTCAGATGAGTGCCCCCACCTCAGTCTTGATTGCAACAACAGCTTCATTCAGCTATCTCCGCTTGTCCATGCTGGGCAGAAACCACACCGCTGTGCTCAGTGTGGAAAGAGCTTTCGGCAGAGGGCTACTTTGGCCCAGCATCAGCGCATCCACACTGGGGAGAAGCCCTATCACTGTGGGGACTGTGGGAAGAGTTTTGGGCACAGCTCTGCTTTTGCCCAGCACCAACGTATCCACACAGGGGAGAAGCCCTTTCACTGTGGGGACTGCGGGAAGAGTTTCAACCGCTCCTCCAACCTCCGTGCCCACCAGCGCCTGCATGCCAAGGAAAAGTCACATCCATGCTCAGAGTGTGGGAAGACCTTCAGTAGTCCATTGCGGCTCCGCTCCCACATGAGTCTCCATACAGGGGAGAAGCGGCACCCCTGTTCAGATTGCGAGAAAAGCTTCAGTAGCCCAGCACAGCTGAGCGTCCACCGGCGTGTGCATACGGGGGAGAAGCCCTACCAATGCGCAGAGTGCGCAAAGACCTTTGCCCGCCCAGACCTCTTTCAGCTCCACCTGCGCGTGCACCGGGGGGAGAAGCCATACCACTGCCCAGAGTGTGGGAGGAGCTTTGTACGCCCGTCCTTTCTTCGGGAGCACATGCGCCTGCACACAGGGAACAAGCCCTACCAGTGTGGGGAGTGCGGGGCGAGCTTCCACTACCCCTCGCAGCTGCGCATCCACGAAAGCCTACATACTGGGAAGAAGCCCTATGCCTGTGCGGACTGTGAAAAGAGCTTCAATAGCCCAACCCATCTCCAAGTGCACCAGTATGTGCACACTGGGGAGAAGCCGTACCATTGCGGGGAGTGTGGGAAGCGCTTCAACCGCCCAGCCTATCTCCGTGTACACCAGCGCATCCACACAGGGGAGAAGCCATGCCTCTGCAGGGAGTGTGGGAAGAGCTTCAGGGATCACTCTGCTCTCAACAAGCACCAGCGAACCCACCGACCAGCCCCTTGCCATTGACACGGGTTGTCTTGTGCAAGCTCTCACATCAGCTTTCTCCCTGCACTCTGGGCGGGGTTTACAAAACACTAAATGGTGAAGAGAAAGTCACTAGGGATTCATTATTGACTGTCTCTCACCAGACAAGAACAAAGGGTTACCACATGAAACTAGCGGGCGGTCGGTTTTAAAACTAACACAAAGAAGTCCTCCCCCCCCAAGCATATCATTAAAGTGTGGAACTCATTGCCGCCAGATGTGGTGGAAACTGAGAGTTTAGCCAGATTCAAACAGGGATTGGACACATTCTTGGAGGAAAGGGGCATCAGGAGTTATTGAGCACAGGGGTTAGGAATACAGCCTCTGAATCAGAACTTCCTAGACCTTAAATTGTGGAGGCTGCAAGTGAGAGGAACAGTAGAAAAAAACCCTGATCATACCCAGTACATTTTCGTTTTTAGTATCCACTCTCTGCTGCTGTGTGACATAGGAGATTGGGCAAGATGGACCTGTGGTCTGACCTAGGAAATGGCAATTCTTATGTGCTATAAAATGGGGTTGGGGTGAGGTCTGGTACCTGACCTGAATTCCCCCCACCTTTGCATTTTGCCGGATTTGGCCTTGAGAATGTGAGTGTTTTCCTAGGAGTCTCCTAAATGTGTTGTAGTTGGGGTTTGGGCCCACAGCAGAAAGCGGGCTCAGGTCTGTTTTTCAGGGGCTTGGCTTCTTCCAGGTTGATTGCTCAGGAGTCTTATAAATGTTTTGTAGTTGGAGTTTGGGCTGCAGCTGGAACAGAAGAGACAAGTGGGCTCAGCTGTATCAGGGGTTCCTTCCAGCTTGGTTGCCCATGTTGTACTTAAGGGTGCCCTTTGGCATTGCCCAAAGCAGGGATTGAGAAGCATTCTTTTGCTTTGGGGAATTTAGCACTGGTTTTGTTGGGGGAGGGAGAAGAGTTAGGGGTGCTTTTTTGGGGAGTTGGTAGAGGTGTTTTTGGGGAGGTGACAACTGAAGCTTCGCTTCAGGAGAGTTGAAAGAAACACTTCGGGGAGGGGATATGGGATCTCCCCTGAGCTTGAGGCAAGGTTCTGCAAATGGGCGGGAGGGAGGGAGTGTCAGGGATTGTAGGGATGGGGTTCAGAAAGTGTCTTGTATCTGGATGGGCATTGCAGCTGGGAGGTATAGTTGTGTTGGCTGGCGGGGTGGTTAACTGTGTGCAGGGTGATGGGGAGTTGGGAGTTCTCACATGTTGTTTGGGGAGTCCTGTTTTAAGGTAAGCCTCACTGAGACTTTTGACTAGGACAGGATATAAAGGAAATCAGTAAAGAGCTGGAGTCACTCCAGCCAGGCAGGGGGTTTTCCCTGCGAGTCACTGCCTGAAATTCAGCTTCCCCAGGAGAGATTCCGGCTGCCTGCTCTATGGAGTGTCCACAGTGCAGTGATAATGTCAGTGCTCTTGTGTAGACAGCCTAGGGCAGCAGAGGAGGGAGCTGCACCACTTTCCTTGATGATGTGAGTTGAAGCAGACAAACACTTCTCTGCCTTCAGGCACTTTGCTGGAACAACTGGGTCAGCTGGAGGATGGGAAATTCCATATCCCTACCTGACCTAACCATTCTGGAAAAACATCAATGTTTCCATCACCTGTTCCACTCTTCTTTTCCCTTTCTAATTGCCTTAAAATACTCCAGATGATAACCTGCTACTTCCTCAGCACCCCTGACACCCCCGAAGCCCCTCCATCGTCTTCCCCTCTGTCCCAGCATCCCTGATTCTTTTCACAACCCCTGCTCCTCACACCCTCAAAGTCCACTTAAGCCCATCTTCCTCACTGCCCCAGCACCCCAACCATTCCTCTATGCTGCACCTCCCCACAGTGAGCTTGGCCTGAGTGGGGTGAATAGTTTCTCAGACTCAGGACCGAGCACATATAGGGAGGATGTGGTGTATGCTTGGGGACACATTATAGCCATTGCCATCTCCCCTGACCTTAGCAGAGGAGAGTAGAGTGGACATGGGGGTTGGACTGGTACAGACTGGGGGAGAGGCTTTGCCTTATGTAGTAAGAGCACAGCCTCTACCTGGGATCTCTGGAGCATATATTAACCTTTTGCAGCAGCAGTACATTGGCTACTCTGGTTCCCCTGCTTTACCTGTGGCAGGTTTAGGTGTGATGTCTTGTGTTTGGGTTGATGGTAGTTCTGCAAAGCATTTAGGTGATGGATTTGTATAGGATGGTTTGGATAGAGATGACCCTGCCTCAGGCAGGGGGTTGGACTAGATGTGACCTCTGGAGGTGCCTTCCAGCTTGGCTTCTTTACAATCCTATGACATATGTATATAAAGAAATGTTAGGAATGTGTCTGGTGGGGGGGGGGGGGGGTAGAACCACTTATGGGGAGACTGGGATTTATTTGAGGTATCTGTGGGGAGCAGGAAACTGCAGAATGCATAATCTTTGCAGTGATAGGTTTGGATTGGTGTCGCAGTGTGGATGCTTGGGGGATGGGGAGCTCTAGGGGGTCCTGGTGTGGCTTCAGAGGCCATGAAGACTTAACAAAGAGTGGGAGGCATACAAGGATCTTTGATCACATTTGTAGGATTGGTCTCTTCATTGGGGCTTTTCTCTGCTGTCTTTTTTTAATCTGCATCCTCCAGCATAGACTTTTCTTCGCTCCCCCATTTTTTCTCTGGGAAACATTTTCCATGCATCTCCTGGCTGTTTCTTTGGCCAGTGTCAGAAGCATCTTTTGAAGAAATTCACTTCAATCTTTGTTACAAATACAACTCGTTCTGCATATTGGAGTCATTCATGCAGGATCCAGTCCTAGAACTCAAGGGACAGGACGGCTCATGGTGGGAGAGAGCAAAGGGCCTATTATTGCTCAGGTGTGCTGAAACTTTGAATGCTAATTTTTATTTCTTCTGCATTTCCTCTGAACAGTTTCTGACAAAATCCTTTATGGCTAAACACTTGGGGGTATCATTTTCTTTTCTTTTTCTTCTTTGTTTTTCTTTTTTCTCTTTTTTTTCTTTCTTAGTTTCTTTCTTTTCTTCTTTTTTTTTTTGGGGGGGGGTGGGGGTGTCCCAAAGAGGTCGTTCTTTTAAGAAGATGAAGAAGCTTTCTTTCCAGACACCATAACCCAGAATATTGGAAAAGGTTCAAACGAGATGCATCGATTTTTACATGTGTCTTTCTTGGAAAAATTAGGTCCTTTTTATTTTATCTTTATCAGAGAAATAGTTTCCCTGAAAACTAAATTGAAGAACAATCATTGTAAAAATCAATCGTCATGGATTGCTTGTCTAAATATCAGAACTATGTGACCCAAGGTACCATGTTCCATAAAATAGTTTTTTTTAGACTCCAGAAAATTTAGATGGAGAAAATGCTGGGCACTTTTCATTTTTAAGAAAAAAAGAAAGCTCTACTTTCATCCCCATCAGGGAAAGGGGCAGCCAGGAGGAGGGGCAGAAAGGGACACCAGGAATTGCCCTAACTGAGGAGTGTGCTGGGCTGAGGGGAGCTATTGCTGGCCTGAAATTGCCCCTCCTCTAATCACAGCTGTTTCTGCCCCATCCCCTGCTCTGCCCCCCCCTCCCCCCCCCCAGTAAGGGGGAAGGGGGGGGAGCTGGGGCAACTGCCACAACTCTGTCCTGTCCCCCCCCAGAAGGAAACGTACGGTGGGGGGACACTTCCACCCCCAGGAGAGCCTGGGGTATTATTTTCTACTCTGAGAATATTTTTAAACAAAATCTTCCCTTTGGTTTGCTGCCCCCTTTTCAGCCTTAAGGGGTTAACCATCACTGTGAGGTTATTTTCTAACTGCCCCCTTGTGACAGTGCTCCCTGGGGAGGGGGGGAGGGCAGTTGCATGTATATCTTTACCTCAGGTGGGAGGGGGGTAAGAGCCTCATGCTGGGGGGACACCAAGGGAAATGGCTCCCCCATGAAGAGCAGGGCATCCCTTGCAATGGACCTTAGTATCACAGGTCTGCAGACAGTCCTAGGCTTAGAGCCTACAAAGATTATTTCTTTCATGCTGCCCCTGACTGGGCCGAACTGGGAGGACCTGGAGCTTTGTATCCAAGAGAGCATTTCTGACCCAGACAGGGTTCACTGCTTTGGCACGGGTGGGTCTGCTCATCCCAGCTCCGTTCAGCTCAGCACTTTTCCCAGTTCAGGCCCATGCAGCATGCCCCAGCCTCTTAGCCATCAGAGGCAGGGACCCTCGTTCAAGACATGGCCCAGCCTCCTCACCCCCATTGTCTGGGGCAGCCCACTGCTGTGGGACCCTGCTGCTAAGCGGGGGGGGCAGGGTTGGCCATTGTCCTCCCAGAGAGCCATGGGTCAGGACACCTAGTTCCAGCACCAGATACAGCCAGCTCTGAGGCAGGGTGGCTGAGGAACGGCCGCATATAACACTGAATGGGGAAGGCTTGTCCTCTGTAGAGGCAGTTAGCTCTGAGGTAAGGACACTGGGGAGCAGCTGTCTATAATGCTGCAGTTAGGGCTTGCTAGCTGTAACATGTAGCTAGCTCTAGAGCAATACAACTGGGGAGCATATGCATATAACAAGGTGCACTGGGAATAGCCACATGAGGATGCCACAGATGCAGCCAGTAGGGCTGTGCAAAATTTTGCTGGCCATTTCATTTTGACACTTAAGACTCATTTCGAGGACAAAACAGCAAAATTGAAGCGAAACAAAGGCCGTCAAAATAGCTTTGAAACAAAACAAGACTAGTTGAAACGTTTCGACCATAGCACTGGGGATGGGAAGTCAGTCCACACTCCATGAATTGCTCTTGCTATCCCATATCCAGACCTAGTTCTGGAGCCATGCAATGTTCACAGAGCATCACTTAACCCCAGCCTCCTTTGAGCCCTGCTCCACTGAGACCAGGCTGACAGCTCCCTTTTCTCCACTGGGTACCACAATGTGGAACAAGATCAACTTGCACCATCCCTGCCCCTCTTGTTGCTCCATGGCTTTGTGACGCAATGACTGGTGCGTGGCCTTCCTACCTGAGAAGGGCATTTAAAGGCTGTGATGGATGTTACAGCCTCCAGGCCTATTGCTGCAGTTCTTAGCCCTAAGATGACTTGGGGGGAGGGGGGGAGTATTTTATCAAGAGAAGCCAAAGCAAGTTCCTCCAAACTAGATGACAGCTTACTGAGATATTATCCATCAGGCAACATGACACAGAGCAGCTATATATAGCAGAAAATACACAGATGTCCTCACTGCCTGGTCATGAGGTCTCAGGCCCCCATGGTTTGAAGCAAGTTCCAGGCTCCCATCCCTCTGCCTTGGTGTGAGAGAGTTCAGGTTCAAATCTCTGTATTCCCACCCATTTATCTGAGAGAATGATCTCAGCCAATGGAGCAGGGAAACTCAGTCATGACTTGTGACCATTATTCTTTCCTGGGGTCTTATTAGCATGGGGCATTATCCCTGGCCTGTGTATTTCAAGTCCCTTGAAACTATCCCTTACAATCCACTTCTCTGACATGCTTATGGTTATGAGTCAGACTGTACTGGAGATCACAGGGTCTGGGGGAAGGAATGTAGTCCAGTACAGCAAAAAAAAGGGGCGAGGGGCATTCAGGACTCCACAACATAGTTTAGTCTAAAATCTTTTATTTACTGTCAATCAGGTGGTCGGTCCAACTGATGGGATACAGGCAAGAGCACACAAGCCTAAAGCTGTCCTGAAAATAGGTATCTTGAGACATCCATTACTTCTTGATTCATCCTACCGCACAGTCACACATTTGTATGCAGCTAGATAATATTCCTTTCTCTTCCCAAAGAATCACTGAAGAGCTCAGCACCATAGATGGAGAAGGAAGTCGAGAGCAAACACCGAGCAGAGATTTTTGCTGCATTCCAGCAAGGAACAAGATCCCAGGGGTTGCCTGTGGTAGACAACTGCTAGTTCAGAGGCAGATGGAAACAATCTGACTGCAGGGGAAGCTGTAGGTTCAGTCTTAGGTTGCCCTAGCCCTTGGCAGCCACTCCACCAACCTCACTGGATGCTGTGGGAAAGCTTTGGAATCTAGACACATGGACACAAAAGGAGTCTACACGTGCTGGGGGGAAGAGCTTTTAATTAAGGTGGCTCAACAAATTTTAAAGCACCCCTGCTGGCATTTTGAAATGCAGGGATGCTGGATACACATGATGCCAAGGCTGCTGGTACACTCTAATCAGAATGCTCCAGCTGACTGATTAGTCTACTCAATCTGCTTGATTGAGCAGACTCAATTAACTGGGTCTGCTCCAATGCATTCTAATTAAAATCAGTTGGAGCAGGGGTCAGGCATGTGTACAGGTAAATAAATACACTCCAGCTCTGCCCATGGTGGCTTTCTCGACAATGTTTCCCATTGGTCTGGCACTGTCAGAGAGACAGGCTGAGATCCTGAGTCTCAATACGTGGCTGAGACAATGGTTTAGAGAGGAGGGGTTTAGGTTTCTTAGGAACTGACGGACCTTTTGTAAAAAGGGGGAGACTGTACAGGAGGGATGGTCTCCACTTGGGCCAAAATGGGACCAAACAGCTGGTGTGTAGCATTAAAGAGGTGATAGAGCAGCTTTTAAACTAATACCTAGGGGAAAGTCAACAAGTATGGAACAGCACACGGTTCAGATTGTCACTTTCTATAAGTGAAGCCATAAACAGTGGGGATAAGAAATGGAGGGAATACACAGATGAAACACAAAGACCAGCATGAACAAGTACATTTACTGAAGAAAAGGTCACATACAAGTATCCAACCAGGCAACAAGAAAAAGTATGTGCACCTTTAATGCCAGAAGTCTTAAGTTTCAAAATGGGGGGGACTTGAATACTTAGCAGTAAATAATGATATTGACATAGTAGGTATCTCATAAATATGGTGAAATAGGGAAAATAAATGGGATACTGTAATACTAGGATTCAAATTATACAGGAAAAACAGAATAGGTTGTAATGGTGGAAGAGTGACATCTACATTAAAGACTGCATCAAATCAAAATTACCAATTTTTCAATGGATAAGAGAGGTACCACAGAATCTCTAAGGATGGAAATTCTGGGTTTCCATAGAACAAAAAAAAGTACACCTGGGATATCCTATTGATCTCTAGACTGTGTAGGCCGGGGGCGAGCCGGGCCCATCTTTGCGCACGCAGGCTGTGGCCAGCAGCCCGGGCACGCGGGGCCGGAGAAAACCGCGCGGCGGCAAGGCACACGCGGGCTAGAATTAGTCACAGAGGCATAGTGGTTGATTGAAAAGATTATTTACTTACACCCAAGATGGTTGCGGTGTAGGCTGGACAGTTTTCCAGGTGCAGCTCCGCTTAAATCCTCGTTGGAGGACTCCGACAAATTCGGTTCTTTGGCCCCGGAGTTGTTTAGTCTCCGCGGGTTCGGCAATTCTTTCCTCACGGAGTTGTCAAAGCTCCGTGGGTTCTGTTCGGTTCCCAGGCCCCCGGAGCTGTTAAGACTCCATGGGTTTGAAAATTGGGTATATAGGATAGGGATACGTCTAGGATTGCGCTTGGCGACGGGGAGAGGCCAGAGGCTATTTAGACCTCTGTTGCCTGCTTAAGAGAGGTGCGTTGGGTCCGTAACGGTCCGCATTGCTTAGAGATCTTCACACAGTGCGAAGTCTCCTCCTCCTGGCGAGTTCTGTCTCTCTCCAGTTTTCCTCTCTCTCTGCCTTGGGCGGAAACTACCCAAGCCTTTTGTACGGCTAGCAAGCCAATAGCTAGCCACCACATGTGCCTTCATTCAGAATTGGCCGATAATGTGGCGCGAATCTAAGTACAAATGGCGGGAACTCCTTTGCACCGTGCATCTCTGAGATGCAAAAGAAATGCACCATGCAAAGAAGCTGCAAATTGGCGGGAAATTCCCCGTTGCACTGGAGTTCTCTCCTGCAGCAGAGAACTCGATCGTGCAAGGAAACTAATTTTAGCAGGAACATAATTTAGCGTTGCCGAAGCACGCACAAACAACAAATCACAACTTTGGGTTGTGACATAGACTAGGATGGCAGCAGCAAGCTAGAAATGCTAAGGGAGTTGGGAGAGGCTGTGAAAGCAGATGTTAATTATCCACAAATAGACTGGGTGTCTTTCCTCAGGCCAGGATGCAAAGACCAAATTGCTTAATGTTATAAAAAACTGAGTTCTGGAGTACTAGGCTTGGAGTCTACAACAAAGGCCACTCTTGACCAAGTCCTAAGTAGTGGACAGGATTGGTGCAAAGGTTTAAGTGTTACTAAGCTACTCTGCAATAGTGACTACAATGCAATTGGACTTGACATCCACATCATCCAAGGGATGTGAGCAAACAGGGAACAATAAGCAGGACAGTTTGCAAGCAGTTTGCTGGAGGCAAGAGGAAGAAGAGCAGGAGGAGCAGGCACTGGATCCTGCTCCGGGAAAGTAAGTGATCTTGGTCTGTTTGGTGAGCTGGTTGTTTGGGCTGGGGCCTCTGAGCAGTTGGCAGTGCTGCTCGCTGAGTGATTGCTGTCTGTGCCTGTCAAAAGCCTTAATAGGGGGGTGGAACCAGCCCAAGCCAAAGAGCACAGAAGGAAAGTAGCTGAGGGGCCAAGGGAACAGGGGAGTACAAACAGGGCAGCTTGAAAGCAGTTCTCCGGTTAGTTTGCCACCCCACTTTTTGAAAAGGAGCCTTCAGAGTAAGTTTCTCCTTTTAATCAAGAGTAACTAACCTAGATATCTAGCTGGAAAAACTTAAATAACTTAAATAATGTAGCATTTATATCTTGGCTTACATTTCAATACTTGAGTTTCTTGTTTAATATGTAGCTGCCATTAGGGCAGAGTACTGTTGAACAACAGATGAATCCACAAGATCTACATGTTTAATCAAAGGGAACCAATTAATAAAAGCATCTCTAAAAGACCAAGCTAAGTTTTTATCACTTAAAGAAAAAATGCAGGTAGTTCAAAATGGGCACTACCTAGTTCATTGTACCAGGTGTAGTATGTATATATAAATCCCCTTATAAATTCATGGTGCAGCCACACTTTGAATACTGGGCCTGGTTCTGGTCCCCACACCTCAAAAACGAGATAGAAGAACTAGAGAAGGGCAACAAGGCTGATTAGAGGTTTAGGGGGGGCCTTCCATATGAGGTGAGACTAAATAGGTCAGGTCTGTTCATTTCAGAAGAGCTTGGGCAGGATATAAGGGTTTTCAGAATAGTAAATGGTGAAGAGAAAGTAAATGAGGATTTATTATTGACTGTCTCTCTCACCAAACAAGAACTAGGGGTCACCACATGAAACAAGGCACTCAGTTTAAAATGAACAAAAGGAAACTCTTTTACCCATTGTGTAATTAATTAATTGTAGACTAGGATCAAGGTGTGGCAGGTGAGAAAGTGAGGTTTGAATGAGAGCGCTGGAATAGAAATAAAGTGTGACCATCAGTAAACCAAAAAAAAAAAACACTTAAAAAAGTCCACCATGCCAATATGTAACTTTAGGAAGGGAAATTACATAAAAATGAGGAAATCAGGAAAAAGGGAGTAGTAAAAAAGGTAAAAAGCCTGCAGGCAGCTTGGAAGCTGTTAAAAAAAAATACCCATATCAGAGGCTCAGGAATAGTGTATACCACAAATCAGGGTACCAAGGGATTCAATAAGACCCCCTGCATGGTTTAATAGGAGAGTTAAGGAAGCCATTCAAGGCAAAAAGTCATCCTTCAAAGAAATGGAAGGTGTGCCCAAAAGGAAAATAGGAAAGCCCACAAACTGGCAGGTCATGTGTAAGTGTAAAATATGGCAGGCCGAAAAAAGAAAAATTGAGGAGCATCTCAAAGATGCTAAAGTTAATAATAATAAAACCTTTTTTTTTAAAATACTTCAGAAGCAGGAAGCCAGCTAGAGGGTCAGTGGGACCATTAGGTGATTGAAGTGTAAAAGGTGCACTCAGGATGATAAGGCCACAGCAGAGAAGCAAAGCACCAGTGTTTACCGCAGAAGATACTGGGGAAATCCCCATGCCAAATCAATTACAGCATGGAACTTGTTGCCACCAGATGTGGTAGAAGATGACAGTTTAGCAAGATTCACCGAGGGACTGGACACATTCTTGGAGGAAAGGGGCATCCATAGCTATTGAGCGCAGGAATAAGGGGCACGACCTCTGGATCAAAACTTCCCAGACCTTAGAGCCTGGAGGGTTCAGTGGGAAAGGAACAGGGGGAAGAAAACCCTGGTCAGACCCAATTCACTCTCCCTTTCCACTCTGCTGCTGTGCTGGGCAAGATGGACCTATGGTCTGACTTGGTATGGTTCATGGCAGTTATGATGTCCTTAGGTTCCAGAAATATTCATGCTTTCATGAACATGAGAGCAATATCTGGACCTTTATCAAGAGGAGGGGAAAAATCTCATGATTCTTATGTTACTCCTTTGCTTCTCATCTCCAGGGCCAGTACAAACCCAGCACCTGGTGAATGGGGAAGTGGTGGCATTTCAGGCTAGGTGTCAGGCTTCCCTTTCCTGAGAATGGCACCTGGGAATACAGGTACATAGGGCATACTGAGCACTGCCCTCTCCGAGATGGGGCTTGCTTGTACCACAGCAGCAGTCTGAGGCTTGCTGGGCTTACAAAAAGAAGCCAAAATAGCAGCCCTTGTCCCTCAAGGAAATATTCTGGGAGGGAGGATTTGCAGCTGATGACCCACAATAGAGTACAAGATCTGGGGAGGAAAGTGAGGAAAAAAACTGCCAGAAACTGTCCTGTGTGAGTCACAGGGATCTCATCTGTGGGTGCGCTGGTGCTTGGTGAGATCTGAGCTAGACCTGAAGTGCTTCTTGCACTTGCCACAGCCATATGGCTTGTCCCCTGTGTGCAGACGCTGGTGGACACGGAGATTGGATGGGTGGGTGAAGCTCTTCTCACACTGAGTGCAGCGATAGGGCTTCTCCCCAGTGTACACACGCTGGTGGGATTTGAGGTTGGACAAGCGGGTGAAGCTCTTTGGGCACTGAACACAACCATACACCTTCTCCCCTGTGTGCAGACGCTGGTGGGACTGGAGATTGGACAGGCAGGTGAAGCTCTTCCCACAGTGCACACAGTGATGGGGCTTCTTCCCAGTGTGCAGATGCTGGTGCACTCGCAAGTGGGATGGGCTGTTGAAGCTCTTTCCACACTCCAGGCAGCATAGCTTCTCCTCACTATGGATGTGCTGGTGCTGGATGAGAGCAGAGCTCTGGCAGAAGCACTTCCCACACTGGCTGCAGTGGTAGGGCTTCTCCCCAGTGTGGATGCGCTGGTGTACTTGCAGTGGGGAGGCTTGGTTGAAGCTCTTCCCACAGTAGCTGCAGTGGTAGGGCTTCTCCCCTGTGTGAATGCGTTGATGGATGCGGAGTTGGGACAGGGAGACAAAGCTCTTTCCACAGTCCTGGCAGAGGTGGGGGCGTTCACCTGAGTGCATTCTCTGGTGGGTGATGAGACGGCATTTATATCGGAAGCTCTTCCCACAATTGGCACAGGGGTGGGCTGTCTCCTTCCTGTGGGTTGCCCCATACACCCTGAGCTCCTCTGGGTCCCTGAAGCACTCACCACACCCCGTGTATGTACATAACACCTCTCCACTGCCCTCGTGGCTCCTCAAGTCTCTTTGCCCCTTGAATCCTTCCCTGCACTGAAGCTCAATTGGTCTCAGTCCACATAGCACAGGAAACTGGTTTCTGGCTGGAAACAGCTCTGAGGTGGCAGGCTCTTCAAGCAGGGTTGAACAGCAGCCTTGTGGTGGTCTTCTGGGACCTGCTGGGAGAGAAGGAAACTCTGATTGGCCTCAGTGCTTCTGGCCAAGGGAAAGATGTGCTATTCTCCTGTGTCCCAAAGCAGGGTTGGGCCTTGGCAGTTGGGTACCCAGTGAAAATAAGGGGTCTAAATTCAAATAGTCCCAATGCTGGGATGGAGGAACTAGGGTGTCCTCTAGTTCCCTGGTGAATTTTGGGTCGAATTTCCCAGTGGTTTTGTCCAAAACTGAAGCTGTATCTGAATGGGGAGAACAATATCACTTCAGACCTCTTTTATACCATGATCATCCAAAGGCCCAAGTGACTCCCTGAAGACAAATATGGGATATATATACTGGCATGGGATCTGAATGGCTCCATGCTCTCCAGAGCTGAGGGGGAGACCAGAAGCAACTTCCTGAAGCAAGAATGAAGCAGTCTAAAGGCTTGTCTACACCACAGACATGGTGGGACATGGAGAAGATGGCTGCCATCCTCTAGACCAAGATCTTCACCTGAGAGGCACCTTGGGGATAGAACCCGCTGCTTACTCTTGAGAACTTGATCTCTGGTAGTGCCGAGAATGGTACCTGGGGACATGAGTGCATGGGGCATTCAGAGCACTGCCCTCTGAGACAGACCATTGCTCTAGTACAGGCAAGCCCCAAGGGCAGATGGGCTTACAAAGAGAAGCCACAATGTCAGCCCCCAGGGAACTATTTTAGGAGGGGAGGATTTGCAGCTGATAAGCCAGATCCAATATGAGCTCTCCAGCTCTGAGCTGGAAGGAGCATAGTTCTGCTTCTTACCTGCTTGTAGGGGAGGGTCTGGTCTGGTTCAGAGAATGAGCCCACAGAGCACTGCTCTGCTAATGTGTCCTCTGTGTCAGAGGACTCTGCACCAGGACAAAGGTCTTGGGGGTTAACCTGCTCATGGACTCTAAGTCTCAGGGTGCAGGGCTGCTGCCACTCAGGGCCGCAGATATGCATCAGAAAGAGGGAGATTCTAGTGCCAGTCATGAGGAGTCTCTCACAGGGCATGAGTGTCTGTGAATGTCCAACTGCACCAGGGAGCCACGTGGTGGGTAGCAGAGCCCCAGCCTCTATAGCCCAGTCCCTTGAGTTTCTGTCCACCACAAGAACTACCATGGGACTAGACAGGTCCCAGCATGCCCTTGACTGAAACATTAACTTTTCCATTGCTGACCAGAGATGGATATTCAGGCTCATGGTACTCCATGGAGACTAAATCTGTGCCTAATATCAAAGCATCAAGTGAAACTTTGGCCCTAAACCCGCATGACTTCCCTGGGGGTTGAGCTGGGCCCCCCTCCCTCCATTATGACAGTGACTCCTACCAAGGTACCTGTGGCTCAGTCTGCAAAAAGGAGGATAATAATAGGAGATATTGCTGAACAGGTGAATCTGGATAGCAGCCTCCTACTTAGGGGAAGAAGAAGGCAACAGTTGTCAGTGCCCACACCACTGAATAGCAGGGAATGGGAATAAGCTGCCTGGATGAGACAGATCAGGGTAAACTCTTGGAGGTCAGTACACGGAGGTCAAGCTCAGGGCTCATTTCCAGAGGCCCAGCTCCCAGTCCCTCTGGTACTGAGAAGTGCTAAGAAGGTAGGGTTGGGAGAACTGACTTGACTCACCTGGGAACAGGCCCTCAGACAATATGCTTTCTCCAGGGTCTTCAACATCACAGACCCAGAGCTCCACTTCCCCTCCCTGGATGCAGTTGACCAAGTCTGGTGTGGGACCTTGATATCCTGTGTGGGGGAAATGCAAAAAGGGCGGCTATGTCTGGTTACTCTCTATACAGTGTCCACCTGGGATTTGGGGAATGGATCCAATGGAATCAAACATTCTAAGTGGACTTGAAGGGACAGGAAAGATGGACATTTAGCATCAAGGCGAAACCACCCCAGGCAGAATGATAGAAACAATCTGTAAACAGCATTTAAAAGCAAATTTGTTAAAGTTTTAGGACAACTAGAGTACACAACGCTAGACTTCAACATAACCACCATCCATCATGATATAGTGTTCAATCTGATAGTCCAACTCCTTGAAAACATTTCCCAGTTGCTCTTGAGTTACTGCACTAATTACATTGGTGATCCTAGCCCTAAGTTCCACCAAAGAACATGGTTTTGACAAGTAAATTACACTTCTAACATGTCCCATAAAAAGAAGTCCACTGGTGACTGGTCAGGTGAATGAGATGGCCAAGCAATTAGTCCACCTCTGCCTATCCACTTCTCTGGGAAAATGTCATTTAGGAACTGTCATACATTCAGAATGTAGTGGCATGGAGCTCCATCTTATTTAAGAATAAATTAATTATTACTTATGAAGTCTGGCATTGTATACTCTAGTTGTCCTAAAATTTTAATAAATTTGCTTTTAAATGCCGTTCACAGATTGTTTCCATCATACCTCCAACCTAAGTTATTAAAGTTTAAAAGTGCATAAGGACTTTATGAAGACCCTGTACTAGGGAGAAGAAAGAGAAAGCTTTGAGAGCGAGAGCGATACACACACATTATATATTATATACACATATATACACACACGTGTGTGTGTTAGATACACAATTCAAAAGAAAGAGTTGACACATATATGGATACATCTTATATTGTTATCAGATTAACTTCAGGCCAAGAACTAGAAATGGGCTTATTCTCAATGATGGTTTGCAATGACAACTTTTGAAAGTGGAAAGAGTCAATGACAGTGGGATGACAATAGAACTTTATATAGGAGCAAAAAAGTAATTTGTTTCAGCAGTGTATAGAAAAGGATGTCGACCCACACGTGCTCTGAGGGACCAAGATAGGTGGTGCCTTCCAAGCAAGATGCAGTGTTCTAAAAGAATGATCATGCAAAGACTTTAATATAGCTTTTACTTTTTAATTTCTAAACAGGGAACTCTCTTCAACTATTGTTATTCACTTTGTAAGCAGGCTGGTTTCCCCTCTGGGCTTCTTTGGGGGGGGGAGGGGGGCAGGGGTTAACTCCCTGAGGAATTTCTTAACCAGTCCACACAAAAGCAACAGTCTTTAAACAAATGCAACTGGCCAGGCCTGGCCCAGACATGAGGGGACCCCTGTGGCTCTGGCCTTAGCAAAGCAGTTTGGCCCTTCCATGGTGGTTTTGCCCACCCTGTGTCTCTGCTTGGCAACTTTCCTTCACAGCTTGCTCCCCTGCTGCTCTTCTCTCTGGACTTCTCAATCTCTCCAGGAGCCCCTCCCCAACCAGCAGCCTCCTCACAGTTGGAGCTACTCAGCAGGGTTGGCTGCCCCCTCTTGAGGGGACAGGCCACCCCTTTACACTGTTCCCAGCGGCTGAAGCAAGTCCATCCCTGACCTCCACTGCTTGTTTCTGTATCTTGAGTGTGGAGGGCAGTTGAGGCCAGCTAGGGGCATGCTGTGTTGCACTGCGGAGCAGTTACAGCCTTGCCTGCACCTGCCGTATGGACTGGAGAGTCTGTGGAGATGAAATAGGGCATGGGACAGCTTGGGACCCAGAGGGTGGGTGAGAGGGGACCAGGGGGCTGCACTGAGTTTAAATACTCTGAGGGGATGGGGAGGGCTTGGTGGGGTGTAAGGTGGAGCTGGGGCATGATGGGAATAAATCAAGGCAGAATGAAGTGGATTCATGGGGGCAGTGAGGGGGTAGTGTAGGATTCAGTGGGGCATGAGGGGGATGATGGGAGCTGATGGGTTTAGGACACTGTGGGGTGGGGCTGGGCATGGGAATATGTGGACTAATGGGGGACAGAGAAGAGCCAAGAGATATTTGAGGTGACACAGACAATGCATGAAGGGCAGGGGGGGAGGGTCACAACATGGTAGCATTTATACTTCCAGCGAAAGGAAAGAGGCTCGATTTCAGAAACATAGACTTCAATAAATTTAGGTGTTGGTGGGCAGGATCCCTTGGGAGGCAAGTCTGAGGGATGACATACCTTGTCATGCATCCAAAGGTGCATCTCAAGCCGGTCCAGAGAGGTGATACTCCCCCTCTATGCGACTTTGGTCAGACCGCAGTTGGAGTACTGCATCCAGTACTGGGCACTGCACTTCAAAAGGGATGTGGCCAGCCTGGAGAGGGTTCAGAGGGCCACCCGCTTGGTGAGAGGGCAGCTGGACAGGCCCTACAAGGAGAGACTGAGGGACCTGAACTTGTTCAGCCTCAGCAAGAGGAGGCTGAGGGGGGACCTGGTGGCTGCCTACAAGCTCATCAGGGAGAATCAACAGCGAATAGGTAGAGCCCTTTTCTCCCCAGCACCACCTGGGGTGATGAGGAACAATGGTCATAAGCTGATGGAGAATAGGTTTAGGTTAGAGATCAGAAGGCAATATTTTACAGTTAGGGTGGCCAGAATCTGGAACCAACTTCCCAGGGAAGTGGTCCTCAACCCTACCTTGGGCAAATTCAAGAGGAGGCTGGACGATCACCTGTCTGGGGTCTTGTAAACCCAGCATTCATTCCTGCCTGTGGCAGGGGGTCAGGCTAGATGATCTGTTCAGGTCCCTCCTGACCCTAGCTACTATGAAACTATGAGGGGAAAAGGAATTCAAGTGAGCTGTGGGAAGGGTGCAGGAGCAAAAACTATCCTGTTGCAATGGAAGATTAGGACCAATGTTCCCTTTAAGGTGTAGCGAGCCGTGAGTGCGCTGCTTTGATACGTTCCCAACCGAACAGGCCAAAGGCTAATTTATCGTAACCAAGCTAATTTATCCTTAAAACAGCCCTCCCTTTGAATTGAGATATAGATGCAAAGTGTTATTTCCTTCCAGATCTAAAGCCATTCACAAAACAGCAGCTTATTCATGGGTGTAATTAGAACACTTGTCCAACTCATTACTAGAGTTAATGGTAAATCGAAGAAAGATTCAGCACCCCAATTCTCAGTAATTTGTGGATTGTTTCCATCTTGTGACTGGTGTCATTTCATTTTGCTGCTATTACAGATAAAGACCTTTTGCAAATTGAAACAATCCAAACTGGAAGGAAGCAGCAATGAATGCTATCTGTTCACTGCTGGGAAGAACGGTGTGGGAAAGGGCTTGCTAGTGGAGTCAATAACCATGTTTTAGTGCTATATTAATTGTCTAGGCTCTTTGCTAGCTTTGCATTTTGGAAGCTCAGTGTTCCCAGCCTCTGATACCTCCTGTACCTGTTCCCCAGAGCTGGAGGAGCCCGTACCACCTCCCAGCCCCCACCCCAGTCCCCGTCCCACCTTGGGGAGCAAGGGGGCACATGGTATCGGGGCTGGGGAGCAGAGCAGTTCCCCAGCACCAGTCCCCAGCCCCAGCCTCACCTCAGGGAGGAGCTGCTGCCTGCCCCGCATGAGGAGCGAGGAGCTTACCTCCAGTAAGTGTCCCACACCGGCCCCAGTACCTCCACCATGCTCTGTGCCCAGCTCCTCTCTGGGTGAGTGCACGGTAAACAGTTAGTGCGCGGCAAGATTTTAAATTGTGCGCGGCTGCATACATGTGCAGCTTAGAGAGAACCTTGATTAGAACATGCAACAAGAGACTAGCTTGGCTAGATGGCCATCTCCTAAACAAATGGAAACTCAAAAAAGGAATCCTACCAAAAGGTGGAAACTTGATCAGATTACTAGGGAAGAGTATAAGAGTTTTGCACAGATGTGCAAGGGAAAAACTGGGAAGGCCAAGGCATGACACAAAACGGTGGGGAGAAGTGGATACGCCGGAGGGCAGGGAACAACTACAAGCAGACCTGGACAGGTTGGACAAGTGGGCGGAAAACAACAGAATGCAGTTCAACAAGGAGAAATGCAAAGTGCTGCACCTAGGGAGGAAAAATGTCCAGCACACCTACAGCCTAGGGAATGACCTGCTTGGAGGCACGGAAGTGGAAAGGGATCTTGGAGTCCTAGTGGACTCCAAGATGAACATGAGTCGGCAGTGTGACGAAGTCATCAGGAAAGCTAATGGCACTTTATCGTGCATCAGCAGATGCATGACGAATAGATCCAGAGGTGATACTTCCCCTCTATCGGGCACTGGTCAGACCGCAGTTGGAGTACTGTGTGCAATTTTGGATGCCGCACTTCAAGAGGGATGTGGATAACCTGGAGACGGTCCAGAGAAGGGCCACTTGTATGGTTAAGGGCTTGCAGACCAAGCCCTATGAGGAGAGACTGGGGCACCTGGACCTCTTCAGCCTCCGCAAGAGAAGGTTGAGAGGCGACCTTGTGGCTACCTATAAGTTCATCACGGGGGCACAGAAGGGAATTGGTGAGGCTTTACTCACCAAGGCGCCCCTGGGGGTTACAAGAAATAACGGCCATAAGCTAGCAGAGAGCAGATTTAGACTGGACATTAGGAAGAACTTCTTCACAGTTCGAGTGGCCAAGGTCTGGAATGGGCTCCCAAGGGAGGTGGTGCTCTCCCGTACCCTGGGGGTCTTCAAGAGGAGGTTAGATAGGCATCTAGCTGGGGTCATCTAAACCCAGCACTCTTTCCTGCCTATGCAGGGGGTCGGACTCGATGATCTATTGAGGTCCCTTCCGACCCTAGCATCTATGAATCTATGATTTGAGATGTAACTGGCAAGGCACATAAAGGGTAATAAAAAGCATGTCAGAAGTAAGAGGAAGACAAAACAAAAAAGTGTAAGCCCCTTACTCAGTGCAGAAGGCAATTTTGTTATGGACGATCCAGAGAAGGCTGAAGTACTGAATGTCTTTTTTTCCTTCAGTCTTCACAAAGTCAACATAGCTGATGAGCGCAGTTGACAGCAAAGATGGGGAAGGAGCCAAAGATGGGGAAGGAGCCAAAGGAGCCTGGATAATGAAAGACCAGGTTAAGGACTACTTAGAGAATCTAGATTCTTATTCCCAGTGGTCTGTCCTGAGTCCAGTACTATTTACGGGTTAGTGATGCTCAGTACATTTCCCAGGCCATGTATCCGGTGGGAAATATAGATGGATGTTCCCCCACAACCCAACACTTTTGCAAGACCCCCTCCACTGCTGCACTGTCAGGGCATGATCTCCCCCTGCCTATGGCCCTGTCACAGGATGGGGTCCTCAAGGATGGCTGTGTTACCCCTAGGCCCCCCTCGACCGTGCCAGTTCAGCCTGCTGGGCACCCTCTATTCTCGCCCGCCGTGTCTTGATGTAATTGTACTGAGTAGGGAGGCTGCCTTTAAGTCTACTTGGGCACAGTCCTGATGGACTTCCCTGAACCCCGTGGGTCCTGGACCCCTGGTGGGTCCCATTGCAAAACAGATGTCCTGGGACACCCCAGCTTTATGGGGTGCATGCGTGGCTCCAATCACCCCTTTACCATGCCCCAAGCCTCACAGATGGCACCAACGTTGTCCTGTCTAAGCCTGGCTGCGATTTGGCCCCCTTGTCTTCTCTCTGGGCTCTCCACAGCCCTGTCATTGTGCCCTCTCTGGCACCAGGGTCTGTGCCCCCCCAAATGCCACACCCTCTCTGGTGCCAGGGTCCCTATGCTCAAGTCCCAACAAGGCCTTTTCCTTCCCCAGATAACCTCACCCAAACCACTGGTGGTATAGAACAGCAAACAAAACACAAGCCTCTGGGCTATAACATAATACAAAAGATCAGGGTGTGCTCTGACCCTTTAAAAGGATCCGGTTTCGTCCCTGGCACTAAGTGTCTAGTAGGCAAGGGTACCTGTGGAGCTTACGGAGCCCCCTTAGCCCTAGGTGTAGCTTACCAGGCAGTTGCAGCATCACTGGGTACTTCCTCCCTGGAGGCTCCTTCCCCTCTGGCTGCTAGCGGGGAACTGCCTTCCTGGCCTCAGCCCTGGGGTTTATATATGAGCCAGGCCTTGCCCTTCTGGTCAGCTGACCACTGGCCGGTGTGGGCCAACTAACTGGTTCTGGCTGCCCTGGTAACCAGCAGCTGGGGCTCCCAACTTGCTGCTAGGGCTCTCCCCCTAGCAGTTCCAGCCCTTAAAAGGAGCGGGACACCCTAGTGCCCTGCAACAGGCCCCTATCCCACCCCCCTGCTCTGGCACAGCCCTAGACTCACCCTCATCAAATTCAGGTACAGTTGTTCTGCAGGGGTTTTGATACTGAGTTTGGCTATTGAAGCTGGACAGAGTGTGACCCTAGCACTTCAGCATGTAGATGTTCTTGGCGGTCACGGTCCTGCGGTTGGCATACTCCATGTAGGGGATGGCGTTGTGACTCACATTCAGAAAGATGTTCAGCACTCTGTGGGTCTCCTTGTAGATAACACCAGAAATGAGCTTCATACCACCACAGCAATCCAGGCAGCATATGGCCAGCATGGTGATGCCCTGGATATTGTTGCATAGAACTTTGTGGTGGTACTTGGCACTGCCTTTCCCCAACCCTTTGCCCGCTTTGTCGCAGCCAGACATGGTGGAGTATGTACAGGCTTCAGAGTGTCAGGAAGAGGCAGCTGGAAAAGGGAGGGGGAGCCTGGAGACTCTGGCTGCTATGGCAGCCAGAATAATGGAGGGAACATCCATTTGGATCATCATTTGGACAGTCCTGATTTAGAACAAACATTTGAGCAGGACCCCAAGAAAGACTGTTGTTGAAGATGGAGGAAGAACGAAGCACTAACGAAGGGGGCAAGGATCCCTGGCACAGCTTTATGAGCACTCATGGTGCTCTGGTGTGGTGCCAGAGGACTGGAAAAGGGCCAATGTGGTTCCCATTTTCAAAAAAGGGAGGAAGGAGGACCCAGGGAACTATAGGCTAGTTAGTCTTACCTCGATCCTGGGTAAGCTTTCTGAGAGACTTATCCTGGCGCATGTCCACAAGGGGCCAGCAGGGGAGATTATGCTTAGGGGCAACCAACACGGGTTCATTAGACGCAGGTCCTGTCAGACCAACCTGGTGGCCTTCTATGACCAGGTCACAACATCCTTAGATGCAGGAGTAGCAGTGGATGTAGTCTTTCTGGACTTTAAGAAGGCCTTCAACACTGTCTCTCACCCTATCTCATTAAAAAACTAGGGGACTGGCGCCGACATCTATACAGTCAAATGGGTCACTAACTGGCTGGAGGGCCACACCCAGAGAGTGGTGGTGGACGGGTCATTTTCAACCTGGAGGGATGGGGCTCGGTCCTCGGACCCTCACTGTTCAACATCTTCATCGGCGACTTGGACGAGGGGGTAAAAAGCACCTTGTTCAAATTCACAGACAACACTAAGATGTGGGGAGAAGTGGGCATGCTAGAAGGGAGGAATAGGCTGCAATCGGACCTGGACAGGTTACAGGGGTGGGTGGATGAGAACAGGATGGATTTCAACACTGACAAATGCAAGGTGCTGCACCTGGGGAGGAGGAACCAGCAGCAGACCTACAGGCTGGGGAACTCCCTTCTTGTCAGTGCAGAGGGAGAAAAGGATCTTGGTGTCATTATTGATGCCAAAATGAACGTAGGCCGCCAATGTAGGGATGAGGTCAGGAAGGCCAACCACACCTTGTCATGCATCCACAGATGCATCTCAAGC
Source organism: Alligator mississippiensis (assembly GCF_030867095.1). Taxonomy (NCBI): domain Eukaryota; kingdom Metazoa; phylum Chordata; order Crocodylia; family Alligatoridae; genus Alligator; species Alligator mississippiensis. The sequence continues at coordinate 26,889,034 of NC_081831.1, forward strand.
AGGTCCAAGGAGGTGATCCTCCCCCTGTATGCGGCACTGGTCAGGCCGCAGTTGGAGTACTGCGTTCAGTTCTGGGCGCCGCACTTCAGGAGGGATGTGGACAACATAGAAAGGGTCCAGAGGAGGGCCACTTGCATGATCAGGGGGCAGTAGGGCAGGCTCTATGAAGAGAGGCTACAGTATCTGAACCTGCTGAGCCTCCACAAGAGAAGGCTGAGGGGGATCTAGTAGCCGTTTACAAACTAGTCAGAGGGGACCAGCCGGCACTGGGGGAGTCCCTGTTCCCCTGAGCACTATCAGGAGTGACTAGAAATAACGGTCACAAGCTGGCAGAGAGTAGGTTCAGGCCAGACATCAGGAGGTGCTACTTCACTGTCAGGGTGGCTAGGATCTGGAACCAACTTCCAAGAGAAGTAGTGCTGGCTCCTACCCTGGGAGTCTTTAAGAGGAGGCTGGATGAACACCTCGCCAGGGTTGTTTGACCCCAGTACTCTTTCCTGACATGGCAGGGGGTCGGACTTGATGATCTGCTCAGGTCCCTTCCGACCCTACCGACTATGAAACTATGAAATTATAAAAGCATGTCTGACTAGTTAAATCAACATGTTTAGTTGTTGATTCGTACTAGTCAGAACAGGCACTGGTAATAAAGAGCCCTTGGAAATAATCACTCATTTTCACCAGAGTTGGCATTAAGTCCACTTCTTTTCATCACAGCAATCACTTTCATCACCAAAGCGCTTAGATTCCCCATACAGTGAATTATGATGTTCTGAGGCAACCTTCCAAAACTGGAAGATATTTTAAAAGAAGGGCAAGAAAACTTGATAGACTGGCAGAGTGCACTTACGAGCACACATCTTAATGCAGTCAAGACATAATTCATGGTCTGTGACGATGGAGATGTTAGAAAGGCACATGGACTGAAACTTACAGAAAATACTTTTTCAAAGTACATGGTGTAACAGGGAGCTAGGGGCCCCTGTTATTTTGAGAAAAAGACTGTAGAGGAAAGGGCTCCCGGGCTGAAGAGGGGTTAGAGGAGGAGGGAAGGCAGCAAGACAGCAAGTGTAGCCTAGGTGCAGTAAGCTGCCCATCAAGCTGAGAGGGCACACCTATGGCTGGTCAAGCGAGCACCTGATGGGAAGAGGAGGAGCTCAGGGGATATAAGCCTGGGTTCTTGAGGCAGAGAGGCAGTACAGCCCTGAGCTCTGCATTAGGGAGAACTGCTACCAGTGCAGGCGGGCAAGGGTGGAAGTTGCAGGCCAGAGCAGATACCCCAGGGGCTCAGAGAGGGCCAATGAGTGGGGAAGAGGCTTCTGCAGCAGCCTGGTGACCCAGGAGGAGCTCTGAGTGTTTTATTTAAAGCATTTGGCTTGCAGTATTTGTTCCAGTTTTGCCAGAGGACTGAGTAGTGGCTGGAGGGGAGGATAGGAGGCTACACAGAGGTATTTTGGAGGTGTCCCAGGTTGAGTCCTATCCAGGTAAGCTAAGAGGGCCAGAGCCTGCACCTGATGGTGAGACAGGGGTGGGCTAAGACCCAGAGTGCCAAGTCTTCACCCGAAAGGAAGACAAGGGCAAGCTAAAGCCAAGAGGGCCAAGGGTCAAACCTGAGTGAGATGGGCCAGTGGCCAGACCAGGCTGAGACTTCAAAGCTGGGTCAGAGGAAGTAGACCTAGGCTAGCGATCTACAGCAAGAGTAACTAGTGGGCTAAAGCCAAGGGGGCTGAAGCCTGCACAAACTGGTGCATGGATCTACGGTAGCATCTTGGGGGGCCTTTAAGAGAAGGCTGGATAGGCATCTGGCTGGGGTTATCTGACCCCAGCACCCTTTCCTGCCTAGGCAGGGGGTTAGAATCGATGATATGTTGAGGTCCCTTCTGACCCTAGCATCTATGAATCTGTGAGGCATGGCCATAGCTGAAGGGGTGGATGGAAACCATGAATAGTCCATAAGGCAACTCGTGCCCTGAGGCACTGATAGGGCCTAGAAGGCCACAACAGTGTCCAAGTGGCAAGGTGGAGCTGGACAGGGCTTACTCTGAGACCCTGAGGTAACCTCCCTTCCATACTGAGAATAAGTATATCGAGCCATGGCAGGTGAGGAAGAAGACGGGGTACCCCAAGGAGTTGGAGTGGGGGCAGGAGTTGAGGGACCACCAGGAGGCATCATGGCCACTCTTGGAGACCAGGACCTACTACATTTGGGTTCTATCCTATGTTGAAATGTCCCTAGAAGTTGAGTTGAGGAAATAGAAGAGCCATGTGTTGAAGCAGCAGATGCTGATCAGACCCCCCCAAACATTTTGGCTGGTTAATCAAAGAGAAGGAAGTGGATTAGACACAACTGCAACATGAAGGTGAGGACTGTTAAATGTCTGGACAAGATACAATAGGAAAGAGAAGGAGGAAGTTAAAATGATTTGAGCATGAATATTTAAGAGAAGTGGGTTGCTGATGGTGTGGAAATGCTTAGAAGGGCAGAGAAATTGTTGAATATGGAAGCACCAGGAGTTTGACAAAGACCCAAAAGAGAGGCTTTGGATCAAATAAAGGAGGATCACAGAATCATAGAAAACTGGGGTCATCTAAATATGAAAATAGAAAGTAGAATAGAGACCTCAATGACAGAGTAGTGGGGAGAAAATAGATTTAAACCAGGAGCCCAAACTTTATGTGAAGACTAGAGAAGAACAAGGAGATAAAGGGGACATTTCTGAGCTTACCCAGCTCTGGGGAGAAGCAAGAAACAGAACTTTACCCAGGGAAACAAGGGCTTGGTAATTACTCAGCATCTGGTCCTGATAAAGCACTTTGTCTCCATCTCCCAGCAGCTCCCACTCCTTCTGAGAGTGCCAGAAGGAGCGCCACGTCCTCAAAGGCCTCCTGGAGCTGCAGTCACAAGCAGTACACACTCAGTCCTTTCGGCTCCAGGCTCATCCAGCCCCCATAGCCCTGACTCTTACTCTGCACTACAAAAAATTGCCAGCCTACTTACAGTGGACATGGATGTGAAATATCCCATCACTCAGCTGACAGAGATGCTCCAGCAAATCCCCTGGTGTGGACACAGCATAGGGTATATCTATATTATGAGGTACTGCCATCATAATTAAACTGACCATGGGAATTTGTCCTTCTCCACCAGGCACCTCCCCAGGGTACACTGGAGCCTGCATAACTCTGAGCCTTACACTGCACTATAAAGATCTGCCAGGCTGGCTTCTCTTCATACGTATGTGAATCTTTTCCCCTCTCAGCTGCCAAAGGTGCTCCAACAAAGCATTTGGTATGCATACAGCTCTGCCGACAGAGGACTGGTCTGGCCCACTTCAGTCCGTGTCATCCAGGGAGCTGGGGCTGCTGTTTCCTCTGCTAGCCTAGGCTGTGTCTGTATTAGGAGGTGCTGTCTTCATCACAGCACCAGCAGATACTGTACTGCAGGTGGCCTGAGCCTCAGGGGCAGGGGTGGGGGGGCGCTGTTTTTCTGGTAGTAACTCTAGGGATGGTAGACCTCAGAACTTATTTACACAATCGCAGGGGATCCTGAGGTCCTGCTGTAGCCAGTGTCAGGAGTCTCCCTGTGCTTCTCACGGGTTCAGAGGTAGGGAGCTCTAAAGGCCCCACAATCCCAGGAGACTTATGGCCCCTACAAAACACACAAGGATCTTGCTAATGAGATCCTACCTGAGCTGGCACCGGTGCATCCATTCCTGCTGTGTCCCACCGAGGAATGGAAATGAAGGGCAAGGGAAACAAAATGGAGGAAAAGGGATCCCACTGCCCTGGGCTGGGCTGGTGCAGGCTGGACTCAGTCGCACATCAACCTGGAAAGAGGGGAATCTGGCATCCCAGCTGCATGCACACAACCTGCAATGTGACAGCTCCTGGAATCACAAAGCATCCTGGTTCCTTGGGCACAAGCAACACCTGCAACCTTAAGTGGTAACCTCTAGAAACTATCAGCTCTGGGGCTGTGTCCATTATTCCAGTCAGACACTGGTGTAAAACTAGGATTTATTTCAATTCCTTGTGGGTTATTTGCACATAGGCTTTTCCTTTAGCAGGCAGGCAGCTGCTTCCTCCTAGCAAATGGCCTGCTTATGTCATGAGGCTGGCATAGTACTGGCCAGCAGATAGGGACCCAGCTGAGCTAAGCTGCAGACTATCCATATTCCCTAGTGCTAACTTGGTTAAGGGCATCTAGCTCCCTGGTATTGTCTGGTGTCGCAGGGTACCTAGTGGGGCTCCATAGATTTCATAGATTTCATAGACATTAGGGCTGGAAGGGACCTCAGAAGATCATCGAGTCCAGCCCCCTGTCCAAAGGGCAGGAAGTCAGCTGGGGTCACAGGATCCCAGCAAGATAAGCATCCAATTTGCTCTTGAAGGTGTTCAGTGTAGGTGCTTGAACCACGTCCGGTGGCAGGCTGTTCCAGACCTTGGGGGCTCGGACAGTAAAGAAATTCTTCATGTCCAGCCTGAAACAGTCTTGTAGTAGTTTATGACCTTTCGACCTAGTCATCATCCCTTGGGGCGCTCTGGTGAACAAACGTTCCCCCAGATACTGGTGGTCACCCCTGATAAACTTATAGGTGGCCATCAGATCACCCCTGAGCCTGCGCTTTTCCAGGCTAAAGCATTCTGTTTGAGCATCCTGAAAACAACTTAAGCATCACTTCTAGAGTGGGAAAGCCCTAGCTCCATGGGTGCTGAGCCCAATCTCTCCAGTTCCAGCTGCAGCCCCTCTCTGTAGAGATGGGCCCAGCCCTGCTCCCTCCAGAGCTTACCTCTTGTAGAGGAACATTAGCTCTTTACCAGGATACAGGGCATCTGGAGTCATATACAGGCAAACAGCTCTTCACCCCAAAAGCTGATGGGATCAGTGCCCTACAGTGGGGAAGAGTCCCCATGCAGTCTCTTCCCTAGGGTCTCAGCTGTACCCTGTCTGGGCTTTCTCTCCCCTTTGGAGAGTCCCTGACAAGGCTGTCTCCAGCCCATCCCTCCCACGGGCAGTGCTGTGCTTACTCCTAATCAAATCCCTGCTCCTAAGGCAGCCCTGGTGCTCACTGAGCTGGAGAGGCCCAGCTGCTCTCCACTGTCCAGACTTACCCCCATCCTGCATGGCACTGCCTGGCTCTCTTAAGAAGATAAGAACTGCTGTTGACCAGATCAGACCCTAAGTCCATTTTCCCCAGTCTCGTGTGTCACATGGCCCCAGAAAGCAAATACTGGAAGGGAGAATTAATTGGGTCTGACCACGGTTTTTTCCCTGTTCCTCTCTCACTTGCAGCCTCCAGCACTGGAGGTCTAGGGAGTTCTGATTCAGAGGCCATGCCCCTCACTCCCTAGAATTGAATCCTGCCTGGATTCTCCTCTGCATGCCACAGACCTGAGTTTGTGACTGAGACCAAGATGAATTCTCCACAACAATGTGATCCTGACGCTATGTTATCCCCACTTCCCTCAGAACCTCCCCCCAAGCTCCACTTTCTGCATGAGTCCCCATATCCCCCAAGACACACCAACAAACTCCCTTCATTGCTTCCTGCCTGCTCAGGTTGTGAGGGCAGTACGAGCTGTAATGATGCTCCAGCCTCCTCCCTGCATATGCTCAAGATCTAAACACAGGAAACCACTTACCTCGCTCCCCACTCCAGCTGGGATGGCTGTGGGGGAGGGATCAATGAGGTAGCAAGGGGTGGTTTGGGGTTCTGGGTGCAGATGGACTGTTATGTGCTCTGAGGATGGGGGATACAGAGGCTGTGAAGAAACGTGGGGGTGCTGCACTACAGGAAAAGCTGTACTGAAAGTGTTTGGGCATCTGGGAGCAAGGGCCATGGAAGGCTATGGATAGCATGTGAAATACTCATAGTAGAGCATACTCCTAGATCATCCCTGACTAATGCGTGTCCAACCTCTTTTTCAACACCTCCAGGGATGGAGAGTCCACAACTTCCATAGGCGTCTAATCCATTACTTTCATGCTCTAAGTGAAGAAGTTTTTTTCCGATATCCAACTTAAACTTACTTTGCTGCAACATCAAGCCATTGGTCTGCATCATCCTCTCTTCAGCAAGAGAGAAAAGGTGCTTTCCCTCTTCTTCATGGCAGCCCTTCAAGTATTTGCAGACTGCTATCATGTCCCCACTTAAATCCATTTTCTGAAAGCTGAACATGCCCAGCTCCTTCAGCTTCTCTTTGTATGATTTGCCTTTCAAGCCCTTTAGCTCTCTAACTTCCCCATGTCCTTTCTAAAATGTGGAGCCCAGAACTGCACACAATACTCCTAACCAGCATGCAGTAGAGAGGCACTATCACCTCCCATGTCTTGCACCTAATGATTCTATTGATGCATCCCAAAACTGCATTCATCTTTTGTGTGGCTGCATCACACTGCAGACTCATATTGAGTCCACAATCTGCCAAGACACCCAGATTCTTTTCCGTAGTGCTGCTCTCCAGCCCGGTGTCACCCATTTTGTGCTTGAGTTTCTGATTGTTCCATCTGAGATGAAGCACCTTGCGTTCACCAGGAAGGAGCTGCCCCTAATTTGGTCTGAGCTGCAGTTGAAGAGGCGCTTGCCTCCCTCTGCAGCATGGGGCATGGGTCCTTGCTCCCCACAGGGCTTCTGCCCATCCTCTTCTCCCTGCAGTCTGTGCCTAGGGTGGGGACCAGGGGACACAGCACCTACCTGGGCACTCCAGCTTTCACTCCATCGTAATGGCAGGGAAAGATCTTAGGCCTGTTGGCATCACAGTTTAGACCCACACAGCCAATCACATCAGCAGGAAAGAGAATACTCCAGGAATACTACAGCTCCCAGCATGCCCTACAGATGACATGGCTGATGAGGGAGGGGAGGAGGGGAAGGGAGATGCTGCTGGTACCCCCACAGGGATGCAGCTCTCAAGGCTGGTGCTTCCTCACCCCAACCAAAGGCAGCTGGTATGGTCCCAGTACAGGGGAATGGGGGGGTAAATACAGATGTTGGGCAGGTAAAGTGCGTGACTGGGAACATACAGAGTTCAATATCCCTGCTGTCACTGAGCAGCATTAAAACAATGATTTTCAATCAGGCCTTGAGATTCTCTCAGGGGTGTTTGGGGATGTCATACAATGTCAGCACCATTAAGGGGTGCATGATTCACAAGATCACAGTTAAAACATTCTCAAGACACATCCAGAGATTTCAAATAGGAATCCACAAAGTTAAAATATCCTGACCTGGTATGGTGTTTCTGAGGTGGTCACAGCCAAAAAAAAGCTTTATTATTTTTCTGCCATTAGAAAATGTGGTACAGAGTCTTGAGAAGTGGGGCTAGAAGGCACCACCCCAGGACAGGTTACATCTAGTCCAACCCCTGCCTGAGGCAGGATCCAAGGCATCCCCGCCACTCTAGACAAATCCTTGTCCAATCTGTTATTAAAACTACACAGGCAACTCTGCCACACAGCCACAGAACACAGTGCTCTAACCTGCCATAAGTAAAGCAGGAGGACCCAGGTATCATCCTGAGTTCAATGTGGGGCAGAAAAGGCTGGTGTGCTGTTGCCTTGCGGACTTGGAAGGGGGCATTCAATGTGTGAGACCCTATAGCTCAGGGCTGAGAGCACTGGCCTTATAAGCCAGGGGTTCACAGAATCATAACAAAGTAGGGCTGGAAGGGACCTCCAGAGGTCAATTAGTCCAACACCTTGCCTGAGGTAGGATCAGCCCCATCCAAACCATCATATACAAATCTGTTGTCCAACCTCTTAGCAAAACTACACAGTCAACCCTGATACAGTATCAGATATCACACGCGATCCTGTCACAGGGAAAGCAGGGAGATCATGGCAGCCAACATCCGGCTTCTGTACAAGGTTGTTATTATACACTCAAGAGATCCCAGGTTGAAGCCATGCCCCTGCTACAGAAGGCAACCTCCACCCCCCCCCCCCCAGTCTGGACCAATTTGGCCAGGGGGCAAAATTCCTTCCTGACCCCATGCAGTGTCAGTCTGACCCTGAGCGGAGGGGCAAGATCCTCTCGCTTTGGTCCCAGCAGAAGCATTGTCACAGCCCAACGTCCCCAGCTTGGGCTGCAGACAATTCTGGGGGATGCTTAAAAACCCCTTGACAGATATAGCAGAAACAGGTGGGCAGGGCAACCAGAAAAACCCAGAAGCCTGGGAAATTCCCACAGTAGAACATAGGCATCACTACGCCTCAATCATCCCTGACCAGTACCTGTCCAACCTCTTCAACACGTCCTTAAAACACTGACTTACTGTGGTGTGGCTGACTTGTTTGCAGCTGAAAATAACTGCTTTGCTATTTTTGTTGTTAGAAAAATGAAAGGAAACTAAGAACTGGCTTTCTCTGAGGGTTGCCTCTAGTCTTAAAACATTGAGAACCACTGGGTTAACATCCCCTAAAGTGAAAGGACAAAGACTTAAAAAAACCCAAGCACCCAGAAACTTTACGAGTTGCCAGTACTTCAAATTCCACCTCCGTAGAAGTTGAACTGGGCAGGGCATGATGTAGAGCAGGCATCCCTGAGCAGCCATGTGAGAGGCAGGGATTTCATAGGGTGAGCTCTTGTACTGGACTATCTATGTAGCTGGGCTAGCTAGACAAGCTATCCGTCTATACTGTGTCCTGTGGCCCTTCTTAGAACCTGCGTGCTACGCGCCTAAGTCCACATGGAGACGGGACATGGTGGCATGGGCCAGAGGCAGTTGCATAAACTTGCAGCACCTGAAACCAATTATACATATGACACTGATACTGGGAACATCTGCAGCCTCTAGTGTTTTCAGTATTGTGTATCTATACGTATATATGTGTATATATGTGCATGTATGCATGTGTATATATGGGTGTACGCGCGCATATAGGTTCATGTATGTTTGCATGCATGTATATATACATCTGTATATGTATGTATGCATGTATGTGTATATTTATGTGCGTATCCCGCGTGCGGAAGTGACGTCTGCGGTGGGCGGAGCGCGGGGCGGCCCGGGGAGCAACACCGGAGGGTCGTCTCGAGAGCGCCGTTCGACTCGCCAGCCCAGGTGGACCCTAGCCTAGCCTAGCCCGGCCCGGCGCGCGGGCAGCAGCGGGAGGCCCCGGGGTCCCCGCGGAGCGGCTGGGAGGAAAGGCTCGTTGTCGGGGCGGCCCCGGGGCGGCACTGCCGGGAGAGCGGGTTCCCGGGGCGGGCGCTGCGCCGGGGGCTCTGGAAGGCAGTGCGGGTGGCGCCCCCATGCAGCTGGTGCCGGGAGAGCTGCCATTCTCCCCAAGTGCCCCCGCCAAGGGCTGCCCGCCCTCCCCCCCCAGCACGGCTACGTCTGCGAACTTCGCTGTTTCTCCTCGAACTTCGCTGTTTCTCCTCGTTCCAGGTTCATCTTTTCCGCTGAGTCCAGCCTGCATCCGCCCAGCCTGGCCACGGGGGTTCTGCACTTCTCCTTGCTGCTCTACTCCTTCCCCTGCCCTTCACTTCTCCTCCTCTGCCCCAGGTCGCAGATATGGCTGCAGCAGCCATGACTCAGGTAGGACCTCTATGGGAAGACCTGGTAGCTCATGTGAGGGCAGAAATACACTGGGGCCTTCAAAGCTGCAGGCCCCAGACCCAGAGGGGGAGCAAAGGGAGAGTCCTGACTCTTCTCCGCCAGGCCCTGGCATTCCCTGTGGAGGTGTCTGGCAGAGAAGTATCAGTTCCCAGGGTCCCAGGCTGGGGATTTTCCCTGAGTCTCTCTGCCAGGAAAACAGCTTTCCCTGGGGAGACTCGGGCACTTGTACTACAGGATCTCTGCTGGTGCAGTGAGGAAGGCAGCACCTAGAGGTGCACCGATACATCGGTCTAATGTTGGATCGGCACTGATATAAAGAAAATTTACTGTATCGGAAATCGACTTTACGTGGCCGATTAATTTGGCTGATAAATGCCCGTTTGCAGGCAGCCGCAGTGCAGCACACAGGCAGGGAGAAGCAGAGCCCGGCAGTGTAGAGAGCTGCCTCCAGCTGGTAAGTCCATTGTGGTGGCCATGGAGGGGGGAGCAAAGGGGTGGGGGGCAGACCAATGCTCCCCGCAGTGAGGGAGGACTGGGGCTGAGGTGGGCGCTGGCCAGGCAGGGTGGGTGCAGGATGGAGCTATGGGGAGGGGGCAGCAGCTCCCACTGCTGTGTGCTGTTGGTCCAGAAGTGCCACCAGTGCCCACTTTGAGCGCAGTGGGGCTTCCAGCCCACAGCTGTAGCCCACCTGCCCCATGTAGATCTGGGGGCCCCTGCCCTTCCAGATGAGTGGTGGGAGCAGCAGTAGGAGCCGCCAGACATGCAGACGAACCGCTTCTGGACCAGTGGCGAGAGCCGCTACTCCCCTTCCCACAGCTCCATCCTGCACCTATCCCACCCCACCCCACCCCACCCCGGCTGAGCAGCTCCTACTCCACCCCAGTCCTCCCTCACCGCAGGGAGTGTTGATTTTCCCCCCCACCCGCTACACCCGTTCACTCCCCTTTCTGGTCCACCACAAGAGACGCAGCTGTATCGGAAATTGGATTGGTATTGGCCGATATGCCTCCTTAAAAATTGGTTATTGGTATCAGCCCCCAAAATCTCTATTCGTGCACCCCTAGCAATACCCCCTAACCTAGACACAGCCTATGCCAACAGAAGGAGTAGCTGCATTAGCTCCTGGGTGACATGGGCTGAAATAGACAAAATGCACCTGTGTCAGCACAGCTGTGTCTACACCTAGTGCTTTGTTGGAGCATCTGGGTCAACTCAAGGGTCAGAAGTTCCACATCTCTGCCTGGGAAAGCCAAACTAGCAAATGCTTGCAGTGCAGTTCAGAGGTGTAGGTGTCCTGGGGAGGTCACTGTTAGTGAATCATTACTGTTGGTTTAGTTATGGTCGCGCTGTCCCCTAGTATAGTCATACCCTGTGCTGTGTTCTCACCAGAGATTTTGCTGGAGAATGTGTCATCCACAGGGTGGGACATCTCACATCCACGCCTAGTGCAGTTAGGTTGGCACAGCTTTATAGCGCAGTGTAAGGCTCAGGGCTGAATGAGGCTGGAGCAGAAGGGACTGTGTGTTTGCTGCTTGTGCCTGCAGCTCCGGGAGGCATTTGAAGATGTGGCGCTGTACTTCACCCGCAAGGAGTGGGAGCTGTTGGGAGATGGAGACAAGGCACTTTACCGGGACCAGATGCTGAGGAATTACCAAGCCCTTGTTTCCCTGGGTAAAATTCAGTTTCTTTCTTCTTGCTGGATGAGCTCAGAAATGTACCTTTCCTTTCCTGGTTCTTCTATAGTCCTCATGAGGGTTTGGCTTATGATTTAAATCTGCTGTCTCCCCACTGCTGTCACTGATCAGGCCTGTGTTTCATTTTGTATTTTCATATCCTCCTTTATTTGATCCACGCCCCTTCTTTTAGGTTTTCCTCTTGGTGTAACCTCCTGGTGCTTCCATGTTCAGCAGTTATTTTGCAGGCTGATCTCCCTCTGCCTTCCCAGTCTGTCCATGATATCTCTAACCACTTTTCACAGATATTCACCAAGTGCTTTTACTAGGGGAATTGGTCTTACACCTTTATTCTCTTTCTGACAGTATCTTGCCCAAACATTTAGCTATCCTAGCCTGCTTGTTTCAGTGGGGTCTAACCCACTTTTTTTTCTTTTTGGTTACCTAACTGACATAAATCTATGGGGATCTCTATCAGCATCTGATGCTTCAATACATGGCTTTTCTATTTCCTTAACTTATCCTCTAGGGACATTTCTGTTATCAGTAAAACCCAAGTACTTCTAAAAATGTCATAAGTTTCTGCCTATGTGCCTTTCCAACATCTCCATCTCCACCCACCACAGCTTATGCCTTTGTTGTATTTAATTTAAAACTCATAATCTCAAACTCTCTTTGCCACTTCAAAAAGTTTCCTTGCCTTTCTATTATCTCTCCATATTTTGAGACATTGCCTGCAAACATATGATTCACCATGCAGGGAATCTTAAGTGCTTGTGCAATGACTGCAGACACTGATAAAATACTGAGAAATTACCATACCCTTTTTTCCCTGGGTAAAGTTCTGTTTCTTGCACACTGCTATGTGAGCTAAGAAATGTCAGCTTCCTCTCCTTCCTTTTCCATCTTCCCCTTATGAAGATTGGTTTCTCCCTCTGTCACTGATCAGGCCTGTGTTCTGTTTCATATTTTTATATCCTCCTTTATTTGGTCCACTCCCCTTCACTTGGGTCTTACTCTTGACCCAGATCCTGCTGCTTCCATGTTCAGCAATTATTTTGCATGCTGATCTCTTTCTGCCCTCCCAGCCTGTCCATGACATCTCCAACCCATTCATAGATTTGCACCAAGGGCCCTAACTTAGGGAAGTGGTTTTCCACCCTCTCTTATTGTCTCTTGTCCCAACATTTTAATTGCACTAGCTTTTACATTTCAGTGCTTTCTAATTCATTTTATTTATTTATTTTTGGTTACTACCCAGCATAAGTCCATGGAGGTCTTATTGACATCTGCATTAACACATGGCTTTTCCATTTCCTCAACTTTTCCTCCAGGAATGTTTGGATGCACAATAGAACCCAATTACTTTTAGCAAGGAGTTGCTCTAAGTTTCTTCCCATAGCTTTCTAACATCTTCATTTCCATAAAAAAATCATTTTCAGGCTAGCTATGAGGAGGCACTACTTCACAGTCAGGGCAGCTAGGATCTGGAACCAACTTCCAAGGGAAGTACCCTGGGGGTCTTCAAAAGGAGGCCGGATAGACACCTAGCCGGGGTCGTTTGACCCTAGCTTTCTTTCCTGCCCATGGCAGGGGTTTGGACTTGATGATCTGCTCAGGTCCCTTCTGACCCTACCAACTATGAAACTATAAATCATGTGTTTTATCTTAGCTACAGTTATTTTATGTCCTGTGCTTTCAAGATCACTCTCATTCTGTAAAGTTTTCTTGTCCTCCTAAAATCCCTCTGTGTTTTGGGAGGTTGCTTGCAAACATATTATGCTCTGCAAAGACATAAGAATTGTCATTGGCTGGGTCAGACTATAAGTCCAGTTTACCCAGTCTCCTGTATCTCATGGCAGCAGAGAGCAGATGCTGAAAGGAAGAGTGAACTGAGTCTGACCTGGGTTTTTTCACCACTTGCTGCCTCCAGCATTTAAGGTCAAGGAAGTTTTGATTCAGAGTCTGTGCCCCTCACTCCTGTGCTCAGTAGCTACTGATGCTCTTTTCCTCCAGGAATTTGTCCAATCCCTTTGCAAATCTGGCCAAACTCTCCGCTTCCACCACATCTGGTGGCAACAAGTTCCACACATCAGTTGCACACTGCGTGAAAAATAACTTCTTAATAATCTCTAATACTTTTCTTGCCTTTTTGACAGCTGCTGAGCTCTGAGCTGATGGTTTTAACAAACTGTCCACAATGAGTCTCAGATCTTTTCTACAACTCCATGTAGAGCCCACCATAGTGTAGATCTAGGGTGGATATTTCTTCATCACTTTACACTTATTTGCATTGAATTTCATCTGCTGTTTAGTTGTCCATTTGCTCAATTGTGCCATATTCTTCTCTTCCTCATAGTCCACCTTGTGCATTACCACTTCGAATAGGTCTCTGGGATCCTTCTCCCTTCTCTGCTTCCCAATGTCTGCCCCCACCTCTGGGGTGTGGTGGGTCCTAGGGATACTTAGGGGACCCAGGGAGCCTATCCATCGTGCATGGAGCCTTCAGCATAGAACACTGAGGTGCAGTGTGGTAGGTGAGGGGGCACATGCCATGGGAGGCTGGATATAGGGTGGGAGGGAGGGAGTGCCCTTCCCATGTCCTTTTATCATACCTGGGAGTCGAAACATTTGCATCTTCAGTTAATATATAGTTATGTTCTGTGTCTTGTGTTGTTGTTGTTTTCACCTGTATTGAGTTCAATTGTCAGCCACCAGTTGTTGATTCTTGTCGCTTCCAAGAGGTGCCACTGTTTATTCTCATCATTGAGAATAAACGTATTTCCAGTTCTCTGCCTAGAACTTCCCTAGGTTGTCTCCATCTGCAGGGGGTCTGTGCTCCATCTTTTCAATCTGGCATCTTCTTTGTACATCACAGATTGCTGCACCTCCTCTCACCTTCCACATTACTAATGGGAGTTTTATATCTTTCTGAGCAGTTGATGCTTTGTATTTCATGTGACTGTCCTTCTGCTGACCTAGGTAACAAGGGTCAGTCATAGAGTCATAAGGAAGTTGAGCTGGAATGGACCTTCAAAGGTCACCTAGTCCAGCCCCCTGCCTGAGGCAGGATCAGCCCTATCCAGACCATCCCATGCAAACTACAATCTAAACTCTACATAAGGCTACCATCATGACCTGCTGAAGGTTTCTCATTCCAGTGCTTCTCATTGATACTAAACTTTTACCTTGCCTTTTCCATGAGGCCCCATTAAAATGTTGGAATGCATTAGATCCATTCTCAGAATCCAAATGGGGATTACATGGAATATAACCAGACATAACCATCCTTTATGTATTTCCCCGCACAGGGTGTCGAGGTCCTGCACCAGACTTGATTGGCCGCATCCAGCGGGGGGAGGTGGAGCTCTGGGTCTGTGTTGATGAGCACCCTAGGAGACATGCATGGTTTGAGGGCCTGTCCCCAGGTGAGTTGTGGCAGTTGCCCCTGCTCCTCTTTTCTGCACCTTTTGAGTCCTGGTAATTCCACTGCTGTGTGCCAGAGGGACAGGGGAACCTTGCAATCCTGCTCTGAGCCCCACCCCCACAAGGTAATGACCTGAAACAACTTTATTCTGATCTGTGTTGTCCAGCCAGGTGTTTACCACTCCCTACAATTCAGTGATGTGGGAACAACTATTCCCTTCTTCTATCAGGATTCTTGGGGCATTAATCCTACATTGACCCCTTCAGTGATCTCTTATTCCTCGTTTTCCCCCAACAGACCCCTCTCTGGAGAGTGAGCCCAAGTCACGTTGGCAGGAGTCACTGTCATAGAGATGACCTGCCCACAGGCTAAATCAGGGCTGGGCAAAATATGACCCGCGGGCTGGATGCAACCTGCCAGGCCATTCTATCTGGCCTGTAGGGCCCCTAAAAAATTTAGAAAGTTAATAGTTACCCGCCCGTGGCTGGCTGTCATACGGCCCTCGATACCTTGCCAAAACTCAGTAAGCAGCCCTCCACCCGAAATAATTGGCTCTTGCGTGCGGGTGGGGTTCTCAGACTCTCAGACCAAGAATTCTCAGTTTCTCAGACTCTCATGCTGTTAGGGATGCAAACTCATGGTTGGCACCAGAATCTCCCTCCTGCTGCTCCTCTGGGGCCCTGAGTGTCAAAAGGCTGGGGCCCTGAGATCTAGACTCCACATTCAGGTTATCCTCAGGGCCTTTTCTCGATGCAGATTGTTCTGATATGGGGGACACCAGGGACTCAGTGGCAGAGGAAAGCTGTGTGGAATCATTCCCTGGACCAGGCCTTTGCCTGCAAGCAGGTAGGAAGCAGAGCTCAGCTCTCTTATGACAGGAGAGCCTGGGTGCACAGTCCCACCAGGGGAAATGCCTTGCTGGACCTGGTTCTGGCTGCAGGCGACAGTCTGGTAAAGGGACCATGGGTTCTCGACTACCTGGGTGATAGCGATCATCGCCTACTGGAATTCACTATCCAGCATAGGGTGTCAAAGGCCTGCAGCAAGGCAGCAGCCCTTGACTTCAGGAGGGCCAATTTCAATGAGTTAAGGAGATTAGTCAGGAAGGCACTGATATCCTGGAGGGTAGGAGGGTTGGGAGTCCAAGACGAGTGGTCGTTCCGTAAGGAGACGATCCTCCAAGCCCAAAGGGTGACAGTCCCAATGCGAATCAAAGGGGGCAAGAGTGTTCAAAAGCCCCCATAGCTCACCAAAGACATTCAGGAACATCTGAAAGCTAAAAAGGAGGTGTACACCTGGTGGAAGGGAGGGGCTATCACCAAGGAGGATTACACCTCTGTTGCTCGAGACTGTAGGGGGGCTGTTAGGAAGGCTAAGGCAGAGATAGAGCTAGGACTAGCGACCAGGATCAAAGATAACAAGAAGTCCTTTTTTAAATACATAGGGGGTAAAAAGAAGGCACCGGATAACGTGGGGCCCCAGCACGACATGCTTGGCAATCTGGTGGTTTCATCAGATGATACAGCTGACCTCTTTAACAAATTCTTTGCCTCCATTTTTCTGAGCAAAGACCGGGACATTTCCCCCACTGGGATTCCAGATGGACTCAGGGGAGGCACTGCCAGGCCTATGGTCAGGGGCGACCTAGTTAGGAAATTTCTGGTGGGGCTGGACATGTTTAAATCAGCAGGTCCAGATGATCTCCAACCCAGGGTGCTGAGGGAATTGGCAGAAGTCATTGCAGGACCCTTGGCATGGCTTTCTGAGCACTCATGGTGCTCTGGCCAGGTGCCAGAGGACTGGAAAAGGGCAATTTTGTGGTCCCCATTTTGGAGGAAGGGAGGACCCAGGAAACGATAGGCCTGTTAGTCTTACCTCGGTCCTAGGGAAGCTGTTTGAGAAACTTATCCAGGAGCGCATCTCTGAGGGACCAGCAAAGGAGATTATGCTTAGGGGCAACCAACATGGGTTCATTATGGGCAGGTCCTGTCAGACCAACCTGGTTTTCTTTTACAACCAGGTCACAAAATCTTTGACCGCAGGTGTCATGGTGGACATAATCTTTCTGGACTTTAGGAAGGCTTTCGACACTGTCTCTCACCCCATTCTCATTAAAAAAATTAGGCGACTGTGGTGTCAATGCCTATGCAGTCAGATGGGTCACAAATTGGCTAGAAGGCCGCACCCAGAGAGAGGCGGTGGATGAGTAATTTTCGACCTGGAGGGATGTGGGCAATGGGGTCCCTCAGGGCTTGGTCCTCGGACCCTCACTGTTCAATATCTTCATCAGCGACTTGGACGAGGGGGTGAAAAGCACCTTGTTCAAATTCACGGATGACACTAAGATGTGGGCAGAGGTGGGCATGAAAGAAGGGAGGGACAGCTTACAACTAGATCTGGACAGGCTACAGGGGTGGGCGATGGGAACTGGATGGGATTCAACACTGACAAGTGCAAGGTACTGCACCTAAGGGGAGAGAACCAGCAGCACACCTACAGGCTGGGGAACTCCCTTCTCATCAGCACAGAGGCAGAAAGGGATCTTGGAGTCATTGATTCCAAGATGAACATGGGCTGCCAATGTGGGAATGCAGCCAGGAAGGCTAACCGCGCCTTGTCATGCATCCACAGATGCATCACGAGCAGGTCCAAGGAGGTGATCCTCCCCCTCTATGCGACACTGGTCAAGCCACAATTGGAGTACTGTGTCCAGTTCTGGGTGCCGCACTTCAGGAGGGATGTGGACAACATGGAGAGGGTCCAAAGGAAGGCCACTTTCATGGTCAGGGGCCAGCAGGGAAGGCTCTATGAAGAGAGACTATGGGACCAGAACCTGTTCAGCCTCCACAAGAGAAGGCTGAGAGGGGACCTGATGGCTGTCTATAAACTTACCAGGGGGGGACCAGCGGGGAATGGGAGAGAACTAGGAATAATGGCCACAAGTTGATTGAGAGTAGGTTCAATCTAGACATCAGGAGGCACTGCTTCACAGTCAGGGTGGCTAGGATCTGGAACCAACTTCCAAGGGAAGTGGTGCTTGCTCCAACACTGGGGGTCTTCAAAAGGAGGCTAGATAATCACCTTGCCGGTGTCATTTGACCCCAGTACTCTTTCCTGCCATGGCAGGTGGTCGGACTTGATGATCTGCTCAGGTCCCTTCCGACCCTACCTACTGTGAGCCAGAGATTTGATTACCAGCTTGGCTCCTCAGTTACAAATCCCCCCCTCCCAGAACGTTTCCTTGAGGGATGAGGGTGGACATAACTTGATTTTTTTTTCTAAGCTCCGCAGACCTCCACAGCAATGGTCTGTCCCAGAGAGCACTCTTTTCTGTGTGCTCCACCCCCACATCTGCTGACACACTGCTAGAGCAGTCTCATGCTTTAGATGTCTTTGAATAGCATCTGAGGATAAGTCTGGACTGCTGGAGACTGAGTGCTTGAGAATGAGAACTGTGGCCAAGCGCTAAGCAGTCTCATGGGTGAAGTTCTTGGTCTTGAATGCAATAGTGAACTTGGGTGGGTGGGGAAGTACCCACTACTGTTGTGTTATAGACAGGCCCTCAGTCTCATTCTTCCTTTAAGCAGATGCCTCTGGTCTTACACTCTGTCTTAGAGCATAGACCCATTGAAGTTCTTGCCAGCACATGCATGCTATATAAGTTTCCCCTGATGAGAGGTCTGAGGTGATGTAGTTTTCCCACTCAGTTGGGGCCTGGATTTGGGGAAGAATCACTGAGAAAATTAATCCAAAATTCACTAGAGAACTTGAGCGTGGTGCCTTAGCCTGTTCCTCCATCTCCAGCATTAGGAGCACTTGGAATTAGATGTCTTGCTCTCAAAAGAGGGTACCCAGGTGCCAAGGCATGAACCACACCACAGGGGCCTTGGGACTTTTTAAAGCTCCTAAAGCAGATGAAAATACTCCTACCATCCCCCTTTTTGCTCAGAGGTGGTACCCTCTCCATCTCCTTCCCTCATAAAGACTTTAAAAACTCCCCAGAGTCTCTCGCAGCCTGGTCTACCCTCACTGGTGGGGCAGAGTAGACTGGAAACAAGGAGTGCAGCCACCCTTGCAATGAGGGTTACTGCTTCTGCACCCCCCCCTTTGGGAAATCCTGGATCTGGCCCTAATGGCAGCCAACATCCTGCTTCTGTAAAAGGTCGTCAGTATACAGTCCAGAGATTCCCGGTAGAGGCCATGCCCCCCACTACAAGGGAAGGCAGTCCCCCCTAGTATACATCAATCTGTGGGTAGGAGGGAATAAGGAAGCTCCTGCCTGCTCCAGCTGGGCTGCAGGGAGGGTGTGTCAACCTGGACTTGTGACCCCTTTAGTTTATAAAAGAGATGCTTGAAGGGGCACAAGGACAGTTTCAAAAATACTAAATGATGAAGAGAAAGTCACAAGGGATTTATTATTGACTGTCTGTCACCAGACCAGAACAAGGACTTGCCACATGAAACTAGCAGGCAGTCATTTAAAATTAACACCAGAAAGTTCTTTTTTCCCCAGCATGTCATTAAAGTGGGGGGAGCTTGTTGCCACCAGATGTGGTGGAAACTGAGAGTTTAGTTAGATTCACCAAGGGACTGGACGCATGCTTGGAGGAAAGGGACATCAGCAGCTATGGAGCATGGGGGTGAGGGACACAACCTCTGAATCAGAACTTTCTAGACCTTAAATGCTGGAGGCTGCAAGTGATAGAGGAGCAGGGGAAAAACCCTGGTGAGACCCAATTCACTGTCCCTTTCAGCTCTGCTCTCTGCTGCTGGAAGCAGGGCAAGATGGATGTACTGTCTGACCCAGTCAGTGGCAGTTTTTATGTTCTTATGACAATGGTGGCAGCAGGCAGGAGCATTCCCCCTCTGCCTGCTCCCCCCTAGGTGTTCCCTGTCAGCCCAGGAATGGGTGGAAAGGGGGTGGAATTTGTCCCCTGGCCTCTACTGCGGCCACAGTCTTCAGTGAGTGCAGCCTAGCTGGAGCTCATCTCATGCTCAGGACAACAACTGGCAACAGCAGGCAGGAGTGGGAGAGGAGCAGTGCTTACCTTTCTGGGCACTTAGGGCTGCAGGAGCAACAGCCAAGAACAGGCCTGCCCTTGTGGAGGGAGCCAGAGGCAGGAGTCTGGGAGTGGGGAATGCAGCTACCCCTGAAACTGCAACCCTCCTTGCCAAATCCTGGATCCACCCTTGAGTACAGGGACTAATTTTGGGGTTCTCTTCTCCACCCAGCAGGTTCCATGAAGCTGAGCAGAGCCGAGTTGCAGCCTCGTGGGGAAGAACTTGCAAACCTGGGGCTGATTCCAGCCAGAAACCAGCTCCTTAGGCAATGGGGACAGAGAGCAGCTGAGCCACAGAAGAGCCCTGTGTGCCAGGAAGGATTTAAGGAGCAGAGAGACCTGAAGAGCCATGAGGGCAGCACTGTCCAGGCAGAGGCCTTGTATATCTGTGGAGAGTGTGGCAAGAGCTTTTGGGGCCAACAAGAGCTCCAGGCGCACGATGCCACTCACGTGCGGGAGCTAGCCTACCCCTGCCTTGAGTGTGGAAAGAGCTTCCGCTACAAATACTGTCTCATAGACCACCGGAGAACACACTCAGGGGAGCACCCCCACGTCTGCCAGGACTGTGGGAAGAGCTTTCCCCGCCCATCCCATCTCCAAGTTCACCGGCGCATCCACACTGGGGAAAAGCCGTATGGCTGCAAAGAGTGTGGGAAGAACTTTGCACAGAGGTCTTCTCTCACTAAGCACTGGCGTGTGCACAGCACAGAGAAACCCTATCATTGCAGTGACTGTGGGAAGAGCTTCAATGACCCATCTTACCTCCATGTCCACCAACGTCTGCACACAGGGGAGAAGCCCTACATCTGTGGACAGTGTGGGAAGAACTTCTACCACACATCCCACCTCAGAAGCCACCAGCGCCTGCACACGGGGGAGAAGCCCTATGGCTGTGGGCAGTGTGGTCACCATTTCAGGCACAGAACATCCCTCATTGAACACCAGCGCTTGCACACGGGGGAGAAGCCATACCTCTGCGTCCAGTGCGGGGTGAGCTTCCGGCATAGCTCATCTCTCACCAAGCACCAGGGGACCCATAGGCCAGACCCTCACCTTTGACAGGGATCCTTTTCTACCACTTCTTGTCTTACCCTCCCCCTTGACAGGGGGTGGGGGGGGTGGGATTTGCCTGGCCTGAAATGCCCCCGAAGCTCCATTCCCCAGGTGCTGGGTTTGCACTGTCCTTGAAGAAGGGAGCGGTCTCCTAAATGAGCTTTAGTTGGGGTTATAGCCTGCAGCTGAGACAGATGAAACAAGTGAGCTCAGAGCTGTTCTTCAGGGGGCTCAAGTTTTTCTTGTTGCTTTTAAGGGCCCCTTTCAGTGTTGCATCTTAGCACTGACTGAGGTGGGGGCAGAGTCTTTCTTTTACTACTGCATATACTTAATTCAAAGATGAGGTTTCTTCCCCCCATTTGACATGATGGAGTGGGGCTGGGGAATCCCTCATCTCTTAGAATTACATACAGCAGTGGAGGTGGGGGTGGCTGCTGTGGCTCAGGCTCCTGCCGCAGCTGATACTTGTGTCTTCTACCATCTCTGCACCCTACAGCAGTGTGAAGGATGGATTCAAGATGACCCTCCAAGAATTAGAATGTGTACATGGAAAATAGTAACAAATTTATACATTTTCCATGTATAGAATCAAATTATGGGGGGGAGGGTTGTCTTGGATTCAAGTAAATACGATATTTGCTGGGGCTCTTTGGAATATAGTGTGTGTATTTTGGGGGGGGAGTTAAGTGTGCTTTTTGCAGAGTGGGGTGACCACTGCCCCTCATTTTCAGGAGAAAAGGTACAGGCTTGAATGAAGAGGTGGTGAGAAGATGGGAATTATCCATTAGGGTTGAGGTGGGTGGTGGCGGGGGGGGGGGTATTGGGGAGATTTCTTGTCTTTGGATGCCAGTGGTGGCTCCACTGTGTGGTTGAAATTAGAAGGGGCTTGCTTATTGGGGGGGAGGGGGAAAATTGGGATTTCTCATGTTTTAGATTACTGTCTGGGGAATCTCATCTCTTGATTGTTTATTGTAAGCTACTCTGAGTCTTTTGGCCAGGGCAGTGTGTAAAACTAAGAAATAAACGGATTCATTGCTGTGGTCCCTCCTCCTAAGCGGGGATATTTTCCCATGAGTCACTGCCAGGAAAATAGCTTCCCCAGCAGAGACTCAGGCCACTTGCATTATACTTTCTCTTAGTGTAGTGATGATGGCAGCTGCTGCCGCTGTGCGCACCCCCCCCCCCCCCCCCCCTCCTTAGGCACAGCCTGTGCCAATAGAAGCAGTAGCTATGTCTACACCAGGTGCTTTGCTGAAGCACCTGGGGCATGGGAAGTTTCATATCCCTTCCTGGTCTAGTCACACTGGTAAAACCCTATGTCTTTAGCACCTGTTGCACACTACTTTGCCTTCACGATCCCCTCACAATGTCCCTGAACTTAAGCTTCTGCCCCAGCACCCTTGACCCACACTATCCAAACCTTCACAGTATCTTTCCCTCTGTCAGAGGATCCCCAGTTCCCTTCACAGTCCCTGTTCCCCATCAAAGTCCATCTCTGCTTCCTCCAGCATCCCCTCTCCACCCCTTCATCTGAAGGAGGAGACAGCATAAGGCCAGGATTGGATAAATCATATAAATCCTAGAGAAGTGGGGCTGGAAGGCACCTCTTGAGGTCACATCTAGTCCAACCCCTGGCCTGACACAGGATCAGCCCTGACCAACCATCCCAAACAAATCTGTGTCCAACCTGTTACACAGGTGACCCTGCCACACAGCCACAGAGCACAGTGCCCTAACCTGCCACAGGTAAAGCAGGGGGACCCAGGTACCATTCTGGGCTCAACGTAGGGCAGAAAAAGGTGCTGTTCTCTTACCTTGTGGACTTGGAGGTGGCATTCAATGTGTGATGCCTTATAGCTCAGGGTTGAGAAAACTGGCCTTGTAAGCCAGGGGTTCATAATATCATAAATGGGGCTGGAAGGCACCCCCAGAGGTCACATCTAGTCCAGCCCCCTACCTGAGGCAGGATCAGCCCTGTCCAAACCATTCCAGACAAATTTATGATCTAAGTCCAAATCTCTTAGTAAAACTACCATCAAAGCCTAACACAACGCAAAACATATAATACCTGCCACAGGTAAAGCAGGTGAACCACAGCAAATAAGAAGTAAAGATCCTCAGTACGTTGGAATCTCAGTTTAACATAATGAGGTATTTGAGCCTCATAGACCCAAAAGAGAAGCTTTAATATGTGATGCAGGTGTACATGGGGTGGATGTCAACATCTTGAAATGATAGTCTTGGATGCAAACTGCAATCTCAACTTAGTAGGATGTTAAACCTCCAAAATCCTTTTTTCTCTGAGGACAAAATCACCAATGACCTCTCTAAGGGAGGGAAAAAATATCAGTCTAGTCTGTCTACCCAGGTAATTCACCAGAATCTAATGCAAGTCCTGCCTGACTCCACTTCCACATGCAGAAAGGGAAAGACTATGCAGTGCCCCCCAGCTCCGTGGAAGATGGAATCATAGAAAATGAGGGTTGGAAGGGACCCCAGGAGGTCATTATTTTAGTCCAACTCCCTGCTCCAAGCAGGACTATCCCCAATTAGACCATCCCAGCCAAGGTTTCATCTGCCTGGGTCTTAAAAGCTCTTAAGGATGGAGATTCCACAACCTTTCTGGGTAACTGGTTCCAGTGCTTTTCTACCCTCCTAGTGAGAGAGTTTTTCCTAATACCTAACCTCAATTTCCTTTGCTGCAACTTAAGATCATTGCTCCTTGTTATATGCCACCAGAACAGTCCAGCTCCATCCTCTTTGTAAACACCTTACAGCTAGTTGAAGGTTGTTATTCAGTCCCCCCTCAATCTTCTCTTCTCCAGACTAGATAAGCCCTCCAACAATATAAGGGGTTACTAGTCATCTCCACTTCAAGTCAGGAAACAGGGTGATGGGAATAAAGTAACAGGAAACCTCGTGACAATGTACTTAAAGAATGTAGGTCTCTACAGAACAGGTTTGGTAGCAATACTCCTACCTAGATGTTTAAACCTTTAAAGAGCTGTCTGCATTTCTTAGCTTGTCCATAAGATGCTAGTATGAGAAACTGATATTGTTACATACATTACGTATCAATTGTGTGTGATGTATTTAATTGTAAACGCTAGGGTGTTGTTATATGTTACCTTACATTGTGTTAAGGGTTCTTAAAACAGGAACATCTGCCCATTCAGGTAGGAAAACAGGCTAGGGCAGGGGTGGGCAAAATACAGCCCACGGGTCAGATCTGACCCATCAAAACATTTTGTCCAGCCCAAAGCAGGTCCCTGGCTCCAGCTGGCTCAGGCACAGGGGATAATCCAGGCCATGATGTGCAGCTGGTTCCATTGCTCCTGAGTGTGTAGTGGACTGGAGCAGCACAGTGGCTGTCCCAGCGGTGGCTCCTGGCCACCACTGCCAGGCCTGGCCCTGTTGCTGGGGCACCCTGGCCCGTCTGCCCTGCGCATACCACCAGGGGTGGGACCCATGAGGGCAGGGCACAGCTGGGTGAATGGGATGGGGGCTCTGTCCTGGACCCCAGCCCCACACTGTCACTACCCTGCATTCCCAGCCCTGGCCTGCCCACCTGTCTGACTCCCAGATGCCACTCCCTGTCTGCCCACAGCCCTATCGAAGCTGCCCAGCCATGTGCGACTTAGGGCTACTCAGGGAGTTTTGGGTGCTGACCCACCCTATGACAGCTCACTAAAATTCCCTAATTGGCCCTGGTCAAAATAATTGCCTATCCCCAAGCTAAGGGCTCTCTGAACAGCTTGGAGAGAATCCTCTTCCAGTGACAGTTATCCCTCACTAGTTTTGGGCAGCTCGTGTTGCAATCCAATGTGACCATTTTTCAGGCTGGAGACCAGTTGGGAGTGGTTCTCCAGCATCTTAGGAGGCACTGCTCCCAGCCCTTCCCAGGTGGGTGCTCTGTCTTTCCCCAGAGTGACAGCAAGGATAACCGGGAGAGCTGCAAAGGTAAGAATCCTCATTTTCCCTTCCTGTCCCATCCCTGCGAACCCTCCCCTACCACCCCATGCCAGGGCTCTCCCTCTGTCTCTCCTGCCAACCCTCCTGCTCACAGCTCATGCTAACTTGAACCCCAACAATCATTCCTTAAAGTTAGCATGGGCTCATTGGAAGGTCTAACTGCCCCCTTACAGCTGCTGATCTAATTCAGATCTCCTTCCAGCCTCCCTCTACAAACAGTCCTGTCAGCATGTAGTCACTTA
Organism: Alligator mississippiensis; assembly: GCF_030867095.1. Taxonomy (NCBI): domain Eukaryota; kingdom Metazoa; phylum Chordata; order Crocodylia; family Alligatoridae; genus Alligator; species Alligator mississippiensis. The sequence goes on from NC_081831.1 coordinate 26,914,019, forward strand.
AAATGCTTAGTCTGGGTTGTTTTAATGCCATGGGATGGCATCATAGACTTTAAAAACCTATATCAGTAACCACAAACACCTGCTTTTATTTTCTGTTATTCAATAACAGAAAGTTTTATTGTACCAAATCCATTAGAATTGTTTGCATAACACCAAACCAGCCTTTGACCCTCCCAAGCTTGTTCATTATTGTTTTGAGCAGGCATAGTCTCAAACCACGAGAACACGGGAAGGTGATTCCTAGCGTGGGGTACTAAGAAGGAACTTAGGACCTCATGCCATCACAAAATGCTCCCTGTCCTCACTATGTGCCTCCTGATGTCACAAAATGCTGTATTCTTGGGCAGGTAGGTCTTATTTTAAATAGCCATTAATAGATAACAAGGCTAGAAATATTCTTTATCGCAAAATTGCAGTTGTGTGAAAAAATCCAGAACAACCGCAGAATTGTTTAGCACACTTCTGCATGGAAATTGCTACCCAGTATGGTGTTCCTAATAAGTCTAAACAGATGAGACAAATCTTCATTACTGCATGGGGCCCATTACTGAGGAGAAGAGCACCAGGAAGTAACAGTCTGGCTCTAGGACTCTTGAGAATTTCTAGGAGTTAAGAGGCCCTTAGAAAATACAGCTGCTTGCTCCAGGTGTGGAAAGTTCAATTGAAACCTGAAACGCAGAGGTTCAGGGATCCCAGGCTGTAATTGGCAGGTCTGATGGGGAAGTGATCCAATGGGGGAGCATAGCTACAGGCTTTATAAGGCCAGGACTCTTGTTGAGGCTTCAGTCAGGCTTTGACCTAGCACAGGGAAGGTGCTCTAGACCACAATGGCCAAAGGCAGCTCAGCAACGCCATGAAGTTAAGTCATTTACGGTCTACTAGTGAACTGCCTGTCATGAATGACAGATAAATTTCAAATAACAAAAACAAACAGATAGGTTTTACTTTTTATATTTATTAAATAAATATGTGTAAAGCTTAAATAAAATAGGCTGAAACATTTGATGATATGAATCCCTTCCTCGTTCTGTGACCTAATATCCTAACAGGGTTGGTTACTCAGTCTTCCTTTGGGTTGCTCACAGTTTGGTTAACCACCCAGATGGTGTGGCAGGAATCGGATATCTCCTTAAAGACTATGTTTTTTGGTGAATATTTTCTCATTGCTATGTAAATTTCTTTGTTTATTTTCCACTGGTGAAATATATATGTTTAAGTTGTTTTCATTCCTGGTTCTTGTTAGGGCTACATACAATTGTCCATGGGAAAACACTGGTTCTGGTAAGCGGAGGCCAATGGAGTCAAACGTTTGTCCTTGCAATTTATTAATTGTTATTGCGAAGGCTGTTATTATGGGGAAATTGTCTTCTTTTCAAAATGAAAGGTAGCTGTGTCTCTGGAGCCAAATCAATCCTGGGAATGATGCTGTGTTCTCCTATATTAGTACCTGTAATTATTTCAGCATCTAGGAAATTTTGGTGTAATCCTCCTTATTACCAGTCAAGTTCCATTGCAGAGTCCCATTTTTGGATTCATATTTCTGAGTAACATAACAATAGTATCAATTTTCAATTGCAATTCATGCGGTGGCAGTCCTGATGGTGTTTGAGCATTTTCGGAATTGCCCGTTATCACTGAATCTGTGCTGTAGTATTTTTTTTTTCACTTCACCAGGCAGCAAAGTTTATAATTTTAGTATTCAATTCCATGGCACATTTATTCTTAGGAGTTAGGATAATTTTCTTCACAAGGGAATCCAAGTTTTCTACTTCAATGTGCTTTCCTGTAAACTGCTTTGACAATGGGACTCCATTTCAATAAAGGCTTCTGGTATTTCATTTGCATCTGTGGCAACCTATAACCATTCAATATTGTTCCTTCACTAATTCTGAGAGTACATTCATTGAATCGATGTTGTCCTTCAGTTTGCTTATTTTGTGATAATTTGATTTTGGTGAAATGTGACCACAGATGATTATTACTTACGCATGCCTCAATTGTCTCCATTCTTGTACATCTTACTACCAGTGGTAATGTTTGTCTGAAGTCTCTGCCTAATAAAATCAGTTTTTCCTCCAAAGGGTGTATCATTTTGCATAATGTCTTTCAACGATAAATCAGTGCATCTAAGTGCATGTGTGTGCATCATAGTGGCTTTGTCAATTATAATTGTGTGTGGCATTTTTCAGTGTGGCAGCTTCAGGTGACTGTAAGCCGGGGTGGGCAATTATTTTGGGCACAGGGCCACTTACCAAGTTTTGGCAAGCCATCGAGGGACTCCTGGGTAGCCCTACCCCTTGACAGGTGCCCCACCCCCTGGTTGCCATCTTGTGACCAGAAGTCCTGCCCCCTAACCCCTGACCTTTTGGCACCAGCAGTCCCTCCTCTTGCCCTCCAGAATTATTCCTTTCATTAAGGGAGTTGGCCATATCTGAACCAGAAATATACCAAATTATATTCTAGAAATGAAACATACTACAACATTCATTTAATTTCATTTCAAAAAATATTTTTGTCCTGATTTACATGCGTTTGTATAGGATACATAGAGGTGATTATATAATAGCTTAAAATGAAGTCTTACTCTTGTATACTGTGGGTGGGAGGATGAGTATAGGTTTGTGGGGGAGATTTGTGGGGAGGTGGATAGGTGTGGGGTGTGGGTTGGTATGGGTTTTGTGGAGGGCTGTGAATGTGTTGAGGATGGTGGCTGGGGAGGGTTGTGACTTGTGGAGGACAATCTGCCCACCCCCACAGCAGGCAGAGCACTGCTAGTGCTCCTGCAAGCCCAGACTCTGCACTCCTATCACTCCTGGCTCTGGGGCACTGGTGTGGGTCCTGCACACCTGCCAGGCAGTCGCTGTGCTCAACACATCTGCTTGCTGCCCCTTCCCGCAGTCTGCCGCAGACACTTCTGCACTCCTTCCCTCCCCCTGCCCACTGCGCTTCAGCACCACATGGTTTCCAACTGCCAGCACTGGGACTGCAGGAGCTGGCCCAGCCAGCCCTGAGAACTAGGGTGATTGCCTGCAGTCTTTCCCTGCCTCTGTCCCCCCCACTTATCTGTATTTCCCTCCATGCGGGAGCCTGGAACAGTCCCAGGCCAGAAGCCCCTGCTAGGCAGAGGCTTCCAGCTGGGGCTCAGGGTGGGAGACCTGGAGGGGGGGGTGGGGCCAGGCTGGACCTGTTTCTCCAGCTACTTGATCCTGCCAGAGGCTCCCCCTGGGTCCTACTGTCCCTGTCTCCTGTCATCTTTGACAGGCAGCCAGGGGCAGATAAATTTAGAAAATTTATATTTTTTTAGGGGCCCCATGGGCTGGATAGAATGGTCTTGTGGGCCGTATCCAGCCAACAGGCCATATTTTGCCTGCCTCTGCCATAAACTCATATTTGAAGTAGAGGTTTCAAGTTTTGGGATCGGTAATTTGAAGCTGCTGTGTATTGTTTTTCCTTCTTTTAAAAGAAGAGTAGCTATTCCCACTTTTTGCAAAAGGGAGAACAATTTGCCCAGTTCCTCTAATGTAACATGTTAAGTAAGTTTTCTCAGATCCTCTAGGTCCATCCAAATAAAAGCAGTGATTTGCATTGTCTCCATTTATAGCAGTAACAATTTGATGGAAGACGTATTTCTGTAGTGTGTTGGGCTTTCTAATTAATTGTTCTGCTTCTTCGAATTCTTTGGCAATGTCGTAAAGTGTGTCACTATTTTGTTCAATCACACCTGGATCAGGGAGACCAAAAGAACTCAAGTTCAGCCCATCAACAATTCTTGTATATCCAGCAATGCTTTTTGTACTAACATGTCATCATTGTGATGTCTCCTCCTATAGTCCTCTGTCATGTCATCCATAAATTGTTCCTATAGGTGCAATGCTTTAGATAGCTTACGAAATATGCAAATGAATGCAAACATGTGACTCAACTATCTGGGCATTTGAATTCCAGCTGCTTCCTCCACACGGCAGTCACATTCTTCATCATTGGCCAGCAAATTTCATTGTCTTGCTGCTTCTTGAAATGTATTACAGAGGACATTGTTAATGGTACATAATTCTTCAAAAGTGGTTGCTCCACGGATGTGCAATAGTATCACTCTCTTAAACAAAACCTTCCAAGTCAATTGGACTCACTGAATACATCCTAGGGAGAATGCTGTCTCCACCTCTTTGTCTTCTCCAAACACCTTTTTGAAATACATATTGATATGGAATTTTGCTGTATAAATAGTGTTGCACTTAGGGGCAATTTTTGATTTAATGAAAAACAAGCATTTAAAGTAATTTTTTTTTAAATGTCTGCATGATCGATGGCCTCACGTTCATGTCCTGGTTGAAAATATACTGACTGTTGGAATGGCAAATGACCTGCTAATCTAATGATTGCATAAGATCTATTATGCATACAGTTTTCCAGCAATCTCCACATAGCTTCTGGTTGTGTCACATACCTTGCATCAAGGTAATTGGCTATCTCGTCAAGTTGTAGTCATTGATTATTTACTATTTTAATAGTGGTGCAGTCATATCCTTTGTAAACTTATTTAAAGATAAAGTCCATCAAATATATCAATGCGCATACTTCAGCATTGATATGAATGTTGTATTTTAACAAAAGATATTTATTGTATAGAATGATGTAACGACTGTCTACTGTGTGTTTGCCTACTTGGATTGTATATGTTTGCTTTCTTTTACATAAAGGATATCTGTTGACATTTGGTTATTGTTTCTTGTTGAAATTGCTTGGGAAAATTTTTGGTACATTTTCCCTCAATCATGCATGGTGAATTACTGTTAAAAGTACCACATGGTCCATGTATCATGTATTTTTCACTATGTCATATCAACTTGGGTCTGTATCGGGAATTTCAGCACTAACTATACAATTGATGGCTGCTTGTGTGTCAAGGTGTTTTTTTCCCCCAATATAAATAGCATGTGTGCATGTGGGAGTCCTCTGAAACTCAGTTGTGTACACATGGGTGATTTTACTGGACCAAAAATGTTATGGTTTTTATGACATCATCAAGTAAAGATGCCAACTTAATTTTCAATACTCTTGCCACTAAATCTGGTCTGTCTGAGGGATTTTGTCCAGTAAATAAACTGTCTTGAATTGCGGTCCATTTTGGATTTGCAGTGAATGTAATAAACAGATCTGGGTGTCCATGTTTGCTCACTATTGTTATGATGTTATGATATCATTCTCTCATGTTTCTTTGTCCTCCTTGGAATGATGACAGTAAAATGACAGGTTTTCCTATTTGCATACCAGAGATTTTGGCAGTATCCATTAAGAAGTTCATCAGACTACTGTATTGTGCCACTTTTAAGTTTTCCTTGTTCTTGCCTAATGTAATTCAAATTGTTTGCTTCAACTTGTAAACGTGAGTCTACAGTCCACCGTTGAGTTAAATTTAATTCAATTTTACATGGAGGAAAATTATTTCGACAAACTGCTGTTTAAGTGATTTTAAACTGTAACATGATGGGCATTTTTCCATGTTAAAGTCTCATATCTGGGAAGTTCCAAAGCTGAATGCCAACCTGGTTCACCATATGGATAAAACAGTACATATGCCATAGGGCATGTCCACACATGCAAGCATGTGTGCTTGCAGTGGCTCAAATAGAAGCGGTGCAAATTTGAGCCGGGTCTTTTTGCTTCAGCGTATGTGCTTGGACATGCACTTTGTGGAGCAAATTATGCCACTTGGGGCAAAATAACCCTACCTGGCTCCTCCAGAAACTTCAGCCAGGGGGAGCTAGAGCCCAGGGCTAGCACCTGTGCTAGCCCCAGCAGTACAAAAAGCTGCCCTGTCAAGTAGCTCAGGGCTACTAGCTCTCAGGATATTCTGGGGCGCAGCCAATTGGTACCTGGGGACACTGCCCTTTGTGCCAGCTGGACTGCTGAAGTAGTCCTGAGAGTTCCCTGCACCCTTTACCCACTGCAGCAGTCTGGCAGTGGGGGCTGCTGCCCGGCTGTGACCTGCTGCGCACCTGCCAGACCTGGATGAGGACTGCAGAGCCAGTAGAGGCATCTACCCCTCTGGGCCTGCTACAAGTGGACTGCAGTTGCAGGGTTGGCCTTTATGCGGCACTACTGCCGTTTGTGCTCCCTGCCCAGCCATCCTAGCAGCTATCACCAGGAACATGTCCCGGGTGTAGTAGCCTGCTTTGAACTGTCAGAGCATGCCTTCCTGGCCCCACTTGGCCAGGAGGTCAGCCACAGCCAGCTGGGTCCACGGTGCCAGCTCTGAGCAAGCAGGGTCCTGCCACTGGCCTCCCTAGCAGGAATTCTAGTGTTTCCTATTGGAAAACTGAAAAATCCCTGATTTAAAAAATAAAATAAAATCCCAAAGTCACTCTGTAAAATACCCCCAAATCCATGTTCCTCCACAAGTAAAACAAAAGATCACTATAAAGACGGAGAGCAAGACAGAGATCAGTTGGACAATGTTTTATTGATATGTCTTAGTGTTTAAAGCAAGTCTCTTATAATAATAATGTGAACTCTAAATACATGTTTCATGAATACATGTTTTGCTGCACTCCCACAGGGCGATGGCCCCCCAACAGGGGATATGGGGGCCAAATGGCCCCCACAGGGGCTACTACCCCCCCTGCAAGGCCCACATGCCCCCCCTAGCCCCCCAATTGCTGCCTCACCCCCCCCAACTTGCACCCCCAGGCCCCCATGGCTACCCCCACAACCCCAGGCATCATCACTTAAAAAAAACCCAGAAAAAAACCAGAAAAAAAATGGAAAAAAAAAAAGCGTCTGCTTACCTTAGAAGCAGGGGTGGGGGGTGCTCCAGGGCCTCCTGGCAGAGCCCCCCGGGGCAGCACAGGGCAGCTGGAGCGGGGGGCAGCAGGACCCAGGATGGGGCTCTGGGACTGTCAGGCAGACGCAGCCAGACTGCAGGTAAGTGCAGGGGGGGTTGTTTTGTTTCGTTTTTAAACTATGGGGTGGGGGGCAGGGATTGGGAGGGCTTGGGGGGGATGGGGCCAACAAGGGCAGGGGTTGGGGGGCCTCAGGGGGGATGGCAGGGGTCGGGGGGCTGGGGGAGTGGGGCAGGGCCGTCAGGGGTCCCCCCCCATGGTCCTCTCCCCCCTCCTCCAGCTCCCCCCCTGACCCCTTGCTCACCGGCACCAGAGCCCTGGTGCTGAAACATGGGGCCTGGCCAGCCACTTGTTTCAGCAGCAGGGCAAGGGGCAACCATAGAGATGCTCTGGTAGCCAGAGCCTCTCCATGGAGGATGCAGCCTCCGGTTGCCTCAGGACAGTCAGGGAACCGTGCCCTGCTCTGCTTTTTTTAAACATAATTTTGGGTTTTTTTCTAAAGACCCCTGGATATCCATCTTTTTGCTCCCACATGTGCCTGTTGCCCCGCCTCAAAGGGGTTAGAGGCAGGGCAAGAGGCACGTGTGCACTCGTGTGGATGTACCCATAGGGTCTAAGTTAGCATTCAAAATACTTTTCTATTTTCAAAGCCTTGTGATCTCAAATAAATTCTTATATCCCTATGGAAAGGTGGTGCCCTGTTGTCATTCTGGAAAATCATTGCAATTTCATCACTGTTTGGCAAGTTATATCTTCTTCTGTCAGATTCTTGATCATGATGGAACACCATACTAACGTTTGCAATTGAACAATTTTCTTTAGCTGCTCTTTGTTCTTCTTCCCTTACAACTTCACCTAACATTTTGTAAGAGGTTGAAAATGGGTTGATGTTTCTAACTAAGTGTCCAGGTCTTTCTTGCATTAAAGCAGGACCTCATTGGCAATTTGGGGGATGATTTAATCAGTCTTTAACTGCTTTGTTTGGATCCAAAATATAAAGTTGGCCATTGGATCCTTGCATCTCCTTCCCTAGGCTGTATATGAGGTGTTGGGTGATAAAATTGTCTGTAGACAGGAAAGCAATATGGCCCTGTTCAGGAATGGGTACAATATTTGCTCCCCAAAATGCAAAACTTAAAGACCTGTTAAACAACCAAATGTTTTTTCTGGGAGTTTTCATAAAACGTATGCTGTGGGTTGCTCATGAAATCTTTCAATAATGGGGGAAATTCATGGCGGTCAGGCAACTTCACTTTTCTTTTGTGACAGCAATTTTTAAACTTTTTATCTGATGGCTGCTCAGCTGCAAAGTTTAAAGAATGACAACATTGGCAAATGACATCCATTCTACCATAGGAATGCCTCTCTTATTTGGAATCATCTTTGTGTTCTTGCAGAGTGAACTGAGTCCAACTGTTTTCTCCCCGCACCGTGTTCTTGAGACTCATTTGCCCAGCTTTCTTGATGCTGTGTGGCATCTGATTATTATCTTTTTGTAGTGCCTTCTTCTTGAGACTCATTTGCATGACTTTCTTGATGGTGTTGGTCATCTAATTGTCTTCTCAAAGTGGAATAGTTTTGGGACTCATTTGCACAACTGTCTTGATTACAGCGTGTATTTATTTGTCTTCTCACAGCAGCCTCCTCTTGTGATCCATTAGCATGGCAATCTTGATGACATTGTGCATCTAATTATCTTTGCACAGTAGCTGCCTCTTGGGACTCATCTGCATGACTCTCTTGATGTTGCTACAAGTCCAGTTGCATTCTTGGTGTAGCTCGGTCCTCAGATTCATTGTTTTGTGTACATCTTTTTCTACTTGCATCTAATTGTCTTCTTTCAGCAGATTGTTCTAGAGTCTGGCTCAGTCTCCAAAGTTGTTCATGTTTTATATTTTGATGATGTTTTCTCTCTGCAAGAGAATTGTATCCCATTGTAAAACACTTGAAAGTTTTGTGACAATAATGGAAAAGTACGATTTTCTTGATGGTGTTGGGTATCCAGTTGTCTTCTCACAGTATCCGGGAACCCAGCTCCCACTTTTTCTCAGCTGGCTCTGCTGCCCCCCAGTGCCTGGTGGGGCAGGGTGCCCAACTTGCACACACACTGCACAACTTTTATTACATCAGCAATAGCTGGTAGGGAGGGGAAGTGGTAGGGAGGCAGGGGGAAGCCCCACTGCTGCGGGGTGGGGAGCTGTGGCACTGGAGGAGGAGGTGGAGGCAGTGGAGGGACTGTGTACATGGCAGGTCAGAAGAGCTGGTAGAAACGGGGCACAGAGTGGTCACCCATACCCAGGCCTGCTAAAGGAGAGGGGGGTGGATGAGTGTCCCTAGGGGATCGAGGGCCCTGAGAGAGAGAGAGAGACACACACACACACACAATCTCAGGAGCCTCGCCAGTGGGGGCTGGTCATTCTCAGTTAAGTTTGTAGTTTAACCTGCCCTGGCCGGGGTCAATGTCTTAGAGGGGAAGCTGTCCTGAAGACAAGGGCTGGGGCCTTGAAGATTGACGACCAGAAAGACCCATCCCTTCCAAGGCGGGCAGTGTGGGAAGACTTGCGGGGAGCAGCATCTACCCAAGGCCAAAGACGCGGTAAGGGTGGGGTAAAGGGGAAATTTGGAGCCCCATGAATACACCCCAGGGCCTATGCCCCTCCGGGTCACCAACAGGGAACTGCCTTCCCAACAATAACATCAAAGATGTGGCAGGTGAGAAGAGCAGTGCCCAGACCATCTAGGTGGCGCTGAAGCTGGGTCTTGCCCTGATGTTGCTGCGGGGTAAGGCACCGATGATGAGGGCCCTGAAACCTTACAACACATGTAACCTGGGTGGTACTCCAAGAAGTACCCCCTCTCCAATTGAAGGGATCAGAGCAGGTGCACAAGTGCTGTGGGAGGTGTAGGGACCCTTCTCCCCCTATAGAGCAGAGCCAGACCACCAATGGGCCTTAACCATATACCTTTTAATGAGAGAACAGTACTGGGAACATAACCAGTATAAACCAGGGTGGGGTATAGGGGACACTACAACACCCTGAGGGGGCAGGATTCAACAAAGGTTAGACACTTACAATCATAGACATATTCATCCAGGTGGCAAAAGACAGGGTTAACCAAAATGTAAAACACAAACAGCGGAATAAACAATACTGGTGGGTGAAATATAAAAGGCACAAAATACAAAATATCAAATAACAAGAAATATAGCGCCTAGATACCTGGGAGGAGAGGGAAAGCACAATGATGCCTTTCCATTGCAACAAGGATTTCTCCCTGTTACTTCACTCCCCACCCCGCCAAGTCATCCCAGCTGGGACTTTAACACAAATCTCCCACATGGGTAGGCAGAAACTCTGCCACACAGCCACCAGTGCTGGTACTGCTCCAAGCTGCTAGGGGTCTTGACCTTCCTGGAGCCCCGGCCTCACATTAAGCTGCCTGGCCTCTGATTGGAGGAGCTGGAAGCAGCGCTGGGAGCCTCTCAGGTTGCTGCTCAGATCCTTGCTGGAGCGGGGAAGCCTCTCCTGCTGGCCACAGCCTCTTGTAGGTGATCCTGGATCCCAGCAGGGAGCCTCTCCTGCCAGCCACACGCCGCACTGCTGAGGGTCCAACTGCTGCCTGCAGGTCCCACTCCTTCAGGGTCTTTTGGGACAACTGCTCCCACCCTGCTGGCTCAGCTCTTGCCAGCTCTTTGAAGCTCCTTCCTTGTGGTCCCTCACTGGTCTCCCCTGAGTCAGTGTGCTGCCCCTTTTATTCTCCTCCAGGTGACCCAAGGGGCCAATCAGGGGACAAAGAAGGTGAGTCTCTGGGTTCTGATTGGTGAGGAAAGGGAATCCCCAGCCCTCCAATCATCTTTTACCCCTTCAAAACCCCTGGGCCAAATCATTACCAGCTAGCCCGTCACACCATACCAGCGAGTGTGTGCGCATGTGTGTATAACTAGCCAATTGCCATCAAGAATGATGGATTTCAAATAACAAAGGAGTGTTTACATGGCCGCCCACCACCCCCACTCGCCTTCAAGGACGGCCATGTAAACACTCTCTCCACTGCCACCGCCACCACCTTAAGCCTCTGGTATAGGGGCTCCCTTTGTAGCAGAAAGCCCCCTTTTCCTCTTGCCTGCATTTGCTCTCCCCTCTTTGGATATGTTTCTCTTCTTCTACCTTTTCTTCCTTCCTCTTTCTTTCAGTATAAGATAAGGAATTGTGTTTTAAACTTTGTATGTGTGTATTTTGTATCTCCCCTTGTATTTTGGTATTTTTATCTATGTGTGCGCCATGGCATTACTCTTGTAGCTTATATTTTATAATCCTCACCTTTTAACTAAATGTGTTTAGTTTCAGAAGTAAGTTATACATTGTAACAATGTTAACAAGGGCAGGAATCAAACTGCCCTTCCCTGTATCAGGCGGGCCCCTGAAAGAGCCAGTGAATCAGTGATTGAATGCGTAACACAGTAGCAGGTAGCAATTAACACTTAGGGAAACCGCAGATCAACTAATGGGAAGAAATCAATAGGAGACAATGTAGCAACCAGTAATTCTCTAAACTTCAGTGTTCAAGGGCTAGAAGCCCTGGTCTGAGTTAATCAACGCCAGGGACCAACTTTTGGGCTGAATATCTCCAGATCGACCGCTCCCAGAGCCCTATTCAAAATTCATCAATGGACTCCCAAACCTGCATGTACATGCAGACGACCCCTGGGGCTGACAGATGCTGTCCAGTAGCCACCGAGGGGGAAGTCCCACGAGGGTCAACAACCCCTGGATTGGGCAAACCTGAAAACTGGGGAGTCACCAAAGTCTGCCAAGGACAGATAAAAAGCAGTGAAAAGTGACCCTCAGCAGCACCCTCTTGATCTCCAACTTGACCAGCACCCGACCTGTCCAGCCAGAAGGACCAGCCAGCAACCCCCTTCTGGAATATAACACCATGCTGAAAGAAGCCTCGACTGGCCATTGATGGCAGACTCCAGCGCCTGTGGGATAGGTATACCTGACACTTGTAGCTTGCTAATGTGTGTGTGTGTGTGTGTGTGTGTGGCGGGGGGACCAGCCCCAAGGTTTATGATTTGACTTCATTACAGCGTTTCAGTCCGCCGAATAAAGCAGAATTTTAAGGATCCCGAGTTGGACATTTGTAGCCAACACCTTCCCCCACCTGCCTCCACCTCCTCCCCTGAGTAGCAGGGCTTCCCCCCTCCTCCAAATTGTCCACATCCTTTCTGTAATGAGTCGTCCAAAACTAAACAAAATACTCCAGATACTAAACAAAATACCTCACCAGTGCTGAATAGAGGGGAATGATCACGTCTCTTGACCTACTGGCAACACACCTACCAATGCAGCCCAGTATGCTGTTAACCTTCTTGGCAACAAGGGCACGCTGCTGGCTCATATTCAGCTTATTTTCCACAGTAACCGCCAGGTCCTTTTCCGCAGAGCTGCTGCCCAGCCAGTCAGCCCCCAGCCTGTACTGGTGCATGGGATTGTTCTGTCCTAAGTGCAGGACTTTGCAGTTGTCCTTGTTGAACTTCATGAGATTCCTTTTGGCCCAATCCTCCAATTTATCAAGGTCATGTTGAATCCTAGCCCAATCCTCCAGTTTATTTACTACTCCCTCAGCTTGGTGTCAACTGCAGACTTGCTTAGGGTGCACTCCACTACATTTTCCTGGTCATTAATGAAAATATTGAACAAAACTGGCCCCAGGACTGAGCCCTAGGGGGCTCCACTTGATACTGGCTGCCATTTAGACATACAGCCATTGATTACTACCCTCTGACCCTGATGGTCCAGCTAGTTTTCTATTCACCTTACAGTCCATGCATGCAGTTTGTACTTCCTTAGCTTGCCTATGAGAATCGTGTGGGAGACCATATCAAAAGCCTTGCTAAATTCAAGGTACACCAGATCCACCAGTCTCCCTGCATCCAGAGTTAGTCACCTCGTCATAGAAGGGTTGGTCAGGCATGACTTGCCCCTGGTGAATCCATGCTGACTGTTCCTAATCACTTTCTTCTCCTTCAAGTGCTTAGAAATGGATTCCTTGAGGATCTCCTCCATGATTTTTTCCAGGGACTGAGGTGAGGCTGACTAGTCTGTAGTTCCCTGGATCCTCCTTCTTCCCTTTCTTAAATATGGGCACTATATTACCCTTTTCCAATCATCCAGGATCTCTCTGTTAGTTTTCAAAGATGATGGCCAGAGGCTTTGTAGTCACAACAGCCAACTCCCTCAGCACCCTTCAGTGTATCCCATCTGCCCCCTTTGACTCGTACAATTTGGCTTTTCTAAATAGTCCCTAACCTGTTCTTCTGCCACTGTGGGCTGCTCACCTCCTCCCCAAACTGTGCTGCCCGGTGCAGTAGTTTGACAGCTGACCTTGCCTATGAAGAGTGAGTTGAAAAAGGCATTGAGTACTTCAGCTTTTTCTGCATCTCTGTCACTAGTTTGCCTCCCCCATTTAGTAAGGGACCCACATTTCCCTTGATCCTCCTTTTGTTACTAATGCATCTGTAGAAACTGTACTTGTTACCTTTCACAGCTCTTGCTAACTGCAACTCCAACCATGCTTTGGCTTTCCTAACTTCCTCCCTGCATGCCCAAGCAATATTCTTATACTCCTCCCTAGTTATTTGTCCAAGTTTCCACTTCTTATAACCTTCCTTTTTTGATTTAGTTTACTGAAGTGTTCCCTGCTAAGCCAAGCTGGTCTTCTGCCATACTTGCTAGTCTTCCTGCACATCAGGATGATTTGTTCCTGCACTCTCAGGCTTTGAAGTACAGTCAGCTCTCCTGGACTCCTCTCCCCACTCAGACTGAATTCCCGGGGGATCCTGCCCATGAGGTCCCTGAGTGCAGGGCCAGCCTTTGTGGGGGAGAATTGGAGCGACTGCCCTGGGCCCTGCACTTTGGGGGGCCCTGTGGAGCTGGGTGGGAGCTGGATGGAGCAGCTGTGCCTTTGCCCCTCACAGTGTTAAAGGGCACAGGCTGATTTGCTCTGGGCCCTGCACCCCACTATGGTCGTCTCTGCCTCAGTGAGTTGAAGTCTGCTTTTCTGAAGTCCAGGCTCCTTACTCTGCTGCTCTCCATCCTTCCTTTCCTCAGGATCCTGAACTCATACTGCCAAGTTTCAAGAAGATTGGTGCAGGGGTTTGGGGGGAACTGGCCCTCAAGCTGTGAACAAGCTAAACTGGTGCCATGGGTGCTGTGGGACTGACCGTGTCTGTCTTGGGCGGGGAGGGGAGACACTGCTGCAGGCCTGGCTGCTAAGCTGCTGTGTTCCCAGTTACCGATCAATCAATCACGATTTACTCAGGGCCCAGCTCAATACACAGGACCTAGTTACTACATAACGACTTAACAAGCATCAATTAGCACCTGCAAAACCAGGCTAAGGAGAGGAAGGAATCAACATAGACAATCAACTGCCCCAAGAGAGACGGAGTTTTGTCTGTCAGCAGCTAAGGGTGCAGGGCCCCACAACCTCCCCGCACCGATCTCCTCCACAGCTGGCAGGCGTCACAGAAGGGGCCACCATCCCTGCAGCTGTCACCCCGCTGTGCCTGAACATGCAAGGCCATCTGAAGCAGCTGGATCTGAAGCCAGATCGAATCACTGCTGACTCGCACAGGCCTAATGAGCAGGATGGGGTAGTAGTCAGAGAGCCAGATAAGTCTTGGTAATTCCTCTGTGACATCTTGGATCCAGGCTCTGGGCTAGCATCAAACTTCCTGAGACAATGGGTCAGGTCGGCAGATGGATCCCTTCATCCCCTGCAGAAGGAAGTCTCCAGGAACCACCATCCATTGCTGCTTCTTGGTGGTGCTGGCCTTGATCCTTCCCACCTTGAAGAGGCCTGGCCTGTCCTCCTCCACCAATAGAACATGTTCCTTACCCTCTGTTGCTAGGGCTGCATGTCTGTTCTCCAGACAAACTGCTGCAGGTGGAGGTGAAGCTGTCTGCCTGCTGCCAGAGGTCAAAACCTTCCAGCTTCCACCTTCCCGGAAATCCATATCCTCTCCCTTCTCTAGTGCTGCCTCTGGCATAGCTTCCTTCATGGTCCCAGAGGTCTCCTCCAGCATTGAATCAATGAACTCCTCATGGCGGAAGATGCTGCAGAACCTCACCACCTCCTCCTGTAGCTCTCTTGCTTGCCCCCCACAAGAGATACCACCAGAAGACACCACTCACACTGCAGGCACTCCCCCACCCGGCTGTCATTAGAAGAAACCTGCAAGCCGCAGTCCCTACAGCACCAAACCTGGACATGGGTGGGAGCCATAATGGTGAGTGGTCCTGCCTGGACAGAAACCTTACAGGTGCAAGTAGAGGCAGTGGCAGCAGCTCTGACACTGAGACGTCCTCCAGGCATTTCCCTACGTCTCTTAATCAGCCTCTTCTATCTTACTGCCCTTCTTCCAAGCACACCTTCCCTAGTGAACTTGCCTGAAAGCTGCCAGCCTGTTTACTGTTCCTTGGCCCCAAAGGGTTCCTTTTCCCTGATTCCTCACACCAAGCTGAAAGGCTCTCCTCTCAAAGGGAGTGGTGGGAGGCAAACTGCCTGCAAACTGCTTGTCCTGTTTGCTGCCCCTGCTCACAGATCCATCATCTAAACCAGGGGTGGGCAATTATTTCAGGTGGAGGGCCACTTATTGAGTTTTGGCAAACTGTCGAGGGCTGCATGAGAGGCAACCAGGGGCAGATAAATGTTAATTTTCTAAAATTTTTAGGGCCCCTGTGGGCTGGATAGAATGGCCTGGCAGGTTACATCTAGCCCATGAGCCACATTTTGCCCACCTCTGATCTAAACTCTCCATAAGGCTACAGTCAAACCTGACACAACACAAGACACCACCCTCAGATCTGCCACAGGTAAAGCAGGGGAACCACTGCAGACAATGACCTGCTTCTATGAAATGTTGCCAATATCCACTTAAGAGGTCCAGGGTAGAGGGCCATACCCCTTGCTACAGAGGAAGGCAAATGCCCCCAGTTCATA
Source organism: Alligator mississippiensis (assembly GCF_030867095.1). Lineage (NCBI taxonomy): Eukaryota > Metazoa > Chordata > Crocodylia > Alligatoridae > Alligator > Alligator mississippiensis. Next base: position 26,929,870 of record NC_081831.1, read on the forward strand.
CCAATCTGATGGGGCAGAGGGGTTGTTGGTTGTAGCCGTGTTTGTCTAAGGACATTGGCAGACAAGGTTCTTTGGGTAAATGTGATATCTTTTAGTAAACCAATTAAATAGTTGGGAAAATTGTTCTTTGCAAGCTTTTGGGCACAAACACCCTTCTCCAGGCATAGAGAGAGTCTGCTAGTGAATTGTGTGCTCTCCTGGGTAGAATAGAAGCCAATATGCAAAATACAGGCATGTGAAAATGCAAATGCGTGGCAGTGAGGATCAGAGCATGGGAGATAATAGGTGAGAGACAGGGGGTAGGTGGGGAGGAGGAGGAAGAATGTTCACCTGGTGATAGATTGTAGCTGGTAAAATGCAGACAGGTTACCTGGGGTTATCAGATGCTAGGCAGGTTATAATGTACCATAAATCCAATGATACAGGGTCTGATCCTGCCTCAGGCAGGGGGTTGGATTAGATGTGATTTCTGGAGGTCCCTTCCAGGCCCATTTCCATTTTCATGATTGGCCTGAGGGATGGCCCTGGTGGGACAGACAGTCCTGGCCAGTTCTATGTCCCTGTAACCAGGACTCAGCTGCTCCCTTGATACCCTCCTGCCCAACAAGGGGTCCAGTAGACAGCTCTCAAGGCCACAAGGTAACATCAGGTCCATCCTGGAGAGGCCAGGCCCCTCTCTGCCAGCAGTCCATGTGTGTAAGGGCAGTATTCTCCCCCTCTCCATGGAAATTATAAGAATTTAAAAACATCCAGCAGACCTGGTCTAGCTGCACAGCCATCCTGGCTGCCACTCCATCTCCGCTCTGAACCAGGCTCCATGTCCTTCTCCAGTCTCCCCATGCCTCTGGGATGGAGCTAGGCCCTACGTGGGGTAGGCAAGAAGAGGCTGAGCAGATGCAGGTGTTGGGGAGTCCTGAACACTCCTCACCCATTTTGGCTGCACTGGGTGTGCCAATGCATTCCTTCTCCCAGTCTGAATCACAACCCTGAGCATGAGTGAAGTGGGTGGTAAGGGAGGGTGTTTCAAGGGAGCTGAAAGGCACAGGCCAGGAATCACACCCCATGCTAATAAAGCAGTCCCAGGAAAGAACAGCGATCACAAGCCACGACTTGGCTTTCCTGCTCCATTGCCCAAGAGATTGTTCTCTCCAAGAATTGGGTGGGAAAAGATTTGAACCTGAAGTATATCAAACTCCCCCACACCAAGGCAGAGGGTAGAAAGAGAGTTGAGACCTTGTCACCCAGCCACGAGCTGGTCCTGTTGCTCAAGTGATCGGATCCCCATAAACTGGTGTCTAGTTGAGAGGAACTTGTTTTGACTTCTCTTGTGCTTCTCCAGATAAAAGACTCCCCAAGGCCCCCTGCGTGTTGCATGGGCCTGGGTAGCATTTGGACTCTGTAGGGTCCTGAGCAGCAAGGAGGGGAAAGTTGCTTTGGAAAGTGCTTTAAGCAGCACTTCCAGATGAAGCCAAAGAACATTCCCACAGGGGCCTGGCTGGACTGGGAGTATCAGGGAAGCCATGGAGGGACCTCCTCTGGGTGGGTAGCCCTAAGAATCCCCAACAGGGGAAGCAGAAGTCAGACAGGACCTGGTAAAGTCTGCCACAGAGGGGATGAACCGGCTCAGCTCTATCAGGATGCAAAGAGAAGCCTCCATCATCTTCACCATCTTGGCTGGCTTGAGAAACCACGTTAGGATGTTTTGGGGAACAAACACTGGACCTGAGGGGTTGTGCCTGCTGGTGCCTCTCAGCCAGCCTGGCAGAAGGACACACATCTCAGCATTCTGATTGCTTTCCCTCACTGCCCCCAGGACAGCTGTGAGTCTCCCACACAGCATCGCCAAGCATTCCTTCCTGAAGGGCCCTTAAAGGCAATGTCCCTCCACCATCTTCCCTAAAGCCAGCACCTGTGAGGGCTCCCAGCACCTCTTTGGCCCCACTCCCCTCACTTGCTCCAGGTCCCATGGATATAATGCTTCAACTGAGCTGGCAGGAAGGGCTTGGGCCAGACCCTGATGGAGAGGCTGAGAAGGGGAATGCTTTGGGGAACTGGTTATCTGAGGCCAGTGAGAGCCTGATGTTCCTGGCTGAGAATGCAGGGGAAGAGTACTTTAGCTTTGCAAGGGCATATGATGGGCAAGATGGACCTCTGGTCTGACCCAGTCCATAGTCTTTCTTATGTACTGGGAGGGGATGGAGGAGGCAAAGCAGTGGAGCAGGTGCTGGGGACATGGGTTGTGCCCACATGGCTAGCTCAGGCAGGCATGAGAAGCTTTTCAAACCTCCTCTCCCACTGCACCAGCAGCTCTAGCAAAGTCCCTGTCATCAATATAACTCTGCCAGCAGAGGACAGTGCTGCTCTACTTCAGCCCAGGTCATCTGTGAGGCAGTGCAGCCAATCTCTCCACTGGTCCAGGCCACATCTACACTGCTGGGCATGGCTACAGGCAACAGGAGAAACTGTAATGCTGGGGGCCTGAGTCTCCCCATGGGAAGCTGCTTTCCTGGCAGTGGCACAGAGAGAAACCCCTCCCAAGGAAGGCTGACAACAGCAATTTATTTATTAGATTCACATATTGCCATAGCCAAAAGGCTCAGAGTAGCTTACAATAAGCAGCCAACACACAGGATTCCTCACACAATATTCCAGAATGCAAGAGCTCCAACCCCCTGCTTAATGCAAGCAAATGCTGCTACAGATCCTAACCACCACTTTCATCCAGAGACAAGAGACATTTCTGAACCTCACCCTCATGCTCCCCTCCTAACTACTACCGCCACTGCTCCCTTCTCCCCCCAAGCCTGCACCCCATCTCCAGCAGAGCAGCTGCAGCTATAACCCCCCCCACCCCACGACAGACCCCCAACTCCTCCTCCCTCCTGCACAATATTAAGTTCCAAAGAAGTTGAACACAAAGTAAAATAAATGGTTTCTGTGTCTGCCGTGGAGCCAAGCCATGCAACGGGGCATCCTTAGGTGCAACACAGACAATTGACCCAGGAGAAACTAGGACCCACCTAGCACAGTCCTAAGCTTATTTGTATTCTCTGGCCCAGATGTGACTTGTAAATCTAACTGTGACCTATTTAGACTCCTGGCAGACCACCTTGCATCCTCATGACCATGCAAACTCAGTGCCAGAGGAATGAAGAGACAAGGTCATTTCAGGACAGGCACTGGACATTTTCCTACAGGGCACAGGCTGCAGGGAAGAGGAGGTGGTGGCAGAAACGGACCCATGCGAGTCATGAGGGGCTGGTCCATGGGTTCCCTGGTGGTTGGTGAGAGAGGAGCTATGCCGGAAGCTGAGCCCACACTGCACACAGTGGTAGGGCTTCTCCCCTGTGTGCAGACGCTGGTGATCAGTGAGGGAGGAGCTATGCCGGAAGCTCATTCCACACTCGGCACAGCCATATGGCTTCTCTCCAGTGTGCACACGCAGGTGGTTGGTGAGAGATGAGCTAATCCGGAAGCTCATTCCACATTCATTGCAGCAGTATGGCTTCTCCCCCGTGTGCACACGTTGGTGGTTGATGAGGGACGTTCTGTGCCTGAAATTCCGTCCGCACTCACTGCAGCCATACGGCTTCTCCCCGGTGTGCAGGCGAAGATGGACACGCAGGTAAGATAGGTTGTTGAAGCTCTTCTGGCACTGGGGGCAAGGGTGTGGCTTCTCCCCTGTGTGCACACGCTGGTGGACACGGAAGTAGTATGGGTTATTGAAGCTCTTCCCACAGTCCCCACAGTGGTGCATCCTCTCTGTGCTGTGGACAAGCTGGTGCTTGGCAAGTGAAGAGCTCTGGGAGAAGTTCTTTCCACACACGGCACAGTGGTATGGCTGTTCCCCAGTGTGCAGGCGCTGGTGCACACGGAGGTAGGATGGGTCATTAAAGCTCTTCCCACAGTCCCTGCAGTGGTATGGCTTCTCCCCTGTGTGCACACGCTGGTGGACTTGGAGGTGGAATAGGTGGTTGAAGCTCTTTTCACACTGGGTGCAGCGGTATGGTTTCTCCCCGGTGTGCACACGCTGGTGGACGCGAAGGTGGTCCAGACGGGCATAGGTCTTCCCACACTCCAGGCAGAGATGGGGGCGCTCCCCAGAGTGTGTTCTTTGGTGCTCCACAAGGCGGTATCTGTACCTGAAGCTCTTTCCACACTGGCCACAGGAGTGGGCCAGCACTTTACTGTGAGTCCGTCCATGCAACTCAAGCTCCTGTTCATCACTAAAGCTCTTTCCGCATTCCCCACAGATATATAACACCTCCCTGCTATGGATGTTGTCCTCATGGCTCCTTGGGGGTCTCTGCACAGGGCTCTTTTGGGGCTCAATGGTTTTCTGTGCGCATTGCATAGGGAGCTGGTTTCTAACTGGTTCAGGCTCCTCCTCAGCTGGGTTCAGTATCCTGGCACCTGCTGGATAGAGAAGACAACCAGAGATAAGCTCCTGTGCACAGCTATTCCCCTGTCCCAAACAGACCGCAGAGTAGGGCCAGGTCTAGGCACTTGAATACTCAAGAGGTCAAATGCTAAGTGGCCACATTGCAAGGGATGGAGGAGCAGGTCAATGCATGAATTCACTAGTACCCTAGTACATTTCAGTTTCAGTTTCCCAGTGGTTCTGTCCCAAACCAAAACCCAGTCTAAGCAAGGAGAACTACACTGCTTTGGATTTCTTAAAAGGAGACACAGGTGGCATACGTGCACTAGCAAATGATCGGACTGGTTCTATGCCAACTAGGGCTGAGGGTGAGACCAGAGGAAGAATGAGGCTCTCTAAGGGCTCGTCTATACAACAGCACTGGGGGGACTGGAGAAGAGTCCTGCCACGCTTTAGACTCAATAAGTGAACCTGTGAGCCTGCCTGGGGCTCCTCCCCAGTACTTGCTCATCAGTTATGAGCCTTTGGCAGTCCTAAGACTAGTACCTGACAACAGGTCTGAAGTAGCCTTGCTGGCAAACTTCCAGGTCTCCTGCATCAGCAGGCAGGGGTGTGTGGGGAATGCTGAGCATAGTTATCTCTGGGATACAACATTGCTGCTGTGGTATAAGCAAGCTCTAAGGGCTGCTAGTCTTAGAAATAAAACCCAAATGATGTCAGCCCTTGTCCCACAAGGAAACATTTCTGAAAGGGGAAGATTAGAAGCCAGGCCTGATATAAGATTTCTAGCTTTCCATTCTGGAAGAATCAAAGCTCTGCTTCCTACCTGCGTGTAGAGAAGTGCCTGATCTGAGGAATAAATCCATGGAATTTTCTTCTTCTAACAAGTACCAGGTGTCCTCTGTGTTAGAAGAACCTGCAACGGAACAAAGACTTTGGAGGTTAACTTCCATGTGGACTCGGGGTCTCTAGCCAGTTAATTGAATCTAAAACAGCAACCCAGCCACAGATTCAGGCAAGCAGAGGCATGATTAAATGAGCTAAGCCACAACACGTGTGTAATAATTTTGTGGATGGCTTCCATGACCCCATTAACTGAATGTGTGGCAGGGTCCCAGCAGTATGTCAGGGCTGTGGGATGGGTTCCAATACAGATTCAAAGCTGCGACCAACAATCAGTCGACTGTCAGCCTCAACCCCGAGACCACACCTGTTGACTGGACATAGGTGGGGAGTCCTGATTACCCCTCACCCCTTTGGCTGTGCTGGGAGTGTCACTACATTCCACCTCCCAAATCCTCTGATCACAAAAGCAGCTCAGTCTGAATCATAATCATTAGAATGTGAGAGAAGCAGATAGTGAGGGACAGTTTCAAGGGAGTTAAGATGCAAAGGCCAGGGATCACACCCCATGCTAATAAGGTGACCCTAGGAAATAAAAATGGTTATAGGCCATAACTCAGTTTCCCTGCTCCCTACTCAATTGGCCAAAAGATCCTTATCTTAGAGAAACAGGTGGGAATACAGAAATCAAAACATGAACTGTATCTAACTCCCCCACACCAAGACAGAGGGGCAGGAGTCTGAAACTTTCCTTAAACCCTGTGGACGGATTCTGAGGGCCCTGAGACCTTGCCACCTAGCACTGAGAATGTCTTTGTATTCTCTACTGGATGCAGCTTCTCTTGTTAACATTGCCTGACTGATCAAATCCCAGTAGGCAGGAGTATAGTTTGGAGAACTTGCTTTGGCTTCTCTTGCCTTCTTTGAATAAAATAAAAGCCCCCAGAGATATCTTGGGTATAACAACACAGATTTCTACTTGCCAGGGCAGGGGAGCCCAAGATTGTGATCTTGGGCTCCCCTTCCTCTGGAAAGTAGTAATGGCATGACTGGGATCTGATCCCCAATCCCAAAATCTCATACCCTGCCATGCAAGTGTAGCAGGACAGGAGGCACAATTGTTGGGATCAGGGAACAGAATCTGTTGTGCCATTAAGTGAATGTCTGCCAGGGGCCATACACCTCATCATGCCTTATCAGAGGACTCTGTAGAGGTAGGGGCACCTTGAACTGGAGTGTAGCTGTTGGCCATCCTATAGAGATCCTCATCAAGGTGCCCAGGCCTCAAATTCCAGAGAAGGGGTTTATTTGGATTTCATCACCCAGCAGCCCTAAGAAGGGAATCATTGTCTGTGCCAACATCATTGAATTGCAAGGACTGGGAACACGTACATGCCTTGACAACACAGATCAGGGAAAGCTGTCCAAGGTCAGTGCCTTCGGATGGCAGCTCAGAGCAGGTTTGCAGGGTTCTAGCTCTCCCCATCACTGGTTATGAGTGCTCAGGCAGGGGTAGGGGGATGATAGCTATGACTCACCTGGGGACAGGCCTTCAGACCACGTCCTTTCTCCATGACCCTCATCCTCATAGACCCAGAGCTCCACCTCCCCTCGGTGGATGCGGCAGATCAAGTCAGGTGCGGGACCTTGATATCCTGTTTTGGGGAAGTGCATGAAGGGTAATTATGCTTGGTTACTCTTCACTCAGTTCCCATTTGGGATTTGAGGAATGGGTCCAAAGGACTCAAACGTTCTGAGGGGACCTTGAAGGAACAGGGAAGGTGGACATTTAGTATCAAGAAGGCACTCCAGGCAGAAGCCTTCAATAGATGATGGCTTTTGTTACCCAGAAAAACAGAAGAATGGATGTATGAGATATAAAGCATCAACCTACTCAGAGGTATCTAAAAGGTATAAAACTCCTGGTAGCACAACAGAAGGTGGGCAGAGGCCCAGTGATCTTTGTTGGGCCTTAAATTATACTTAAATCATTCAAAATTAAAATAAAGCTTTATAGTCGCTGCTTACACTGTTCAATTATCATTTAATTTTTACACTTAGCATAAGTCGACTCCATATACTTAGTGTAGGTTATTTTCTTAGCATAAGTTAGAACTATTTTTAATATTTTAAAGGTCATGCTTCTCAGTTTACAAGTTAATCTATTTTATAGTTCATACTTAAAGGTTTAGATCAAAAAAGTTGTAAAGCAGCACATAGGCCTCCTAAAGGTTATAAAATTCCACTATATTTGACGTTTAACATGTTTCTGTTTGTGGTATGAATGTGGCACATGTGAAATAGTGAAAAGAAGAAAGCACACCTGCAACAGGCAGCAGACCTGAAGTCAACGGCCGAAGATGCATACAGATAAGGCCAAGGTGAAGAAATCCGCCCACGACATCTGATCAAACCAAGACAACAGCTGACATAAAGGAGCAGCTAACGTAAGAGGTGGCAAAGAATTGCTGGAATAAGTATGGGCGAGATAGAGTCCTTGGGTGATAGCTCTGCAAGAATAGAGTCTCAATATGCATGTCCAACAAACGCCCGGCTCCATTCATCTTCACACCTGATTTGGCTGGCGACCAAATCAAGTTGAGCAACTGAACATAGTAGCATCTTGCAGAACAACTTTTGCTGCTATAGTGTGTGTGTGTGTGTGTGTGCGCGTGCGTGTGCGCGTGCGTGCATGCAAGTTTAACATAGATATATAAGAACATAAGGTATTCTGTACTGCATGAGAACAATGTATTAGTAATGATTTAGTTCCCCTCGAGGGTGGGCTAACAAAAACAGGAGTCATCATTGACTCCAAGATGAACATGGGCCGACAATGCGAGGTCATGGTCGGCAGGGCTAACCGGACCCTATCGTGCATCCACAGGTGCATCTCAAGTAGGGCCAAGGAAGTGATCCTCCCCCTCTATGCGACACTGGTCAGGCCACAGCTGGAGTACTGTGTCCAGTTCTGGGCACCCCACTTCAAGAAGGATGTGGACAACATTGAGAGGGTCCAGAGGAGGGCCACCCGCATGATCTGGGGACAGCAGAGCAGACCCTACAATGAGAGGCTATGGGACCTGAACCTGTTCAGCCTTCACAAGAGAAGGCTGAGGGGGGACCTTGTGACTATCTATAAACTCACTAGGGGGGACCAGAAGGGTTTGGGGAAGACCTTGTTTCCCCTAGCACCCCCTGGGATAACAAGGAATAATGGCCACAAGTTGTTGGAGAGTAGGTTTAGATTAGACATCCGTAAGAACTACTTCACAGTTAGGGCGGCTAGGATCTGGAACCAACTTCCAAGGGAAGTGGTGCTGGCTCCTACCCTGGGGGTCTTTAAGAAGCGGCTTGATGCCTACCTGACTGGGGTCAATTGGGCCCAGTTTTCCTCCTGCCCAGGCAGGGGGAATGGACTTGAAGATCTACAAGGTCCCTTCCGACCCTACTTCTGTGATTCTATGATTCTAGTTTAGCAAGTCTATTGTTATACTTCACTAAACGCAGCGTATGACCTTGTGTCCCCCTCGCCCCTGGCTCTCCTCAGAGCAGAGAAAACGTGTGTTCTCTGCTGCATGCACCTGCTCTTGGTCATGTAGCCCGATTGATAATATCCCAGGAAACCAGACTCCAAGTTCAGAGGAACTTCCATTGTTTTCTCCTGTACTTTAAAGATGCCTTACTGAGAGTGCAGGAACAAACCATCCTGATGTGCAGGAAGACTAGTATGTATGGCAGAAGACCAACTTGGCTTAGTAGGGAACTCTTCAGTAAACTAAATCACAAAAAGGAAACTTATAAAAAGTGGAAACTTGGACAAATAAGTAGGGAAGAATATAAGAGCATTACTTGGACGTGCAGGGATGAAGTCAGAAAGGCCAAAGCACAACTGAAGTTGCAGCTAGCAAGGGATGTGAAGGATAACAAGAAGGGTTTCTACGAGTATGTTGGTAGCAAGAGGAGAATCAGGGAAAGTGTGGGACCCTTACTGAACAGGGGAGGCAACCTTGTAGCAGAGGGTGCAGAGAAGTCTAAAGTGCTCAATGCCTTTTTTATCTCCACCTTCACAGGCAAGGGCAGCTCCCAGACTACTGCATCTGGCAGCACAATTTGGGGAAGAGGTGAGCAGCCCACAGTCCTGAAAGAACACGTTACAGACAACTTAGAAAAGCTGGATGTGTACAAGTCCATGGATGGGATACACCCAAGGGTGCTGAGGGAGTTGGCTGATGTGATCGCAGACCCATTGGCTATCATCTCAGAAAAAGTCATGGCAATCTAGAGAGGTCCTAGATGATTGGAAAAGTGCCCATATTTAAGAAACAAGAAGAAGGATCTAGGGAACTACAAGCCAGTCAGCTTCACCTCAGTTCCTGGAAAAATCATGAAGCAGATCCTCAAGGAATCCATTTCTAAGCACTTGAAGGAGAAAAAGGTGATTAGCAACAGTCAGTATGGATTCACCAGGGGCAAGTCATGCCTGAACAACTTGAAATAACCCAATTGCCTTCCATGATGAGGTGACTGGCTCTGTAGATGCAGAGAGACTGGTGGATGTAGTATAACTTGATTTTAGCAAAGCTTTTGATACTGTCTTCCACAACATTCTCACAGGCAAGCTAAGGAAGTATGGGCTGGATGAATGGACTGTAAGGTGGATAGAAAACTGGCTGAAGCATTGGGCTCAGAGAGTAGTAATAAATGGCTCACTGTCTAGCTGGCAGCTGGTGTCAAGCGGAGTGCCCCAGGGGTTGGTCCTGGGGCTGGTTTTGTTCAGTGTCTTCGTTAGTAGACCTGGTAGATGGCACAGAATGCATCCTCAGCAAATCTGCAGATGACACCAAGCTGGGGGAAGTTGTAGATATGCTATAGTGTAGAGTTAGGATTCAGAGTGACTTAGACAAATTGGAAGATTGAGCCAAAAGAAATCTCATGAGTTTCAACAAGGACAAGTGCAAAGTCCTGCACTAGGATGTAACAATCCCATGCACCAGTACAGGCTGGGGGCTGACTGGCTGGGCAGCTCTGCAGAAAAGGAACTGGGGGTTACAGTGAACAATAAGCTGAATATGAGCCAGCAGTGTGCCCTTGTTGCCAAGAAGACAAATGGCATACCGGGCTGCACTGTTGGGTGTGTTACCAATAGGTCAAGGGAAGTGATTATTCCCTTCTATTAAGCACTGGTGAAGCCACATCTGGAGTACTGTGTCTTGCCCCCCACCCCCCTACAAATAGGATGTGGACAAATTGGAGAGTCCAGAGGAGGGCAACAAAAATGGTTTGGGGGCTGGGACACACGACTTATGAGGAAAGACTGAGGGAACTGGGTTTATTTAGCCTAAAGAAGAAAAGACTGAGGGGGGACTTAATAGCAGCCTTCAACTACCTGAAGTGGGGTTAGACATTAGGAAGAATTTTCTCAGTAGGAGGGTAGTAAACCACTGGAACAGGCTACCCAGAGAGGTGACTGAAGCTGCATCCTTGGAGGTTTTCAAAACTTTGGCTGGGGTGATCTAGTTGTGGCTGGTCCTGCTTTGAGCAGGGGTTGGACTAGATGACCTGCAGACCCTTCCAACCCTAACTTTCTATGATTTTATGATCCTGGGTGTAACAACTTGATCAATGACAGCAGTGGGGAGAAACCAGATTTAAGCCAGCAGCTCAAACTTCATGAGAAGAGTATAATAAAAACTAGGAGAGGAAGGGGATATTTCTGAACTCCCCCAGCTCCAGGGAAAAGCAAGAAACAGAACTTACCCAGAGAAACAAGGGCTTGGTAATTCCTCAGCATCTGGTCCTGGTAAAGCATTTTGTCTCTGTCTTCCAGCAGCTCCCACTCCTTCTGGGTGAAGTACAGCGCCACGTCCTCAAAGGCCTCCTGGAGCTGCAGGCACAAGCAGTACGCACTCAGTCCCTTCTGCTCCAGCCTCATCCAGCCCCCACAATCCTGTGCCTTCCTCTGCACTCTAAGGATTTGCCAGCCAGGTTACACTGGACATGGATGTGAAACATCCCGCCGCTCAGTTGGTACAGGTTCCCCAGAAAAGCCCCAGGTGTTGACACAGCACAGGGTTTGTTTATACTAGAGGGAACTGATGCTCTAGCTAAAGCAGCAATGATCCTAGGAATTAACTATTTTCCCCTAGACACCTACCCAGGGAATACCAGGGCCTTGCAGGGCAAGGTCAGGAGTCTCCTCCTGCAGTTGTGGTGGACAACACTTTGCTGGCCTCAGTGTGAGCATCTGTTGACATAAATAGTTGCTATGAATAGTTTCACATGCAGGACATCACACCCAGGCCTAGAAACAAGAAGGACTTCGGTGCCCCCGGAACGTATGTAATCTTACCAGAGCCGGGGCTGCCGCAGCCATCCCTGCTGTATTCCCGGGAGGAGGGGAAGTGAAGGGCAGGGGCAGAAAGGGGGGACGTGAATCTGCAGTGGTCTGGGCTTGACTGGCGCAGGCTGAACTCATCGACCTGGAAACAGGAAACGTAAGAGAGCGAAGCATCGCAGTGCCACGCGCAGGGGCTGCTCGCCAGATCCTGGAATCACAAAGCATCTGGATTCCCTCGGGCACCAGTCACAGCCGCAGCCCGGAGCAGCAGACAGCCCCAGCTCGGGGGCTGGGACCCATGTCACTGCCCTGCGACTTGTCCCAAACGGAGCTCCCAATGGATCTCCCTCCAGGGTCCTCAGGTGCACCAGCGTGGCGCTCCCCGCTCTACCGCCCGGCGGTGCCGGTGCAGCTCTGTCCCTCCACGGCCCCGGGCCGGAGGGACCCGCCGGGCGTCTTCGCAGAGATGCCGCAGCTCCTCGGCGCCGGGCTCGGCGCTCCGGACCCCCAGCTCCTGCAGGCGGCACCCGCGCGCGCGCAGCGGGACCAGGCGCCGGGGCCTGACGTCACCACGCACCGCGGCCCACTCGGGCGGCGGCCCGCCTCTTGCGGGGTGGGGGCCAGCCTCCGCCGCTCTGGTAGCCCCGGGGGACGGCGGCTCGATGGTCGCTCCGCTCCTCCTACCAGCCCCGCCCGGGGCCGCGCTAACCCGTTCCTTCCCGGGCTACCGCAGCGGCGTGTGCCCGGGCACGCGTGCAGGTGTTCTTCAGCATTCCCGCGTGCACGTGTGCGTGCCCGTGGGCTCGATCACGTGTGCCCCCGCGTGTGCGGGTGGTGGGGGAACGTGCCTGTGCGCCTGCGGACGGGGCCTGGCCTTCGTGTGCTTGCCCGCGTGCACGGGTGAGCGTGCGTGTGGCTGTCGGCCTGTGCGGCTGTGTTCTGCATCCGTGTGCGCGTGCACGTGCACGTGCCATGTCCCCCATGGTCCCCGGGCCGGGGGGCACCTCCGTGACGCATCCCAGGTTCCTGTTCCCGGCAGCGAGGCGCGGCCCAGAGCCCCTGCCCTCCGGCCCCTCGCGAGCTGCAGACACGCGGGTCTGACCCGTGCCAGCACAACGGGGGCCCTGCTCGCGCATCTGTCGCCAGGACAAGCCCCTTCAGCACAGGGAAACCCAGCCCCAAGCGGGTGTGGAGACCTTTGGGCAGGGCCGCCGCCTGGCTGAGGGAACAGCCTCCTGTCCTCCAGCCCCCCGGGACCTCACACTCGTCACTGCGATGGGGCAGGAGGCAAAGGCCGAGGAGGGGCCCGGCTGCCCCACAGGGAGGGCCTCGCTCCTGCAGGGACCGACTGGTCAGGGCGGGTGAGAGGCGCTAAGGCCAGATCCTGATCCACTGGATAGGGGCCCTGCTCACGTCCCCCAGAAACTGTTCCTGGGTCTTTTTGTGTGATGTGGTTTAAGGGGAAGGAAGGGGCAGTGTCCAACAGCAACTCCGGCGCAGCCCTGAGGACAGGGGGGAAGTCCGGCCAGGACGTGGCTGAGGAGGTCAAACCTTAAGAGGCCACAGCCATGACAGAGCCCAGTTCCTCTTGGACTGTTGCATCTCCATGAGGAAGGATAAAGCCAGGAGCTGCTGCCTTTTGTTTCTGTCTCACTGGTTCAGACTCCCCCATAGCCCCAGGGCTGGTGAGCAAGGAGATGGTGGGGGGTGACTTGGAGCCCAGCCCCAACCTGGGAGCACGGGAAGCTGAGCTGAACGGAGCGGGCATGGCCGGTGACGTCCATGAGAACCAAACGACCGTGTCGATGGAAAGGCCCTCCCTGGTGTGCAGCTCCACAGCCCCTGCACTTCAGCCCAGCCAAGGACACAGTGAGGAGAACATGGGTTTGACCTGGAGGGAGGTCTCAGGTCTGTGATACCATGTCTGTGTCCATGGCACTGGGCCCCCCAGAGTAGTTCATGCAGGAACCATTTCTCCTCATGGCCTCCATGGAGCCCAACACCCCAGAGGCAGGAGGGCAGCTCCCTGGGGCCTAAGGGGAGGGAGCCTTTCCCTTCCCCCCCTGGGGTCTGCCCTGATGGTGACAGGACAAACCACCCCAGCTCTGCCCACCCCTGCCATGGGCAGAGGGGTCGAGTCCCCAGACCAGGGCTGCGCAGCCCAACCCCCAGGGCTGGGGGGCAACTACCACAACTGCCCCTTTGGAAGGAACCATTGTTGGGGGGGGAGTTCCACCCCCAGGGGAGCCAGTCTGGGGTATTATTTTCCCCTCCTCTAAAGACATTATAAATAAACCCCTTCCCCTCACATAGTGCCTCCCTTTCACCCTTGAGGAATTAAACATACTTAAGTGCTGGGGCACTTTCCCAATCTCCTGCCCCCCCCCCCCCCCCATTGAAAATGGTCCCTTTCAGACCTGGGCGAGGGAGAGTGATGTCTCCAGGAGACACATGGGCCCAGGGTGCTCCACCCCAGAGCCAGCATCCTGGAGGGGCAGGGGCAGAAGGGACCTGGACTTCTGCTTCTTCCAGGCTGAGGACAGCAGGGCTGGCATACAGCAGGGGTGGACACCTATTTGGGCTAAAGGGCCACTTAACGAGTTTTGGTGAGCTGTTGAGGGCCGTGCACATAAAAATCTTTCAGAAGACATCATTGTAACAAATTATAGATAAAGAGTAAATCTTATACTAAAAATCAAACAACTACTGTAAAATATTTTAATTTTATTTCAAAAAATATTTTGTGTCCTGATTTATGTTTTTTTTAGTGTATATATAAGTGATTACATGAAGGCTCAAAACAAGTCTTACTCTTGTATATTGAAAAAATAGGTTAAAGAAAAACAAACTCACTCAATGGGAAGGATGAAGAGGGACCTACTGAAATTGTGATTTTTGTGGAAACTGTGATTTCAGGCAGGCTCTGTAAAAAATGGTGGGCTCTGATTTTGGCAGGCTTGCAGGCCCCAGCCCATTCTGCTCGGGCTCTTTGGCCAGATGTGTGGGGAGTTTGTGCCATGCCCAGCATGTGAAAATAGTGGCCAGCCTTGCAATCTGACCACAAAATCAGCCAGCCACATCCTTGAGTTCAGTAGACCCCTAAGAATGAAGTCTTGAATGTGAATTAACCAAAGAATCAAAGTCAGGCATCATCTCTGTTGTTGCTATGCGGACCACTCCTGCAAATTGGTCATCGCTCACTGAAAACCTGAGATTTGATTTACTGACTTTCATCACAGAAAATGTCTGCTCACATATGTACATTGATCCAAACACCACAAGCATCTTCTGGGCATTAGCCTTGATCTTTTGAAAGTTCTGTTCATTGAGAGATGCATAAAACCTAGGAAGCGGCACTAATTTGAACTGCTGTACAAGCAATGCATCACACTGCAGGTCAATGAGCTCAAGTTGGAGCTCAGATGGAGCATTGTCAACATCAAAGGTAAAAGGTGAGGAGACCAGAGACAGGTCATTTTCTATCATTTGAAAATCCTCAAATTGGCGAGACAATTCAGCATGCAAGTTGAGTAGTGACGACATGTACTTTTCCAGGTTTTGATCACAAACAGTTACCTGCTGCAATGTAGGAAAATTGCTGAACTCCTTGTTTCCTATCTGATGGGAGAAAAGGAGTAACTTCATCATAAATGACTTCACACTAAAATGCAACTCATGAGCAAAAAGCCCCTTCCTGTGTAGTCTTGAATTCAGATCATTCATGAGGCCCACAATATCAACAGCAAATGCAAACTCAGAGAGCCAATCTGCATCATTCAGCTGTGGGAAAGCTGAATCTTTTTCTTCTAAGTTCAAAAACAAACCAATCTCAGTTCTCAGTTTCCATACACTTTTCAAAACTTTACCCAAGCTAAGCCATCTTACATTGGTATGATACAGGACATCTGTGTGCTCAGATTCAGATTCCTCAAGCAGAGGTACAAACTGTCTGTGGTTTAATCCTTTTACTCGAATGTAGTTGACCAGTTTTGTAACCGTGTCCATGACAGTGCTCAGTTTTAGAACACTTCTATAGAGGGCCTCTTGATGAATACTGCAATGCAAAAAAATAATGTTCTGTTCTGGATTTGTTTCTTTGACTTGGTCTTGAATACTTTTCAGCAATCCAGTGTGTTTGTCTGTCAAGTTTGGATTTGTGTTGATAGTCACACACACCAATTTTTTCCAATCCACTTCTAATTTTGACATGCATTGATTTACTGCCTCCAATAAATCTTTTCCAGTTGTTGTGCCTTCCATGGACTGTACTGATGCCAGTTCTTCTGTGAGCTCAAAATTTTTGCTGATACCACGAATAAACATCAAGAAATGGGCTGGGTCCTTGACACAACTTTCCTGGAGTGCCAATGCAAAATATGAGAAATTGTTGACCTTCCTCTTCAACTGCAGGTCCAGGTTCTTAGAGATATCCTCGACATGTCTCTCAATAGTTTGCCTTGACAAGCAAATGTTCTCAAACAGCTTGTTCTTTTCTGGGCATAAAATTGTGGCAGAGACAACCAGACATTCTTTTATAAATTCTCCTTCAGAGAATGGTTTGCTGTTCTTGACGATTGTGTGTGCAATCTCGTAGCTTGTTCTCATAATTCCATCTTGTGCCGATTCCATCCTGTACCTTGTTTGCTCTTTCTGCATTCCAGCAACCATCTCCTCAGTTTTCTTTGCTTTTTCTTTGGCAGACAAGTTCTTATATTTGGATGCATGCTTGCTTTCAAAATGCCGATTCAAATTGTATTCTTTGAACACCGCCATGCTTTCTTTGCAAATTAAGCATGCAGGTTTTCCACCCACATCAATAAAAAAATATTTAGAAGTCCATTCTTTGTTGAATATTTGGCATTCAGCATCCACCTTCCTCTTCTTTGATGAGCTCATTTTATTCTCCTGTGCAGTAGTGATATTATATATATATATATATATATATATATATATATATATATATGTATATATATTAGGGATGTAAATATCACTTTAAAGACTACCTGTTTAAACCCGTCTAGTTATATCAGTTAACAGTGACTGATATAATACATACCTACCAGTCAGATCCTGTTCTCTCTCTCTGTCAGCCTCTGGTGTTCTCTGCTCAGTTTTCCCTCTCAGCACTCTTGTTATGAAGTACTTTGACCTCCACTCCTGTCCCTATTTTCATTATTAGTTGTCCCTAGCATTCAGTAACACATCAGTAGAAGCTGCCAGTACTAAAGGGGGCTTATCATTTACTTGGCGGGCCTGGCCCAGAAAATCCCCTACGTGTTAAAAGTCCTGTCAGCCTCTGCTGCCTGTTGCCGTGGGGCACAGGAGCAAAGGCAGGAGGGACCTGGGGTCTGAGCCAGCCTTATGCTCCGAAGACGTTGCAGAAGCCAGGTTCCCAAAGGGACTGGCCACATTCTTGGAGGAAAGGAGTGTATGTGGCTATGGAGCCTGGATGTGGGGGCAACCAGAGCTTTCTGCCCCTTACTGCTTCCCCGTCCAGCAGTGGCGTTCAAGTCCATTCATAATCCCAAATGATCAGACCCTGAGGCTGGCAGTGACCAAGGACAAGTGCAGAAACCCCCTCCAGCATCACCCTCATGCCCAGCAGCTCCACGGTACAGTCTTCTGCCCCAGGCTGCTGCTGCCTCTGTGGCCCTGAGACCAGGGCTGGGCTGCATCTCAGGGTAGATAAAAATCATTGATTTAAAAAAAAAAAAAATTAAAAATCAGATTTAATTTAATTTTTTTTACTTAAAAAAAAAATTAAGATGCTCTTTAAAAAAATAAACCTATATAAAAATAGTTTTAATTTAAGATGCGTTAAAGCTCAAAGATGTCATCATGGAATAGGGATTATAATGTCTAATTATATACTATTTGAGACAATATAGTCATGTAAGCTTTTTAGAAAAAATGTATAAATAGGTCACAACAGACTATATTAGGGGCCCAATCTTATGCAGTTGCCAGAGACTCCTCTATAGATTAATATAGATTAAAGAAAATTGCTTTACCCAATGGGACCCAGTGCTGGGTCTAGATCAGTGGCTCTCAACCCTTTTTGCACCAGGACCCATTTGTAAACATTGATAGCCAGTCCCAACCCGCTGCCCCCAGGCCCCCATTGTGTGGGACGGAGCTGGATGTGTGGGGCAGGGTAGGGCATGTGTAGGGACCCAAGCAGCCCCTTGCAGGCTGCAAAGGCTTTCCTATGGCTTCCTATATTTTTCTCCTTTAAAGGAGAGTCCATTTTTAAAGTCTGTTGTTGACCCTTTCATATATCCTTGCGACACACTTTTGGGTTACGACCCACAAGCTGAGAAACATGAAGCTCCCATTAAATGTCTAGACTGAAGATCCCACTGAACATCTCTGTGGTGATGCTTAGTTTCAGTTCTCAAACGGTAGCTTTGCGTCTCCAGAGATAACATCATTGTTAACAGCACTATATGGAGAGGGGAGATAACAGACCTGATTAGCCCATCAGCCCCCGCATCTTTGCAACTCTCTACAGAGTCAAGCGCTTACCTCTCTCTAAAAGTGCAAAGTTTTAAGAAGTTAAATGAATGGAGGTCATCGAGCGCGCTCTTTTTGTAGAAAACAATGATTCAATCGAGGCTTCCCGACCAGTGGCTAAATCAAACCCACCCTGCTGTCTTCGCCGGGAAAGACACTCCGTCGCCCGCCCAGGCGCCAGGAATCGCCCCCCCCGCCCGGCACCCAGGTGCGGCCCCGGCGGGAGCGGCACCAACACGTTTGCGCTGCACGTGGGCGGCAGAGAGAGACGGCAGCACGGGCCGGGCCGGGCCCGGGGCCGCAGCTGCTGCGCGGCCCCCGCATACCCACACCTGATCCTTCAGGGTCCCGTCGGGAGCGGCCCCCTGCTTCCTGCTCCCGGTTCCAACGCCTCTGCTGCCCAGGGCGCAGCGACCATAGAGCCGCGGTCCTCCCGTGCCACCAGAGCGGCAGCCTCCCCTCCCCCCCCAGCAGGAGGTGGGCCGCGCTGCGCGGTGATGTCAGATCCCGGCGCCCGGTCCCGCTGCGCGCGCACTGGTGCTGCCTGCAGGAGCGGCGGGGGTGCTGTGGCATCTCTGCGAGGGCGCCCGGCGGGTCCCTCCGGCCCGGGCAGCCTGTGTGCGAGCCCGGGGCCGTGCGGGGACAGTTGCACCGGCACCGCCCGGCGGCGGAGCGGGAGCGCGGCTCCGGCGGACCTGTGTCCGCTCCGTGGGACGCTGCGGGGAGCCCGTCGGGCGAAGGACCTGCCAGGCAGCAACGTGAATCCCAGCCCTCGGGCCAGGGGGAGCCGCCCCGTGCTTGTGGCTGGCGCTGCTAGCGGGACCCCGCTCCGGGCCTACGGGGCTGACGGTGCCGGGGTCTGTGCCTGGCGCTGGAGCGTGGCACTCGCTTCTCTCTGCTGTTTCCAGATCCATTTTCCTGAGTCCAGCCCGGGCCACTGAGGATCTGCATCCCTTCGTTCCTGCTGCTTGGCTCCATTCCCCCCTATCTTTCCGCTCTGCAGGATGATGGCTGCAGCAGTCCTGGCTCAGGTGAACTTCACCAGGGAAATCCCTCTCGGTTATGGGGGTGCAGTGAATCCCTGAGACAGCGCTAGGGAGCTCCCCACCCCAGACCAACATGAGAAGCAAAGGGGGACAGCTGACGCTGTGCTGCAAGGCCCTGGAGTTCCCTGGGGAAGTGTCTGGGGGAAGAAGATAAATGCTGGGATCAGCTTTCCGAGGTAGGGGGTTCGCCCTGTGAGTCACTGCGAGGAAAATGGCTTTCCTGGAGGAGACACAAACTCTGCAGCGTAGGCAGCTTGCTGCTGGAGTGATGGTGGTGGCTGCTCCCGCTGGGGTGTACACAGCCTGTACAGCACCACCTCTGAGATCATATGGGTGGAAGGAAAGGAACACACTCGTCTGTCAGCAGAGCTTTGACCACACCTCTCTTTGCTCAAACAGCATGTCAGCCGAGGGCTGGGGAGATGTGAATCCCTAACTAGCATAGCCAGCCTGGCAGATGGTTGTGCAGAGTAAGGCTCAAAGCTATGTAGGTCCTGGGGATATCCTGAAGAGGTATTTGCTGGAGAAGGATTCATATCTTGGGGTCACAATTGGTAGTTTAGTTATGGCAGTGTGCTCTAGAGTAGGCACACTCCAGTCTGCGTGCACACCAGGGGCTTTGCTGGGGATCTGTCAGCTGAGCGTGGGAAGTTTCACATCCATGCCCACTGTAGCCAGGCTGACAGATCATTATAGTGCAGCATAAGGCTCAGGGCTTGGGGGGCTGGATGAGGCTGGAGCAGAAGGGACTGAGTGTGTACTGCTGGTGCCTGCAGCTCCAGGAGGCCTTTGAGGACGTGGCTCTGTACTTCACCCAGAAGGAATGGGAGCTGCTGGAAGACCGAGATAAGGTGCTTTACCGGGACCAGATGCTGAGGAATTACCAAGCCCTTGTTTCCCTGGGTAAAGTTCTGTTTCCTGTTTCTCCCAAAAGCTGTGAGAGCTCAGAAATGTTCCCTTCCTCTCCTTGTTCTGCTGTCCTCTTACGAAGTTTGAGCTGGTGATTTAAACCTAGTTTGTCCCCACTGCTGTCATTATTCAGGCCACTGTGATGTTTTGTATTGTCATAGTTTCCTTGGTTTTTTTTGGGGGGGGGGTTTCAAATCTATCCCCCTTCACTTTGGTTTTCCTCTTGGTCAAACTCCTGGTTGTTTCATATGTTGCAAGATGATGTCCTTCTGCGCTCCCCAGAGCCCACAGAATCATGGAGAAGTAGGGCTGGAGGGAAGCTCCAGAGGTCATCTAATCCATCCTCCTGCCTGAGGCAGGATCATCCCTATATAAACCGTCCTATAGAAATCCATTTTCTAACCTATTAGCAAAACAGCACGGTCAACCCTGACACAACACCAGACATAACATCTGAACCTGTCACAGGTATATCCTGTTGTTGTAGTCATTAATATATGCTCACAAGTTCCCAGGTACAGAAGAAGGCAACTCTGTACCCCCTTTTCCCTCCCAACTCCTTAGCCCATACCAATTTGACCACGGGGTAAAATTCCTTCTTGATGCTTATTCTTGCATGTGTCAGCACTGAACTTCAGCTTGTTAACTCCAGCCCAGCTGTCCAGTCTAAGATGACTCCGAATTGTGCTCCCATCCTCCAGTTTGTTCACAATCCTTCCCACTTGTGTCTTCTGCAAACTTGCTCAAGCAGCTTTCTACGCCAGCATCCAAATCATTAATAAATAGATCATCTCCAACACAGCGTTCACAAATATCGCGTTTACCTAAATCCAAGAAGACTTTGAATTTAAGATGACCATCCAATAAATAGAATCTATACATGGAAAATGTATAAGTCTGTTATAATTATTTATGTATAGAGTCTAATTATCAGTGGGGGTGGGGGTAGAGAATTTTGAATTCATCCCCCTACCTCTGCAGGAGAGAGAGAAGTGGCAGTGGAGCAGGCGGTAGGGGGTCAGGCAATAGGGGGCAGGTGGTGGGGGTGTTAAATGACCTGACCCCTGTTGCTTGCTCCTCCACACCTTGCCTCTTGCTGTCTGTTCTCTGCCCTCATTTGTCCTCCAGCCCCTCTCTAGTACAGGGCACAGAGCATGTTCAGTCCCCAGCCTGGCCACCCAGCAACTGTTGTGGTGGCAGCAGCTTTGGCCCAGAGCCAGAGTCCGGGCCTGAGGTGCTGGGTTGAGGCAGATGCTACATACAGTTGCTCTCAGCATCCAGTGATTCTCAGCCAGGGTGTTGTGGCACTGTGATACACTTTTAAGCTACCTCAAAGTATTAGCACTGTTCAGTGTGCAGACACATAGACATAATTGACAAGAGAAACCCAGAGATTTTAATATAGGATCCACGGTGTCAAAATGCTCTAGCTCAGGAGTTTTCAATGCGTACCCCTGGGGGTATTTTGGAAGGCCTGAGGGGGTACATGGCAGCGGCACGGAGGAGCTGGTGGCACTTTCAGTTTTGCTACCGCAGGGGGGACCCCCTTTCGCTTGTGGACTGGCTGCTGGGCAACTTCCCGCTTCTTGACTGGCTGCAGGGGGTACCCTGACCAAAAAAAGTTGAAAACCCCTGTTTTAGCTCATTGTGGTTTTCCTGAATTGTTTGCAACACCAACATTTGTCTGTAGTCAAGAAAAGACAAAAAACAAAATACTAGAATTTTCTGACAAGTGCCTTTAATGTGGTTGAGAGCCACTGGCTTAGTCTCTGAACTTGGGCAGAGTCAGTTGATTTAACAGCCTGGCCACATGTTAGTTTTTCTAAAATCTTAGAACTAAGGAAATTCAGACAGTTAAGATCACTTTCTTTTTCTTCTGGAATGTAACCTTCATCTCTCCTAGGTTTATAGCCATGTGCTGTTTGTAATTTCTAGGTTTTTAGCCATTCTCTTTATTTGTAATTATTTATTTTGTAATTTCCATAATCTCGCTGTTTGAGTCCAAGTAATATTTTCTTATTTTCAGGATCTGGAAAGATCTTACTAGTTTAACAGGAATAAAATAATTTGACACAGTTCCCTAATCATAAATTTAAAAAAAATAGCTTTATTAAAGTCTTCTTATAATCATTTTTAGGTCCAGTTAATTTTGTTGAGACTGGTATTAGGAATAACCCTGGTGTCTCAGACCATATCTGAGGGTCAGTCTATAACTGCTTCTTCACTCATAATAATAAGTTATATTCATTCATAAGTGGGTCTGTTCTCTTTCTTTTCAAGCTGGTAGCTAGAAATCTATAAGAAATCTTTCTCTTCCTTTTTCCTAGTACATCACAGATCACTGCACCTCTGCCTACCTTTCATGCTGCTACTTGGACTTTTATACCCTTTATATACTTCTCAGTGGTTCATATTTTTTCTTATGACTGCACTTAGCAGTGTGAGAAGGGCTGTCATTTCTTGAAAGATTTTCCTTTTGTAGTGTTTTCTCTTTCATCCTAAATGTCCACCTTCCCTGTTTTTTCAAGGTCCCCTTAGAATTGGCTCCATTCCTCAAATTCACATCAAGCCCTGGATGGTGAGTAATTAAACATAACCACCTTTTGATACACTTTCCCCCACAGGATATGAAGGTCCCATACCAGACTTGATCTGCCGCATCCAGCGAGGGGAGGTGGAGCTGTGGGTCTGTGATGATTATGACCCTGAAGAAAGTGTGCAGTCAGAGGGCGTGTCCCCAGGTGAGTCATGCCAGTTTGCCTTACCCCACCTCCTCAGAGTGACCTGCAACTCTGCCCTATCCTGCTGCCTCAAGGTACTGATCTCAAACAGTTTATCCTGGTCTCAGTTATCCAGGTAGGTGTGTGTTCCCTTGCCTTGCAATTCAAAGATGTAGGCACAAATGACCTTCTCCTTCCCCTGTTAGGGCTCTTGGGGCATGAAAACCAAATTCACCCCTCCAGCAATTCCCCATTCTCTGTCTCTTTGGAGAAGGAGCCTCAGTCACCTACTTTGGCAGGGAATCTGTCATGGAGGTGAGGACCTGCCCCCAGGAAAGCCTGACAGTGCTAGGGCCAAATCCTAGCCTGATATCCTGTTATTAGTCACAAATGTCATTTCTCCATGGTATCATGGGCTGGAATTCCCATTTTCACTCAGCAGTGTGGGAGTTAATACTCCAGCCCAAGTTGGCCAGATCTCTATAATGCACTTTGCCAGGGCATGATTTGTATTGTATTGTTTCATGGCAGTTTTCGTGGTTAGCAAGCACTGGCAGTCATTGGGGTAGGGCTGTAGGTATGCTGGGACACTTTTGCCCATTACTGCTGGTCCCCTCCATTAAATGAAACTAACATTTCTCTGTAGCAGGGGAATAAAGGCAGTATTTTGTCAGTATCTTGGACTGTATTACATAGCCCACAGGGATGGGTGGGATTCACAGACTCTCATGGTCTGGGAGATGTAAACCTGTCATGGTTCGCAACAGGATCTCTTTTCCTGCTGCATCTCTGCACCTAGAGCCCACATCCAGATTATCTCTTATGCCTGGTACAGATTCTTCTGACACAAAGGGCACCTGGGACTCATCAACAGAGGAAAATTCCTGGCACTCGTTCCCTAGAGGAGAGACTTCCCTGCAAGCAGGTAGGAAGCAGAGCTCTGCTCCCTCCAGAAGGGAGAAGTAGAGAGCTTATTTCCAGCCTGGCTCATCGGTTCCAAAATCCTCCCTTTTCAGAACATTTCTCTGAGGGATGAGGGCTGACATAGTTTCTTTTTATTCCAAGAAGCCCTTAGGACTTGCTTATACCTCAGCAGTGGTGTGTTGCAGAGAAGGCAGTGTTCAGCATGCCCCCCCACCATCCATGTCTGCTAACATGCTCCAGGCACAGAACTTTGCCAGTGAGGCTGCTTCAGTCTGGTCCTCAGATGCAGTTCTCAGAGCTGCCAGAGACAGAGAGCTTGAGAGTGATCACTGGGGTTGAGCCCCAAGTAGCCTCACTGATGAAGTCATGGGTCTGTATCAAGGGTGTCAAACTTGTCTGGTCCTGCAGGCTGAATGTGTAGTATGGGACCAGTCCATGGGCCAGATGAATGGCATGGGGCTGGCCTTGCAGGCCAGATCAGGCCCACACACCTCCCTCAGCCCTCTAGTGCTAGATCCAGCGTGTGCTACACCAGCTTTCATCCATCTGGGACCAGATGGAAACAGGCCCGGCATCTTGGGCATTTGGCTGCTACTGCGGGAACAAGCTGCAGTATTGGGCTTCTTCCCACAGTGCTGCTGGGGCCCCAGTGCTGTGGCTCTCACTTGGGTGCTTGGCAGCCCAGCAGCACAGTGGCTTCTTCCTGCAGCTGCAGCTTAGTGCTTGGGTGAGAGCTGCAGTGTTGGAATCCTAGCACTACTGCGGGAAGAAGCCCGCCATCATGGGTGCTCAGCTGCTGCTGCAGGAACAAGTCACAGTGCTGCGTGGGCTCCAGCACTGTGGGTCTTACCCAGGAACTTGGCTGCAGTTGTGGAAAGGCTCTCCTATCAAGGCTGCAAACTGGATAACCTGGATCTGGCCTGTGGCCCATATATTTGAAACTTGTGGTTTGTAGTATGGCAGTAGTCCATGAGTAGGGGCATGCTCAGTACCCTCTTTCCTCACACTTGTTACAGTCAAGGTGTAGCTGAGCTCTTAGAGAGTCTCATTCTTCCATTAGGATGATATCTCTCATCTCCCAGCTATAGAGAGTGTGGAGCCACAGCCCACCCTGTGCCAGCACACACATCCTACGTGTGTTCCTCTGAAAGATCTGAGATGATATAGTGGTGCAGTGAGTGGTAGGTGACCGAGGCAGCAAACCTGGGTGTCCACTTAGAGGGGGAATATGAACAGGAGCTGCTACCATGGCCACTGCCAGTCCAGCAACTGGAGGCAGCTGGGCTCCAGCCATTTCCTCTGCTGGTGTTGTTACCCAGAATGCAGATCCTGGCTGCTACACCTCTGAGGTCTCCTTGCTCAGATGAGATTTGGATTTGGGACAGAGCCACTGTGATTCGGTCTGAAATTCACTAGGGAACAGTAGCACAGTGTACTGACCTGCCTCTACCCCCAGCATTGGAAATACTTGGTATTGGACCTCTTTTCTCACAAAGTACCAGAGTGCCAAGTTCTGTTCTTTGCGGCCCAATTTCAAGGTTGCCTTATCTATCCAGCAGGTGCCAGGATGCTGAGCAGAGCTGAGCAACAGCCTGCTGAAGAACAGCTTGCAAACCTTGACCTGATTCCAGCCGTTAACCAGCTGCTTATGCAATGGGGACAGAGAACAGCTGAGCCCTGTAGGAGGCGTATATGCAGTGAAGGATTCAAGGGACAGAAGGACTTGAGGAGCCATGAGGGCAGCACTCCCATGGGGGAGGAACTGTATATATGTGGAGAGTGTGGTGAGAGCTTCAGGGGCCAACAGGAGCTAAGGGTGCATGGGCAAACTCATGGGAGGCAGACGGCCCACCCTTGTGCTAAGATGGAGCAGAGCTTTAACCAGCTGTCCAAGCTCAGAGTCCAGCACTGCATCCACACTGGGGAGAAGCCCTACCAGTGCACTCAGTGTGGGAAGAGCTTCAAGCAGAGCTCTACACTTACTCAGCACCAGCGCATCCACACAGGGGAGAAGCCATTTCACTGTGGGGACTGTGGGAAGAGCTTCAACCAAATGTCCCACCTACAAGTCCACCGGCGTATCCACACGGGGGAGAAGCCGTATGGCTGTACCGAGTGCGAGAAGAGCTTCAACCAGCTGTCTCACCTCCAAGTGCACCAGCGCTCGCACACGGGGGAGAAGCCCTATGGCTGTGCCAAGTGTGGCAAGAGCTTTGCCCGCCAGGACTTCCTCCAAGTGCATATGCGAATGCATACCGGGGAGAAGCCATATCACTGTGGGGAGTGTGGAAAGAGCTTCATCCACTCGTCTCACCTCCGTGTGCACCAGCGGATCCATACCAGGGAGAGGCCGTTTCACTGCACGCAATGTGGGAAGAGCTTCAGAGATCCCTCTGCTCTGACCAGGCACCAGCACATCCACACCAAGGAGAAACCACATGGTTGCACCCAGTGTACAAAGAGCTTCCACCACTCGTCCTACCTCCAAGTCCACCAGCGTGTCCACACAGGTGGGAAGCCACATCACTGTCCCAAGTGTGGGAAGAGCTTTAACCAGCTGTCCCAGCTCCGCGTCCACCAGCGTATCCACACTGGGGAGAAGCCCTACCACTGTGCACAGTGTGGGAAGAGCTTCCGGCAGAGCTCCACTCTTACCCAGCACCAGCGCATCCACACAGGGGAGAAGCCGTATGGCTGTACCGAGTGCGAGAAGAGCTTCAACCAGCTGTCTCACCTCCAAGTGCACCAGCGCTCGCACACAGGGGAGAAGCCCTATGGCTGTGCCAAGTGTGGCAAGAGCTTTGCCCGCCAGGACTTCCTCCAAGTGCATATGCGAATACACACTGGGGAGAAGCCATATCACTGTGGGGAGTGTGGGAAGAGCTTCATCCACTCATCCCATCTCCGAGTGCACCAGCGCATCCATGTCAGGGAGAAACCGTGCCACTGCAGTGACTGTGGGAAGAGCTTCAGGGATCCCTCTGCTCTGAACAAGCACCAACGAACCCACCAGCCTGCCCCTTGCCATTGACATAGGGTGGTTTCTGCCATTTCTCCACACAGTTGGTGTCCTGAAGTGGGAGAGGGGGAAAGCCTGGCAGCTGGTCTAAAGTGCCCCCACCTCCACAGTCCCCAGGTGTTGGGTTTGCATTTGCCTTGAAGATGGGAGTGTTCTCCTTTAGCGTTTAGATTATGGTTGTATGGTATGGTTTGGATAGAGCTGATCCTGCCCCAGGTAGGAAGTTGGACTAGATGCAACCTCTGGTTGGACTAGATGGTCCCTTCCAGCCCCACTTCTCTATGACTGACTCCTAGGAGAACCTCCGTAGTTGGGGTTCCGGGCTGCAGCAGGGATGGAGGAGATAAGCAGACTCAGGCCTGTGCTGCAGGAACTCTGGTTTGGTGCCCATATTGGTTGCCCATGTTGTACTTAAGGGTGGCATTTTGACATTGCCCAAGATGAGCCTTTCTTTTACTTTTCCTACTTTTGTAGTGTTAGGCTTGTTTCAGGGGAAGAATTGACTGCTTTTGGGGGAGGGGGTGCAGGTTTGGTAGAAACCTTGGGAAGGGTGGAGGATCTCTTCTGAGGTTGAGGTGGGGTGATGGGAATTGGGGAGCCGGGGGTTCAGAATGGTGTCTTACATTTGGCTGGAAGTAGCAACTGGGAGGCATGGTTGGGTAGGTGGTGGTGGGGGGTGTGTGCTCGTGTATGGGGTGAGGGGTGGGGGTTGGAGTTCTCACATTTTGGGCTGTTTGAGGAACCCTGCCTTGTATTTGTTTATTGCAAGCCTGGCTGAGACATTCATGTAAGGCAAGGTATAAATAAAACAATAAATAGCTAAGTCAGTCTACCCCTATGGGGAGTCACTGCCCAGAAAACAGCTTCCCTGGGGAGATTCAGGCACTTGTGCCTGTCTGCAGGATCTTTGATGGTGCAGTGATGATAGCAGCGCCCTTGTGTAGATAGTCTGTGCCAGCAAAGGGTGTAGATTCATGACCTCCTGGTTGATGTGGGCTGAAGCAGATGAATGTATTCCCCTGTCAGCAAAGCTGTGCCCACACCAGGTGCTTTAATGGAGCAGCTGGGTCAGTTGGAGGATGGGAAGTTTCAGTTCTGCCTGACCTAACCATGATGGTAAAACACCAATGTCCTCATTTCAAACACCATGCAACCTTGCTTCCCTTTGTTTTTGCCTCTGTGATAATCCTACAATGCCCCAGACCATACCTGCCGATGCCCCAGCACCCCTGACCCCCAAATCCTCCCAGCATCTTTCACTCTGTCCTAGGACCCCCAGTCCCCTTCACAACCACTGCTCTCCCCAGCCCCAGTGCCCATCTTCCTCACTGCCCTTATTCACTGCCACACTCTTCTGTCCCCACAGCCAGCTCAGTCTGGGTGGGGTGCTGGGTGAATGGTTTTCTAGGCTCAGGGCTTGAGCACGCGGGGAGAATGTAGTGTTTGTCTTGGGCAGCATTATAGCATTTACCGCAAGGGAAAGCATTCTGCCCTGGAGTAGGGGTTATGGGATATATGGACTGCTTTAGCAGTGTGTTCTTGGGGTGGGGGGGAGGTGCTCATGGGGAGCCTGAGGATTTTGAGGGGTCTGTAGTGAGTAGAAGAGTCCTGCAGGAATCATAGTATTTGGGGTGATAGAGGTTGGTGCAAGTGTTGCTGAGGGGTTCAAGTGACAGGGAGCCAGAGGGTCTTGGATGTGCTATAAGAAGCCAGGGCGGCTCATGGGGAATGGGAGGGATACAGAAATTAAGGGCCTTTCTCTCGCACCCTACTTGGTGAAGCTGCCTGGTGAGAAGAGCTAACATTAGTGTGGGGAAAACTGAGTCCTCTCGACCCCTCCTTGGAAGAAGGGGCCTGTTACAGGGAGGACGCTGTGGCAGGTGCTGAGGGTAGCTCCCTGGGGCCGCAGGGGAAGGAGCCTGTTCCCTTCCCCCCACCTCCGCACACTGGGGTCTGCCTTGATGATGGTGACAAGACAAACAGCTCCAGCTCTTCCCATCCCCTGCCATGGACTGAGGGGATTCAAATGCCCCAGGCCAAGGTTGCACAGCCCTAAGCCCCCCCCACCCCCAAGGGCTGAGGGTGCAGATGTGGGAGGGGGACAGCTGCCCCTCTGGAACTGCCCATTGCTGGGGGGGGGGGTAGTTATACCCCCAGAGGAGCCCCTCTGGGGTATTATTTTCCCCTCTAAGGGTATTTTAAACAAAACCCCTTCCCCTCAAATGGTACTGACTTTTCATCCTCAGAGTTAAAAAGTCCTCAGCATTGGGCAATTTCCCTATTCACTGCCTCCAGCGTGGTCCTTCCCAGCCCAAGAGCAGGGGCTGTTTTTTCCCCCTTAGGCTGGGGCAGGGTTGTCCCAGCCGCCTGTGGAGGGTTTGGGATCAAGAGTATGGTCGAGGGTAGAAAAGTAAGAAAGGTTTATTGACTTAACAAAAACACAACTACGCGTAGTAACAAGACAAACAATGACAGACAAAAGCAATTTGCATCAGCAACTTATTGGCAGTCCCCTCTGATGCCTGATACACAGCAAGTTTCTCTCCACAAAGTTCAGCGAAGTCAGGCGTCCTTTAACAGCACTGTCTGAGGGGTACCGGGAAAGACCCTGGAATGCAGTCCTTTGGGCTCCTTGAGGTCCACGGGCCCACTGATCCAGGCAACAGCTAACTAATCCTTTTTACAGAGCTGTATCTTCCTTCTGAATAGTTGCCAGATATTCCAGCCAATTTAAAGCTTCTGAATGGTTCTGATAACGTACAACCGCTCAGATTCCTTTTACTTCAACTGTCCTTAGACTGACCAATAGCAGTACAAGCCTTGCATTCTTTTGATAAGGTAATTTTAACTACGCCACAGGGCCTTACTACTTCAAGGCTTTGCTAAGTTTACTAGGCCTTACTTTATACAAGGCCTCACTACATCTTAGACTTTAATTAGGCTTTTAGCAACAACATATAGCTTAATATCTAAACAAATACAGAAAAACACTTGGTCTAATCTTCATAGAGCCTTCAGCAAGCACCTTGATCACACAGGCACACTTTTCACCTGTCACACGGGGGTAGTGACACACCTGCCCTGGGAGACATGGGAGGGGGGGAGGTGAGGGGAAATGGCTGTGGGGGGCAGGGGTGGTTCTTGTGCCATGGACAGTGGTATCAGAGGCCCCTATGGTGCTAGCATCTCCCCCGGGGCCAGGGTTGGAGAAACCTGTGTCCTTCCTCTCACGATGCCCTTGCATGGACCTCAGGGCTCCAGGGATTATGCTGCTCCCTCCCTGCTGCTGCACTTGCTGCAGGGGGCCAGCACCCACAGGCACCCCTGCCCCAGCCATGCCAGGTGGAGGTACTGGCTGGGGGCTCTAAACCTGCATGTGTTCCTGCTTCTGTATTCCCCATTGTTGAGACACTGGTGGGTGGGGGGGGCTGCATTATGACCCCTGAGACCCAGCAGCTCAGGCCTGTGAGGTGTGGGGGCAGGGGCTCAGCTGCCTGCTGGGCACCTGGGAAGTCCCATCACTAGGCCGCAGGGACAAGATGAGCTGTCCTGGAGGGGGGCAGCCCTGAGCCTCTGTTACCAGCAACCCAGTACCATTTGGTCTTTTGAGAAACAAAACTACAGCCCTTCTGTGATCAGGACTCCTTTGCAAGCTTAGATTTCAGGGATGGTTGCAACTCCCTTACTGATTATCCTTTGTGTACACCAAGTCAAAATGCAATCACATTTTCCAGTGATACTCCATTCCCTCTTAGCAGGTCAGGTAGAGGTGAGACAGGTCTATAACCCAACCTTTTATAGATTATATCCCATAACAGGCACTGCTTTGTTTATCTAGCTACCAGCAACAGCACTACACAGATTCTCACCTGTACTGGCTGGAGGAGACACAGGGAGGCGGAAGGTGGCATGCAGGCTGGCAAGACCTTGTCTTGACTCTGTAGTGGTTTTCCCAAAGATCCCCCATTTACACCCAATATTTACAAGTGGCTCATTTAAATAAAGATTCTGATTGGTGTTATTCATGTATCTTTGTTTCACTGAAACTTCAGGAACGGGACTGAACCAGTTTTCCTGTGGGCTTGGAAGATGCCAATTAGCTTGGGCCTGTGTCCTTATGAAAAGTACACTTCTGGGAGGGAGGACATAACTCCCTCACCACATGGGAATACTTCTCTTCATGTTCTAGTTCTTTTATGTTGCCGACTAGGCCAGTTCTAACACCTGCAATCAGAGCTGACCCCATCAGGGTGCAGGGCCCCGCCCCCACTCCGATCCCACAGCCCCAGAACTGAAGAAGCTGCTGCAGGCAGCAGTGGCAATAGCATCAGCAGCAGGGGGGTTTAGTGCGCCACTGGACGGGGAGCCACTGCTCCATCCAGCTCCACACTGCTGCTCCTCTGCCTCGCTCTGCAGAGCCCCCCCAAAGTGTGGGGCCTGTGGCAGTTGCCCCAACTGCACCCCCCCAGGGATGGCCCTGTCTGCAGTGGTACACTCTGGCATAGGCTGTGTGGCCTGCTGTAGCCACATGTCTGCAACTTGACATGAGTCCTTTGGAAGTGGCCAAGGCTGACAGCAGGTTAACAAAGCTAGGTGATTATTGCAATTGGATTTGAACTGACTACATACAACTCAATTGTTAGCAAAAGGCAAAACATCGATAGTTGCTTTCAGTTACTGTTAACATTTTACCGAAAAGCAGTTCTTCATTCTTGGCCTAGCCTAACAGAGGCTTGATAAACAGATTCTTAGTCTACTTTCCCAGGGTGCTGTTACTGATTTAACTGCAAGCTTATTCATTGTTGATTGTATATCAAACACATACCATTCATTACTCAGGCTTTTGCTAGGTCTGTAGTCTGCCATGGTCAGTGTGGTCTCTCAGTCACTGGCCATACCTACAGCTTACACCTGAGCCCCTCCAGGCAGACAGCCCCTGCTGTGGAGTTGGGAGCCCAGGACCCTCCCAGCCCCTCATGCCTGCCAGCCATCTCTACCCAACCCTGCCTGCTAGTCTCCAGCTGCAGATGTTCACTGTGCCTCCTCCCAGGCCCTGCTACAGTGTCTGTTTGCTGTCAGGGACTGGTTACCCTGTGCTGCAGTGGTATCTCCAGGAGACACCTATGGAGCTGGGAAACACCTGTACTCCACCTCAAAGCCAACAATCCTGGAGGGGGAGGGATGGAAGAGAACTGGCTCATCTACTACACTAGCTTAGGGGAAGCAGGGTTAGCATATAGATGCTCGCTACAGTCAGTATCATGGAAATGTCCATCTGTCCCACATATTGCCCCCAGCAGAGAGCCATGGGGAATATCTGTCCCATTTGTATGCAGACGTGTGTGCAAGCATACAGACACATGCATGCACACAAACACATACAGATGCACACACACCAGTTGAATTGCTTGCAGCATCATGGTGATCTATCTATTCTCCCTCACCCGTACCACCTGAGGTCGGCACCCACAGCTGGTGGGTTGGTTGACCCCCGCTTTGTTCCACAACTGCTTGATGGAGTCAGTGACACTGATGGCTCTGAGCTAATGGCTATTGCAACCACTGAAGAGGGTCATTCATAGAATTCAGAGAAAACATAGAGAAGTGTGGCTGGAGGAGGCCCCTAGAGGTTACATCTAGTTCAACCCCCTGCTCAAAGCAGGACCATCCCCAACTAGATCATCCCAGTCAAGGCTCTGTCCAGCCAGGCCTTAAAAACCTCCAAGGATGGAGACTCCACAACCTCTCTGGGTAATCTGTTCCAGTGGTTTACTACTTTGCTACTGAAAAAGTTTTTCATAATCGTTAACCTAAACTTCCCTTGTTGCAATTTGAGACCATTGCTCTTTGTTATCTGCTACCACTGAGAGCAGTTTAGCTCCATCCTCTTTGGAACCAGCACTCTGGTAGTTGAAGGCTGGTATTAAATCCCCCTCAGTCTTTTCTTCTCCAGACTAAATAAGCCCAGTTCCCTCAGCCTCTCCTCACAAGTCATGTGCCCTAGTCCCCTAACCATTTTTGTTGCCCTCCACTGGACTCTCTCCAATTTGTCCACATCCTTTCTGTAGTGGGAGGCCCAAAACTGGATACAGGGCTCCAGATGTGGCCTCACCATTGCTGAATAGAGGGGAAGAATCACTTCCCCCCATCTGCTGGCAATGCTCCTACTAATGCAGTCCAGTATGCCCTTAGCCTTTTTCACAACAAGGGCGCACTGTTGGCTCATATTCAATCTACTATCCACTGTAAGCCCCAAGAGCTTTTCTGCACAGCTGCTGCTTAGCCAGTCGGTCCCCAGCCTATAATGGGGCATGAGATTCTTCCATCCTAAGCGCAGAACTTTGTAGTTGTCCTGAGGTGAGTTTGTAGTTTCCCAGATCCTCCTCCTTCCCTTTCTTAAAGATACTCACTATATTTGCCCTTTTCCAATAATCCGGGACCTCCCCTGATCACCATGAGTTTTCAAAGATGATGGCCAGTGACTCTGCTGTCACATTAGCCAACTCCCTCAGCACCCTTGAGTGCATTGCATCTGGCCACAAGGACTTACACATGTCCAGTTTATCTACATAGTCCCTAACCTGGACTTTTGCCACTATTGGGTGCTCACCTTCTCCCCAAACTGGGCTGCCAGATACAGCAGTCTGGGAGCTAACCTTGCCTGTGAAGAATCAAGTGAAAAAGGCATTGAGTACTCCAGTCTTTTCTGCATCATCTATTACTAGGTTGCCTCCCCTACTCAGTAAGGGACCCACACTTTCCCTGACCCTCCTCTTGTTGCTGACATACTTGTAAAAACCCTTCTTGTTACCCTTCATGTCCCTTGCTAGCTGCAACTCCAGTTGTGTTTTGGTCTTCCTGATTTCATCACTGCATGCCCAAGCAATACTCTTATACTCCTCCCTAGTTGTCCAAGTTTCCACTTTTTTTAACTTTCTTTTTGGGTTTTAGCTCACTGAAGAGTGCCCTGCTAAGCAAAGCTAGTCTTCTGCCATACTTGCTAGTTTTCCTGCATATCGGGATGGTTTGTTCCTGTGCTCTCAGTAAGGTTTCTTTAAAGTACAGCCAGCTGTCCTGGACTCCTCTTCCCTTCACACTGGCCTCCACATCATCTGCATCACATCATCCACACGCAGTGTGGGGCAGTGGGGGGCAGCAGGGATCATGCCCTGCCCGGCAGCACCCGCTGAGTCGGGGCTTTTTTTAACAAGTGCGGGGAGCTGGGGCAGGCGGGGCAGCCATTGCTGGACTGGGAGAGGGGTGGGGGATGGGCCTGGCTGATTCGGAGATTCAGCAGCAGCCGAATCTCCGAATCAGATTCAGCCAAATCGAATAAGGACAGTGATTTGAATCACCAAAGTGAATACTAGTTGCTTCACACAGGCCTGCTGACCACCCACCTGTCTGCCCCCTCCCCACTGTGGGGCAGGAACAAGCCTCGGGTCTGGCTTGTGCCTCAAGCCTCAGTCACCAGGGCAAACCAGGAAAAGTGTCCACCCTCCTGGAACTGCAGGTTGACTTCAGAGAGTAGGGTCTGCACACTGAAAAAAAAATGTTATGATGCCTGCAGGCTAGTATCTGCCATCCTGAGTGTGGGTGCCTGCTTACTGCTTTTAACGGCAAATAAAACCATGCTTGGCAGCCCACATAAAGCGGGCAATCAGTTATTAATTCCATGCATTAACTCCAAACCCTGAACTAAGAGAATAGGATACACCTTTCACCGGCACAGGTCATGAGTGGTTTCCTGACACCACTCACAGCATTAACCCCAAGTTAGATGACCAGTATTCAATAATATGCTTCACTCTGCGCTATTTCTGTAATAGTGCTGAGGGGGTCAGGGTACATCACGCACCATATTATCCCTGATAATGGAGAAGGGAGCACATACAACAGACACTGACTGATCTCCAAAAGAGCTGATCTACAACCCCCCAACATACTCTGAGGCCCTTTGGACACCCACCACAGCAAATGAAATAGGAGGCGACAAACACAGATCAGTTTCTTTGAATTCTTTATTTAATAAAATAATTCTAATATTATAAAAGCCATAGTCTATCTGTCTCTCCATAACACCTTATTTATACTCTGATTGGCCGATAGAAACAACAATCAGAGTGTGAATACAGCATACAGGCAGGAGGTGGTGGCGCGACAGAGCGCTGCCATGATGGTGGGGACAGGGGATGGAGCGGGGCAGGGGGTGAGCCCCCCCGCCTTGCTCCCTGGAGGCGGCAGCAACAAAGCACATGGAACGCGGGAGGGAGCAGGGGCGGGGGGAGCGCAGCAGTGGCGTGGGGGGGGGGAGCAGGCCCCCCCCCACTCCCTGCAGGTGGTGAATATAGAAGGGGGGGAGGCTGAGCCCAGCGCTGCTGGCCTCGCCCCCTCTCTCTCCCGTACTGCTCCCTCCAGAAGTTGGGGGGTGGAGCAGCAGACCCAGGCTGATGCCAGGGGCAGGGAGGTGGCCTGGCTCAGCCCAGCCCAGCCCTGAAATGGTGGCAGGAAAGGTTGGGGGGTGGGGGCTGGGCCTGGCACTGGCCCCACAATGGTGGCAAGGAGGGCGGGGGGCATGCTGGGCCTAGCCTGGCCCCAAAATGGAGGGTATGGGGGGTGCACCGAGCCCTGCAACAGCAGCAGGCAGGGT
This sequence comes from Alligator mississippiensis, assembly GCF_030867095.1. NCBI lineage: Eukaryota > Metazoa > Chordata > Crocodylia > Alligatoridae > Alligator > Alligator mississippiensis. Next base: position 26,965,215 of record NC_081831.1, read on the forward strand.
GGCGGGGCCAGGCCCAGCCCTGCAGTAGTGGGGGAAAGGGGGAGTGGCCCCCTCCCCCCCACTCTGTAGAGGAGGTGGTGGCAGCAGCGTGAGGGGGGGGAATGGGGTCCGGGCTGTGGCAGCTAGGAGGGGACGGGGGGGCCCCAAACCCGAACTGCCGGGGGGAACAGGTTTGGGTCTAAAGCAGGGGTGGGCAATTATTTTGGGTGGAGGGCCGCTTGATGAGTTTTGGTGAGCTGTCAAGGGCCGCATGGGTAGCCCCGCCCCTTCAGTTTCCCCACCCCCTGGTCGCCATCTTGGGACTGGAAGTCCCGTCCCCCCTGACCCCTGACCTTTGCCACTGGCCCTGGAAGTACCCCTTTTGGAGAGGTGGCCTTGGAACCGAAAGTTACGCCCTGTCATATGGTCTGTGTCATAAGACTCACCCACCCAACACCAAACTGCCCCACTCGCCATGTCTGTCCCAGAATCCCCTGCCCTCATCACATGATCTCTGACATCAGAAGATGTACCCCTTGACTGGGAAACACTGCCGAACACCAAGGCCCACCCTCACAGTACATGGCCGGCTCCTGGGGCCCCAAGAGTTCTGCCCTGTGGGCCACAAGGCACAGGCACAAGGGTTGTGACCCCTCTAACATCCTGCCCCAGCAGTGGGGTTTCAGGACAGCTTCCCTTCCCCTGACCAGTACTGGTCACCAGACCCCTCCCACAAGCAAGAATCCAGCCCACCCCATCAGGCCCCAGGCATCAAAAGATGGCCAACCCCCCCACCCATCACTGGTGACAGCATGACCTGGTCCTCACCCATCCCAACCTGCCCCCCCCGCCATGGCACAGTAGAACCCAGCCCAGGCCTAGGTCCCCTCACCAGCACAGCACCCTCCAGTGCTGTAGGACCCCTCTTGTCCTGAGCCACAGGGGGCTCAGCCACAGCATCCCACAGGATGGGGCTTGGCCAGCTCATTCTATCCACTATCAAGCAGTGGCTTCCCCAGGTGCTGCTGCACTTTCCCCCTACCTGTGCCAGCTGGTCCCAAAAGGCAGGAGGCTTTGCCACCACTTCTGTTGGCCAGTGCCAACCCGGCTGGGCTCGCCCGTCCCCAGCAGCACATGGGAAGCTGGCTTCAGCCGCACGCCAAGCAGCATGGCACGGCACAGCACGGCACAGGACGGGAAAAGCCTGCCCAGCAGCCACTTCCCTGGGCTTACCTGCAGGGCAGGGCCCTTCCCAGTCCCGTGCAGCAAAGCAGAACCTGGCCCAGACACTCTTTCCCCTCACTGGCAGCACAGGTTCTTGCCCAGCCCCCCCTGCCCCTCTCAAGCTGCAAAGGTGACCTGAGCCAGGGGCAGGGCAAGGCCAGCTGGGTCAGGCTGAGGTCAGGGTTGGTTGCCTCACAACCAGAACCCAATGAAACAGCCTGAGAAGACTTTTAGAGAGGCAACTGCCATTACGTGGGTTTTGAAGGGGCTCCGCGGGCTGGAGGGAAGTGCTTGGCGGGCCGTATTTTGCCCACCCCTGCCCCAGAGCGATGATCAGCATGCAAACGCTGGTTGGGGAGCCATTGTGTGGAATTGCCTGGCTGCACACGTTCTGGCTGCTGCAGGTGGAGAGGGTGCTCTGTAGGCTGCTGATCAATGAGCACAGAATGCTAAACCATTCAGCAGTTACTGTTGAGTGTTTCTATAAAACATTTTGTTGCAACACTTCTGTTTGCCTCATAAATACAGGGAGTGGGCGAGGGGGAGCAGGGAGGGCTGAAGTCTACAGGTTTTCCTTTGCTCTGTGTGTATGGGGGGAGGGGAGGGTGAAATGTGGCAAGGACATTAAAATACATTACCTACCACTGGCCACATTAACCCAGTGCCCAATATGCACTTGAAGAAATAAGAAATTCATGATTCGTGTGCATTTTATAAACGCTCAGAGAATTTCAGCACCCTGTTTGGAGACGGAGGAGTTGATAATGAAGCGGCTGCTCCTGTCTGGGCATGGGGTATGTCCAGTCAGAAGGCCAGGCTCCCTTGTTAGCTTGGACGGGAGCTTGGATGGTTGGTATGTGGATTTGAATTTGGCAGGAGGAGCACGGGGGACAGCCCGAGGAAACTGGGACTTGGCGGGCTATGGGAACAGAGATCCGAACAGAGACCTGGTGAGCAGTGTCTGGGGATGGAAGGGAAACGTTGAACAAAAGAATGACCCCCAACAGTACAAGAATGTGAATACAGTTTACATGATGACAGAAATAAGAAAATAAAAAATAAGAGAAGAATAAAAATAAAGATAGGAGTGAAAAGAATATGAATAAAATAAGAATAAAACATTTTAAAATATTGGTGAAAAAATTCAAAAAATTACAAAACATTTGTAAAATTATGTATTAAAAATTAAATTAATGAATTAATATAGCTGTGAGCTACAGACATGACCGGTCTGTAGCAGGGATTAGCAGCGTGTGGCGCCCCCGCTGTAATTTAGCATGAAGAGATCAGCGGGGTGGATTGTTATTCAGTGCCTCCTGTAGTAACGTACTGTGAATAGTTCACTGAGCATTTCATGAGATGATTGACGGCAGTGGTGATGCGTAAGGGGTGCATGGGGTGCACGTGCAACCCCTGAGAGCACCGCTGCGCCCCCTGACTGGCTGTGATCATGTCTTTTTCTCAGTGTTGACGCGCATTTCACCACTTATACAACTGCAAATGTCGCAGTGCCAGGCACTTTTCAAAGCACCCCATGCTGTGGTGCTTGCACGTGTAAAAATGCCCCCAGTGTTCAAACTATTTTATCTTCTAAAATGTTGCTGTCCGTGAGCCATTTCTGGTAATGTCTTGCTTTTATTTCACAGCCCTGCAGACTGTTTTTAGCTCCAGTAAAAATTCAGGCAAAGTAATATTAACTCGCATGTAGAAATGATGGACAGCAAAGTATGGGAGACATTGTCAATATGCTTAAGAAGGTGAGAGTTTGTTTTATGAATCTGAATCAGAGATGTACTGTGAGCGGGTGAACAATCCTAGCTCCGTCTCCCTCTGAACTCGCCTGCCACAATGGAGCTACTGAAGCCCCTAGGTATGTATCTTGCCTTGGGGTTGTAGTCTTGTCATCTTGAGTCCTGCAATCTTGGTGTCTTCCCAGGTGACCGGGCCGGCTACTCGTCTTTCTCCCTGTCTGGGGTTTCAGCCGCCCCTCGCTCTCCTCTTGTTGCACAAATGGCTAGTTTCGTGCCCCTGGAGGCTTGTCCGATTCACCTCTAAGAGAGAGTCTCACACACTCAGGCTGGGTCCAATTCGAGTTTATTTGTTTGCAAACAGATCGACCAGGGAGCTGAGTCGCTCAAATCAGAGTCGACCTCAAACTGTGTCTGAAGCTTCTTTTTATAGCCAACATAAACAATAGATTTCAATGTGTCATGCAATTATTGGCAGACTTAGCATTACATCTTGCATCGTATGTCTTAGCAGTTACATGTTTTATGACGGCTTACATACATGTATCATTTACATCTTAAATCCCCTCCCAGGGGCAGTTCTTAAGCCCCTCTGGTCATCCTTCAGTCAGGGTAAAATTTCTTTGCATCAACATTTTTCCCTGTCCCTCTTCGCTTATCTCTTGTAAGGAGTTATTTATTGCATCCGTTCCTGGCTCCGTCTGCAGAATGTTAGTTCTACTCGTAAATCAATTGTTAGTCTACTTGTCTTAGTGATAAGTGTGGAAGCGAGAGTAAAAACATGCGGAGTGCATAAGCAATTACAAAAGCAGGGTGTATAGATTATGCTGTATTTTTACCACAATTCCCCCCTCAAGATGCTTTCTAACTCTAATCTTAATAGCTGTCAGCTATGGCTACCTTCTGATAATGCACAAACATCTCTCGGTTGACGACTGACTGAATAGTTCGTCTCAGAAGAGCCATGAAGCAGGGTATCATACAGGGAAGCAAACAAAGTGTTGACATCAGTATACAGAAGGCCACTAACGCACCCCTTAACCATCCAGGCTGGGGAAGCCAGGATGTAAACCAATCAAAATTCCACCCGTTCCATGTTTGGGTTGGGACATGCGCTACCTTTTCCATGTCATCCGCTAAGTTCTTTATCAATTCACCATTATCATCGATTTCAACACAACAATTGGACAAATTTAACTTCCTACACACCCCTCCTTCACTGGCGAGTAAGTAGTCAAGAGCTAAGCGGTTTTGCAGTACCGTGGTACGTAGTTGAGTGAGCTGGTTGCCAATTAGATGCAGGGCTGCGGCAGTTTTATTGGTAACAATTTCTACTATGGCCTGGAGACTAATAATTCGATTCGTCAAGTATGTGGGCTCTCTCCCAACCACGTTTGGCTCCCAAGTTGCTGGACCATAGTATTGAATGATCCTCTCCGCTGGCCATTCATCGGTACCCCATCGCTGACCCCCTCCTGTGGCTATCTTCTGAAAGGAGTTATCAGTGCTGCGCTTGACGCGATAGGTTTTAGGTTGTGTTGTCCAAGTGCCAGGAGATGTGGGCTGGGTTATCCAAACACCAGGAATCAAAGCTCCTAGATAACAAGTCCCAGCCCAATTGGGAGGAAGCTGTCTATATGCCCATCGCCCACAAATCCACCATAGCCCACAGGTTTCATTGGTTATGGTGGATCGAGAGAATATTAAAGTTAAAGTTAGTGAGCCTCTTATCATAGGGTTTTCTTTCACTGTGGTACCGTTTTGACTGTGGGTACAATTGTGGCCCCAAATTGACATTTGCTCCTTACCCAATAGGCAGCCACAGGGTTCAAACGTGTAATGTGAGGCATTTGCACATGTCCAGGTGCCCTCTCGAGGGGCAATTTCTTTGGAAATCCATGTTTCTTGGCATCTTGACTGCCCAACCTTAAACCCTCCTCCCTGTTGGGAAATGCAAATAGAGCCCCTGATTTTTGCCACCATAAGCCTTCCAGAACCATTATATCGTGAAGAGAAATTAAAATTGCGATTAAAGCCCCAATCTGAGACTATACCTGTCCTATTGAGGGGGATAGGCAAGAAAGGGACTCCCTCATCACTAGAAACAGGAGTAAGCGCACACAAAAGGCAACTGTGGTTAGTTAAAGCCTGGGCAGAGTCTTTGAGAAGGGCTACCCAGGAATTTCCTACCCATGGGTCCGGAGGTGGGCCTTTAAGTCTCCAGATAGTAGTAGGTGAGGGGCTACTAACAGTTGTGGGCACAGCTCTCCACATAATAGGTTGAAGACTTGAGGGTCTAGCCTTAAGGATTGCCAACCAGAGTTCTGGTTTTGGCTTTACACACCTTACCAGCTTATCTTTACCAGCATTGAATACAAATCCTAGTATAATTTCTCAACACGAACAGCATGAGGAAATGGGAAATAGGTAGGCGTCAGATATAGCAAACTTAACGTTCTCATAGATGGCCATAGTAAGGGTTTCAGTTATGTTTAGAGAACATTTACAACAGTCTGGAGTTGATACTCCAAAAAGGGACAAAAGTCCCAACAAATAGATTAGGGTCCACATCTTTGCAAGCGTAACTTCAGATCTCCTACTGGTTCGCTTATCCACTTGTCGGCTCCTTGTTCCCGGGTGTTATCAGCTTCCGGAGTGACCACACCCTGGGAGTTGGTGTCCTCCCGATGAAAAGGCTTCACCCTCAAGCAATGGGTCCACTTATCGCTGTTTGATAAGCGAACAGCTGTGTGTGTAGTTAGCAGCACCTGGTAGGGTCCCTCCCACTTTTCTGCAAGGGGATCCTTTCTCCACTTTTGTACCAGGACCTGGTCACCCGGTTTAAAGTTGTGGATCAGTGCATCAAGCAGGAGACTCTGGAAGGGTGCAGCGAACCTGTGTAGGGAAGACAAAACAGACTGCAAGGCAATAACATGTTTCCAAATTTCAGATCTGCCCAATTCTACAGTAACCGGCTCCCTCCATCCCGCTGGCAAGACTCTGGGAGGCATACCAAACATCAATTCAAAAGGTGACAATTTAATCCCTCTATGAGGTGTACTACGAATATGAGTTAAAGCCAGTGTGAGCGCCTGAGGCCATTTCAAATGAGTCTCAATACAGATCTTTGTTAATATAGCCTTCAGTGTTCTATTCATGCGCTCCACCTGGCCTCGACTCTGTGGTCTCCATGGAGCATGGAGCTTCCATGTGATATCTAAAGCTTTGGACACTTCCTGTACTATCTTCCCCACAAAATGACTGCCTTGATCTGACTCAATAGACTCAGGCAACAGAAATCTGGGTATTATCTCGTGGAGCAGTACTCGTGTCACCGTGGATGCGGTAGCCGTTCTTGTGGGGTACGCTTCCACCTATCCAGTCAGTTGATCGACCAATACCAGCAGATAACGGTAACGACCGGACTTAGGAAGTTCAGCAAAGTCAATTTGCCAAGCTTGTCCAGGATACTGGGCCCACGGCCTTCCTCCCATGGGGGCTGGTGGTCTTGCAAACTTTGGGTTTACCTTCTGGCAGGTCAGGCACTGAGAGACCACTCTCTGGGCATCCAAATAAAGTCCTGGAGCCACCATTTGACGAGTCAACAAGTCTCCCATCGCAGTGCCTCCCATGTGAGTGGAGGAATGCAGCCGGTGGAGTATTTCTCCCAATAAGCCTCGAGGTATTAACACTTTTCCTTCAGGTACAATCCACCATCCCTGCAAATTCTTACTGGCCTTAAGCTCGGCGGCTAGCTTATCTGACCCCGGGCCATACTTCACTTTACAATCTTCTAAGAAAAAGGGTACCTCATGGGCCGAGCCCTGAAATACTGCCTCTCCTCCCATCTGTGCTGCCTCTTTGGCTGCTACGTCAGCCTTCGCATTTCCCCTTTTCTGGCGCTCGTCCGCAGCCTTGCCATGGGCCTTTACGTGTACCACGGCCACCTCTTTTGGTAGTCGAAGGGCCTCTAGCAGCATTACAATTTGTGGCCCATTGGCAATCTTTTTTCCAGAGGCCGTGATGAACCCATGCTCTTTCCACAACAACCCATGGGCATGAACAATGGCAAAAGCATATCGCGAATCTGTAAAAATGTTCACCCTTTTGTCTTTTCCCAATTCTAGTGCACGGGTCAGGGCAGTGAGCTCCACTGCCTGTGCTGACCAGTTTGCCGGGAGCTTTTCTTACCACACCGTCTCAGCCAAAGTTACCACAGCACATCCCGTATGCCGCATGCCATGTATCACACTACTCGAACCATCTATGAAGAATTCCTCCTCTGGGTCCTCAAGTGGGTCATCTGTTAAATCAGGACGAATTAATACTGTCTGTGTCAATACCTCTAAGCAGTCATGGCACGGAGGTCCCGGTTCTGGCAGGAGGGTCGCTGGATTTAAAGCAGTGGTGTGCTTGAAGGTAAGGCCTGGATTAGATAGGAGAAAGATTTCATATCTGGATTGTCTGGAGGGATTCAAAAATTTCCCTCCCTCTCCTCTGAGAATCTGGGAAACCCCATGTGGCGTATGTATTTCCATATCAGCTCCCATGACAATCTTTTGGGACTCCTCCACAAGAGTAGCTGTGGCGGCGACAGCCCTCGAACATGCAGGCCACCCCTTTGCCACTGGGTCTAGGACCTTGGAGTAATATCCCACGGGCTTCCAAATTGGGCCTACTGGTTGAGTTAAAACCCCGGAAGCCACCCCTTTATTTTCATGCACATATAGTCTATAGGGCTTGCGCCCATTTGGAATCATCAACGCAGGGGGTTGCGAGAGGGCAGCTTTCAATAACTCAAATGCATGCTGGTTTTCCTTAGTCCATTTCCAATTAGCGAGGCCTTCCTTTGTGAGGGATTCATATAGGGGTTTGGCTTTTCCCCCATAATCTGGAATCCATAGTCTACAAAACCCAGTTAGGCCCAAAAAGGCTCGCAGCTCTTTGGGGTTTCTGGGGGCAGGCATATCCTGTATTGCTTGGATTCGATCCTTACTCAAAGCCCGAATCCCCTTCTCAATCTCATAACCCAAAAAGGTAACCTTTGGTTGGCAAATCTGAGCCTTTTCCCGTGACACCTTATATCCTTTCTTTCCCAGGGTGTTCAGCAGGGATTCTGTCGCTTTTTTTCCTGTCTGTACGTCAGGACTTGCTATCAATAGATCATCAACATATTGCAACAGCGCCACCTCAGGGTGTCTCTCTTTCCAGTGCTCCAAGTCTTTTTGCAATGCTGTTCCAAAGATATGGGGGGATGAGACAAATCCCTGGGACAGTACTGTCCATAACAATTGAGTCTTATGATATGTGTCTGGATCTTCCCATTCAAAGGCAAACAATTTCTGACTATCTTCATGTAGTGGGATAGAGAAGAAAGCATCTTTTAAGTCTAGCACAGAAAACACCTTGGCATCTGCTGGAACTTGGGTCAGAATGGTGTGAGGATTTGGAACCATAGGGTGATCCACTAAAATCTTTTTGTTTACAGCTCTCAAGTCTTGCACTAACCTGAAGGAGGTGCCATCTGCTTTGGGCACACCCAGGATCAGGGTGTTAAAGGGGGATGATCCCTCTATTAACCACCCATACCGCTTGAATTTTTCAATCAGCGGCTTCAAGCCGGCGCGGGTGGCTTCCTTCAGAGGATATTGCTTCACACACACAGGACCCTCTCCCTCCTTCAGGGGAATCTTGAATGGATTTATGTGTTTTGCCCAGGCAGGAGTCCCATCCGCCCACACACATGAATCAACATTCTCTAAAATCTCAATTTCTTTGGCCTCTAGCACGGTCTCGGCTGTCCGGAGGGCCATTTGATAATTCGAGCCCTGTTTCACTGGCAGCCGCACTACAATTTGACCCTCACGGAAGAAGATTTCCGCTTGTAATTTTATTAGTAAATCTCGCCCCAGAAGAGCTACTGGGCAGGCAGGGTATACTACGAAGGCATGCTCCAACATGTTATTCCCAATCTTTGTGAGGAGGGGCTCACACACAGGCAATCTGGTTCTCCTTCCCTCTATCCCTTCTACAGTCACATGCTTTCCGCTTTCTTTAGCTAGAGGGGGTTTCACTGGGATCATTGAAAAGGTAGCTCCGGTATCCACCAGAGCTTCATAATCTCTGCCACCAACCCTTATATGTACCATGGGATCCTTCCGGGTGTTTGCCCGCAGGGCGGTGGCCTTGGACCCCGGTCCCCTTCAGCTAGAATCTTCCCCTGAGGATTCCACCTGCATCTGGCGGACCCCCGATTGGGTTTCCTTCTTTTTGTCCTTCAGCTTAGGACAATCTCTTCTCCAATGTCCCTTCTCTCGACAATATGCACATTCATCAGGTTTAAGTCAGCCTTTTCCTTTCTTCTGCCCCCCCTCAGGTGTCTCCTTCCATCCCCCGCCTATGTTTGTACTCTTGCTCAAGGCAGCTGCCAGCATTGCCATCTGCTTTTGCCCGCGCTTTTCCTCCTTCCTCTCTGCTACCTGATCCCGGTTTCCATAAACCTTATACGCAATTTCCACGAGTTCCGAAAGAGGCTTCCCTGGTCCCCCTTCGGCCTTTTGCAGCTTTTTACTTATGTCTGGGGCTGCCTGTCCAATGAACATCAGATTCACCATGCGGTGATTTTCTGGGGCCTCAGGGTTCAAGTTACTAAATTTTTTAAAGGCATCGAACAACCGCTCCAGAAAAACCGAGGGAGATTCATCCTTCCCTTGATGGACTTCGTATAATTTAGAGAGGTTAGTCACTCGTGGCACTGCCTTGCCCAGAGCTTCCACTATAATTCCCAAATACCTATTGTTTCGCTCCCTTCCGTCTTCCAAATTGTTGTCCCAATCAGGACTCTCAATAGGACATATGCCCCATATATTTCCTCCCTGCCCTATGCGCTCCTCGGCTATCCGATCCACCGTTCCCTGTACCAAGCGTCTCTCCTCTGAGGTCAGAAGGGTATGTAACATCATTTGAACATCAGCCCAGGTGGGGCGGTGAGTCTGCCCTACTGATCGGAATAAGTTTTGCATTTTCTTGGGGTCCTCTCTAAAAGAAGGGTTTTGATTCTTCCAATTGAACAAATCTGACGTATGAAACGGCACATAAACAAAGGTGGTTTCCTTTCCTGGAGCTGCTACTTGTCTCATTGGACACACATAATTTGGGTGTTGATTGCGGGTCTTACGAGGGGGTCTAGCTGATACCCATCCATCCCAGAATGTTGGAGACCAGCCAGGGCCAAACAAGGGCTGAACCGGGTCGGTCTCTTGCAGGGGTGAGTCGACCTTTCCCTCACGTTCATAAGAAGGGGGGGCTGTTGCAAGGAGACTCCTTGGGCCTTCTTCCCCCTTCCCTCCCAGAGTGTTGGGGCCGGTTTGAGACAGCGCTGAGGGACTCGCTGAGCCTCCCTCTCCCGGGCTGCTGGGGCCAGACTGGGATGACGCTAGGGAACTCTCTGAGTTTTCCTCTCCCGGAGGGCTTGTACTGGCCGGTGATTGTGCTCGGTCTCTGCGTCTCAGACCCTGAGTCAGATCTCCCTCACTATCAGAATCAGGAAGGACTCGGGGCTTTTTCCCAGTGTCTTTTGCCAGTAACATTTTACACATTTTCCCTTTACACTTTTGGACCCATGGGGGAATAGGATTCATCACAGCGCTTATCCAGCAATCTATATATGGATATTGATCCCAATGACCGTCCCTTGTTACCACATTCAACACTGCATTAGCCAATTTTACATCAAAAGAACCAAACTCTGGCCAGCCTACTCTGAATGTTGGCCACTCTGATCGACAAAAAGTAATCAACCCGTCCTTTGACATGTTCATTCTGTAATCTCCCTTGAACTTACTAAAATTTCTTAGCATGCATCCTAATGGGGTCGCAGAGTTTTCTTCCCGGGAGCTACCTGAACCCATTGTGTCAACCAATATACAAAATCATTCAAACACCTGTCCACTGGGTCACGAGGTTCCAGCTGAGCCCCCTTGCATTCGACACTACCTTGTTAGGCAGAATCGGGGTGGCTAGACTCAGCCTTAGACCCAGACCTGGTCAGCGGCTCATGTTTCTAATGAACAAAGTCCCCGGGGCTAATGTTCAGATCAACATGCTGAACGCTAAAACCAACGTCCAGACTTTCAAAGTTCAGACCTATATGCTGAACGCCAAAACCAATGTCTGGACTCCCAAAACTCCCCGGCAGACTACTCAAGTGACACAAGGAAAGCGAATACTTACTCTGCCAACGCCCTGGCACTTTCTCTTCGGACCCACTCAGCCTGGGTGACTCATTCAATGGAGAGCCTTTAACCTCCCGGGTGTCCTGACTCACGTTCCCGGTGCCCGTGGCAGACTCCAAAAGTGGTCTGGTGGCCACTCCACGGACCCCTTTGCCGATCTCGTCATCCGACCCCGGGGTGGTCCAAAGGGCAGCTCCTGGCTGGCTCGCCAAATTGTTGCACAAACGGCTAGTTTCGTGCCCCTGGAGGCTTGTCTGATTCACCTCTAGGAGAGAGTCACACGCACTCAGGCTGGGTCCAATTCGAGTTTATTTGTTTGCAAACAGATCGACCAGGGAGCTGAGTCGCTCAAATCAGAGTCGACCTCAAACTGTGTCTGAAGCTTCTTTTTATAGCCAACATAAACAATAGATTTCAATGTGTCGTGCAATTATTGGCAGACTTAGCATTACGTCTTGCATCGTATGTCTTAGCAGTTACATGTTTTATGACGGCTTACATACATGTATCATTTACATCTTAAATCCCCTCCCAGGGGCAGTTCTTAAGCCCCTCTGGTCATCCTTTGGTCAGGGTGAAATTTCTTTGCATCAACATTTTTCCCTGTCCCTCTTCGCTTATTTCTTGTAAGGAGTTATTTATTGCATCCGTTCCTGGCTCCGTCTGCAGAATGTTAGTTCTACTCGTAAATCAACTGTTAGTCTACTTGTCTTAGTGATAAGTGTGGAAGCGAGAGTAAAAACATGCGGAGTGCATAAGCAATTACAAAAGCAGGGTGTATAGATTATGCTGTATTTTTACCACACTCTCATGCCCAAAGGCAAAATGTAGCTGCTGGATATATACTGGCTGTGGCGGGCTAATCACCCTGCCCTGCCCTGGCTGCATGATTCCCTCCACCTGATGGGGAGCATCATCGGGTCAATCTTGCCTGACCCTGTCTTAGTAACAGGGCTCCCACCTGAGCCCCTGTTACACACCTCCCCCCGTAGTTCAATAGCCACCCCCAGGAGGGGTAACTGAAAAGAGTAAAGAAATTACCTCAATAACAAAAAGGAAAAAAGAAAGGCAAAAAAGAACTCTTCCAAAGCTGGTGTCTTCTCCTGGCCTCAGCCTGGTGGTTCATGGTGTTGTCCCATCTGTTCTCTGTCCGCGAAAGGAAGTTGACATTCCTGTTCTTCTTCCCTTCTCAGTGTCTTACTGTAAAATAAAAGGATTGTAAGGCCAGGGACCACCTCATCAATCTGGCGTTATCCAACTTAGCTGTTCGTAGTCAGTGTAGAGGGACATGATTGGTGATCAACACAAACTCCCACCCTATGAGGTAATAATGAAAAAGTTCTACCCCCCACTGGATGGCTAAACACTCTTGCTCATTCCTCGAGTAGCAGGTCTCCGCCAGGGTTAGCTTCTTGCTGATGAAGGCTGTGGCAGAAGGCCACCTTTTTCTCTCCCCGAGGTCTTTGCTCTGTGACAATTTGATAAGAATGGGCCTAGCAGAGAGACATATCCTTACCCTATCTCTTTGGGTAACCTGAGCTGGATACATTCCTGAGGGAGAGGGGAAACCTGCTCTCCCTGCCTACGTGACTGGCATCACATACCTGGGTGAGGGGCTTCCTTCCTGGTGGGCTAGAGTCTGCCCAGCAACTAGTGATGTATTTCAAATTGGTTGGCTGGCAGCCAACAGGTGCTGGCCTCCATTGGACCAGGTAAATGAGGTCACAAGGGCTATATAAGTTAAGGACTGCCTGGGAGGAGGGAGGCAGCAGCCATGAGGGCTACTCAGGAACAAAGAAGAGCCGTACCATCTGAAACTGGCTCTCTCTCTCAAAACTCATGATCAAGGAACTGCCTGCCTCCAGAGGGATTCTCCAACTGCTTCTGGATGATACTTGTGAGTAAGCTAACTGAGATCCAACTAGATATATAGCTTGCAGTAACTCAGATGCAAGATCAGAGGCTACCCCAGCCACAGGAGTTTGCTCTATGGGATTTCTCTGATATTGCTCTACCCTGTACCCTATTCTAACCCTATCCTCTGTAACCAATAAAGTTCTCCTTTGTGACTGGTGTAGGAGACTTATTGAGTGGTGGGTTTAATTATGCCTAGGAGGCCCCTTGGGTCTGCAGACTAAGGGAGACTATCCTTTTTGGCCCCTGACTTGGAGAAGTGCCCCAAGTTCTTGAATTGGGTCAAGTACCCATAGGACTATTAGGCCTGTGTTTCCCCGAGGACACAGGACCCAGATAGTCCCTTCTTGGGGTGGTGGCAGCACACATTACCCCCGGACTCTGCAGTGGGGCTCGAAAGAGGGTCTGCCAGGCTTAGGCGCCCCTGGAGGGACACATGGAGTCTGGAAGGTGGACGGGCGTAGTGAGGTGGGAGAGCTCCCCCTACTGGCCTGCTACAAAGGCGATGGGCCTTTTGTTGTCCCCTTCCTCCTGGAAGAAAATTGCCCCTAAGGCCATGCCTGAGGCATCTGTCTGCAGAAAGAATGTCTTCTGGAAATTCGTGGTATATAACCCTGGATGTTGACACAAGGTCTCCTTAAGCTGTTTGAAAGCACAGAGGGCTTCTGGGTTCCACTGGACCAGGTTTCGGTGGCCCTTGGTCAGCTCTGTTAGGGGAGCTGCCTTTTCTGAGAATCCCTGAATGGTCCACTGGTAGTAATTGGTGAAACCAAGGAACGATCACAGTTGTTTGAGTATCCGCAGCAAGGGGTGTTGTCATATGGCTGCCACTTTGGCCACTACTGGCGTTATGCTACCTTGTCCCACTATGAAGCCCAGGTACTGTGTCTCACCCTTCCCCAGTGCACATTTCCAGGGGTTGGCCGTGAATCCTGCCCATCTGAGTTCTTCCAGGACCTCTCATAAGTGCTGGGGGTGGGCAGTGGAGAAGAGAGTGGGGCTGGGGCTGGGGCAGCGGCAGGAGCTGCCCAGTTGGGGTGGGGCACGGGACTGAGCCTCAGGACTGAGCCGTGTGGGGTGGGTGGGGTGGCAGCTCCCGCCGCTACTCGCACTGCTGGGAGGGCACAGGGGGGTGTGTCCCAGATCTGCGCATGGAGCAGGGTGGGCTGCTACTGCGGGCTGAGGCCGGGCTGGGGCTATGCTGGGCTGTTCCTGGCTGGGGCTGGGCTGCACTTTGAGCGGGTGGTGGTGGTTCTGGGAGACACACTGAATTAATCTGAGCTGCCAGTGCCAGACCGCAGCCAGCAAGGCCAGCCATACCTTGTCATGCATCCAAAGGTGCATCTCAAGCCAGTCCAGAGAGGTGATCCTCCCTCTATGCGACTTTGGTCAGACCGCAGTTGGAGTACTGCGTCCAGTACTGGGTGCCGCACTTCAAAAGGGATGTGGCCAGCCTGGAGAGGGTTCAGAGGAGGGCCACCCGCTTGGTGAGAGGGCAGCAGGACAGGCCCTACGAGGAGAGACTGAAGGACCTGAACCTGTTCAGCCTCAGCAAGAGGAGGCTGAGGGGGGACCTGGTGGCTGCCTACAAACTCATCAGGGGGGATCAACAGCAAATAGGTAGAGCCCTTTTCTCCCCAGCACCACCCAGGGTGACGAGGAACAATGGTAATAAGCTGATGGAGAATAGGTTTAGGTTAGAGATCAGAAGCAATATTTTACAGTTAGGGTGGCCAAAATCTGGAACCAACTTCCCAGGGAAGTGGTCCTCGCCCCTACTTTGGGCAAATTCAAGAGGAGGTTGGATGATCACCTGTCTGGGGTCTTGTGAACTCAGTATTCATTCCTGCCTGTGGCAGGGGGTCAGGCTAGATGATCTGTTCAGGTCCCTCCTGACCCTAGCTACTATGAAACTATGAATTATTACCACGCTGCAGCAGACTGCAGTGTCTCATGTATCAGCGTTCCTGCACTGAAAAATGGCAGTGGGGGTGCTTTATCTGAAGCTGGTCAAATGAGCTTTAGTTAAAGCACCCCTGACACCATTTTTCAGTGCGGGGATGTTGATACATGAGACACTCCTGGTGCTTTACATAGAGTAGCTCTCAGAGCCGCTCTAATTAAAGCATCCCCACTCCCACTGCCAAAGCACATGTATAAATGCCCTTAGATCTGCCCATGGAGGGATGCCTGGGTTTTTGCCCAGCTGTCAGTCCAGGAGACAGAAGGCAAAAGGACTGTGGGGACAATGGGTTAGCTCCCATTCCCAGCTGCTGAGGTGGGCACCCAGATACCTGGATCCTTCAGTTGGGGGACTGAGCCACTGAGCAGATGGCAGCTGGGCTGCCCTATCTTGGCTATTTAGATAGGCCTGCTGCTCCCTTAGCAGAAGCAGCGGGAGGGGTAAGAACCAGGATGTCTTGGTTCTAGCCCATCTCTAGGAGCTGAATGAGATGAAATGGAGGGGGGCAGCTGGACCCAGGATCCCTCAGTCCTATCCCGGCTTTGGGAGGGGAGTGGGGTTTGTTGGGTTACAGCAAGGGAGTCCCAGAAGTACTATCAGAGACCAGAGCAGCTCACCCATCCCCTCAGGGAACAGCCCCTATCGCCATTCAGGTCATACTCTACCCCCGGCCTCCTTGCACCTTCAAGAAGGGATGCATTTGGGGCCAGTGGCAGGATGTACTCCCAGCTCACTCCAGCCAGGCATGGGTGCAGCTGGGAGCAGAGACCCAGCAAATAGAGCAGGTATTTTATGTGTGCATGTGCATGTATATGCCAGATGTCTCATAGATTCATAGATTGTAGACTCGGAAGGGACCACAATGGATCATCATGTCTGACCCCCTGCCCCTGGTAGGAAAGAGGACCGAGGTCAGATGACCCCAGCCAGGTGACTATCAAGCCTCCTCTTGAAGACCTCCAAGCTAGGTGATAGTACCACCTCTCTTGGAAGCCCATTCCAGATTCTGCCCACCCTTACTGTAAAAAATTTCTTCCTAATGTTTAACCTAAATCTACTCTCCATTAGTTTGCACCTGCTATTCCTAGTTACTCCCTGGGGTGCTCTGGTAAATAGCGCATCACCAATTCCCTGTTGTCCTCCTTTGATAAACTTATAGGCAGCTACAAGGTCTCCCCTCAGATGTCTCTTGTGAAGGCTGAAGAGATCCAGATCTCTCAACCTTCCCTCACAGGGTCTTTCATGGAGGCCACTAATCATGTGAGTGGCCCTCCTCTGAACCCTCTCCAGATTCTCTGTGTCCCTCTTGAAGTGCAGTGCCCAGAACTGGGCACAGTACTCCAACTGCGGCCTGACCAATGCCGCATAGAGAGGGAGCATCACCTCCCTTGATCTGTTGGTCATGCATCTGCTAATACACAAGGTGTGATTGGCCTTGTTGATGGCGTCGTTACACTGCCGGCTCATGTTCATCTTTGAGTCAACTATGACTCCAAGATCTCTCTCAGCCTCTGAGCTGCTGAGGAAGTCATCCCCCAACCTGTAGGTGTGCTGGGGATTCCTCCTTCCTAGGTGGAGTACCTTACATTTATCTTTGTTGAATTGCATCCCATTTCATTCCTCCCATTGATCCAACCTGTCCAGGTCGGCCTGTATCTGCTCCCTGTTCTCCGGTGTGTTAACTTTGCCCCATAACTTGGTGTTATCTACGAACTTCGAGAGGGTGCTCTCCACACCCTCGTCCAAATTGCTGATGAAGATATTAAGTAACACTGGTCCAAGGACCGAACCATGCGGGACCCCATTGCCCACCTCCTTCCAGTCCACCACCACTCTCTGGGTGCAGTCCCTAAGCCAGTTGGCCACCCACCTGACTGTGTAGGTGTCCACTCCACAGCCTGCTAGCTTCCCTATGAGAATAGGATACGAAACTGTGTCAAAGGCCTTCCTAAAATCCAGGAAGATGACATCAGCCCCAGCTCCTGTGTCAAGGCAGTGCGTGACCTGGTCATAAAAGGCTATAAGGTTTATCAGGCAGAATCTACCTGTGATGAACCCGTGCTGGTTTCGTTTCAGCATCATTTCTCCTGGTGGGCCTTCACAAATGTGCTCTTTGATGATTTTTTCCAGTATTTTCCCAGGGATAGAGGTAACAGTGACTGGCCTAAAGTTACCCAGCTCATCCCTTCTCCCCTTAAAAATGGGCACCATGTTGGCCCTTTTCCAGTCCTCAGGAACTGGCCAGAGCACCATGAGTGCTCAAACAGCCGTGCCAATGGCTTAGCTATGACACTGGCCAATTCCTTCAGCACCTGTGGATGGAGGTCATCCAGGCTGGGCTGACTTGTACCCATCCAGCCCTTCTAAGTGCTCCTTAACTAAATCAGCACTAACCTCTGGTGGTCTGGTGCTTTTTGGACATCTGTCCATGCTCAAGGTGGGGGAATTGTCTTGGTCAGTACTTAGGAACACTGAAGCAAAGAACTCATTGAAGAGCTCCGCCTTTTTCCCTGTGTCACCCACCAACTGTCCTGATTTGTCCTGCAGGGGCCCTATGTTACTCTGCACTTTCCTTTTGCTTTCTATGTATCTGTAGAAGGACTTTTTATTGTCCTTAATTATTGAAGCCAGCCTAAGCTTTAGTCCTGCCTTGGCCTGCCTAACTGATTGCCTGTAATAGCACGCCAGAGAGGTGTATGCCTCCTTGGTGGCTGCCCCCTGCTTCCACTGCCTGTAAATCTCTTTCTTTGCCCCCAGTCTTTCCTGGAGTTCCCTGTTCAGTCAAGGGGGCTTTTTTATCCCCTTACCCCCTTTTCTGCATGAGGGGATAGACTCCTTTTGTGCCCCAAGGATCAGTTCCTAGAGAAAGCTCAAACCCTGAGTCTCGGACCCATGTGTGCACACATGCATGCATGTGTCAGACACCTGATTCTTTTGTGTGTGTGTTGAGGTTGGGGGACACACACCTTGGTTCTATGTATGTAAGTTAGTGTGTGCACATGCATGTCTCAGACACCCAATTCCTCTGTGTGTGGGGGAAACACCTGACATGCATGTATGTGTGTGCACATGCATGCATAAGTCCCAGATGCCTTGAGTTTGTGTCCAGGTTCATATGTGTGTGTGGGTTGTCTGTGTGTCCTGGATGCCTGGATTGTGTGTGTGCCGCAGACGCCGGGGTACAATGTATGTGTGGGAGCATGCACATGTGCCTGGGCTCATGGGTTTTGTGCTGGCTAGGGGGGTTGATCCCAGCCCCCTATTGATCCCAGATAGGTTGTGAAGACCAAGGAAGATTTGAGAAGCCTGTCCCAGGAAAAAAAAATCTCCAACTCAAAAATTCAATCCCAAGCCATTTTAATAGCAATGCTAGTACTGGGTACAAACAGGAGCGCCTGGGGAAGACCAGAGGGATCAGGCAGATGAAGTGGTGGATGAGAAAGAATCACTCTTACAAAACAAGGCAGAAATTAGGCCTAAAGTTACTGAGCCTTTAAAAGGTGGCAGCCTGTCAAGGCCAAGAAATTTGTCCCTCAGTTCCAGAAACAAGGTTTCCAAGCAGCCCCCTTCTCCGCTCACTGCAAATGGGCAATAAAAGCAAAGGCTAGGGCTTCTTGCCAAAGAGGGTATTTCCAAGGCAAATCTGTGCCTTGTATCCCCCACTCAGAACCAACCAGGACAAGCTCAGTAAAGAGAGACATCTGACAAAGCTAGTAACCGTATTAACTGTGCATGGGCTCTTTCCGCATTAAGATAATACTGCTGCTTCTAATGGGGCAGTCACATGGACCTTTCCAGGTCTTTTCTGGACCAGGCCAGGCAATAGACCTATTTCAGTGACAGTAGAAAGCTGTCTCTATTGCCAGACCAGATGCACCTGTACCAAGCCACAGAGTCCTCCTGGCTGAGCCAGTTGTGTCCTATATTCGAGGACCTCCTCCCCTAAGCAGTTCCATCACTGGTTGCCCCTTCTTCCTATCTTACCTCTAGCTAGAGAACAGCAAGCAAACAGGACCTGAGTCTAATACTCCACTACTAAGCAGCCTAAAGCCTACACCCTTTCCACCCCCCACCCCTCCCCACAACCCCTGCAAGTCTCCCATATGCTACTGTTCATCTTCCTTGCTTGTTGATCATGGTAGGGAAGAGATGCAGCCTATCCATCCATCCATCTGTCCTGTCAGGGTGGGCAGGACTCTATGGCAGCATCAAAGTCACCCTCAGGTACCATGGCTGTGACAGGCAATGAGGCAATGCCACAGGCATTGCCTCCACGGTAGATGCGGAAAAAGCCCTGGGGGGGTGAATGGGATAAGCAGTTGGGGCTGGGCACAGCTCTCATACGCCCACATGCTGGGATGACCAGCCCCTGATGTGCCTCACCCCAAAGCCAGTTGCAATCTGGGGCCCTGGAGCCCTATATATCTGGTTATCTGGGGCCCTATATAACCAGTCCCCCAAACACCCCACCCCAGAGCTAGCTGCCATCTACAGTGAACAAGGGGGGGCCTATATAACCAGCCTCCCATAATCCACCCCAGAGCCAGGCACCACCTGCAGCAAGGGGACCCTTATATAACCAGCCCCCCAAACACACATCACTGCAGACCCAGCTACTGTATATCAATGCCCCAAACACCACACCCCAGAGCCAGCCACCATCTGCACTGAACCAGGGGGCCTGGTATGACCATACCCACCCACGCCATTGCTGGCTGCACCCCAGCACACAATCCCAGCAGCTGGCACCATGCTCCATTGGCTGTTCTGTGCCCCTCAACTCACCTCCTCCCCCCACTCAGGCCCCCACGAGTTCTTCACAATCCAGTACGGGGTCTTCTTCTCTGGAGTTGGTGAGGAAAAAGCAGGGGACAGGTCAGCACTGGGGAAGGGCAGTGAGCGGTTTAGGAGAACTCTGAACCTCATCCCCTGCTTCCATCTCTGTCAACTGTCTGTCTGTCTCCATCACATCGCCCTGGGGTCCTCAACCCCATCCTGCCTCCCCTGGGGCTCTCCTGTCTTCCAGCCCCTTAATCTTGTCTCAGACAAAGAGCAGGATATACATCTAAATAGTAATAGAACATAAGAACATCAGAGCTGCCATGGACTGGGTCAGACCATAGGTCCTTCTTGCCCCATCTCCTGTGCACATGATGACAAAGAGTGAAGGCTGAAAAGGAGAGTGAACTGGGTCTCATCAGGGTTCCCCACCCCCCTCCCCCACTTGCAGCCTCCTGCATGTAAGGTCTAGGAAGTTTTGATTCAGAGGCTGTGCCCCTCACTCCCATGCTTATTAACTCCGGATGCCCCTTTCCTCCAAGCATGTGCCCAATCCCTTTGCAGATCTGGCTAAACTCAGCTTCCACCACATCTGGTGGCAACGAGTCCCACACTTCAATGACATGCTGGGGGAAAAACAACTTCTTGGTGTCAGTTTTAAACTGATTGCCTCCTTATGTATTGGCACCTGCTTTTCCTTTGGATTAAATCAGCAAGGCTGAGAGGTAGGACACTGGTGTGTGGGAAGCTCAGTGTCTCCATATACACTGCCCAGGCTTTTGCAACCAGCTTCACTTTATCCTCCAAGCAAGGATTACTTTCAGTGAGATGATGTGTCACTTGACATAATTCTATTGTCTCACAAGACAGAAAGATGCCTACTACTGCTGGTTTCATGTGGTGATCCCTTGTTCTTGTCTGGTGAGAGACAGGCAATAATAAATCCCTAGTGACTTTCTTTTCACCATTTAGTATTTTGTAAACCCTTCTCATGCCCCTCCTTAAGTGATCTCTTTTCTCAACTGAATAGGCCTATGTATCTATACATCAATCCCACACTATCCATCCATCTCTTGACCACACTCTCTCTCTTTTTCCCTCTCTCTATCCCATTATCCTCTCCACACATGAAAGCCCCTCTATGCCACTCATCACTCTTGTTGCCCTTCTCTGGACCTTTAGTTCTTCTCTATCCTTTTGGAGGTGCAGGGACCGGATCTGGGCACAGTCTTCAAGGTGTGGATGGATCATGGATTTGTAAACAGGCACACTTTCAGTGTAGATCAGTGCAGCATGGAGGGGCTTCCATAAATGGAGAGACTAAAGAGGCTAGCAAGACAAAGAGAGAGAGAGAGAGAGAGAGAGAGGAGAAAGAGACAGATAGATGAGTTGATAGATGGATAGATTGTGGGGTGGATAGATGGACAGGTAGACTCTGGGGTGGATACCATGGATAGATAATGCTGGGTGGATAGATGGATGGATAGGAGGATAGATGGATGGATAGTAGGTGGGGTTGCTATACAGACAGACAGGTCTACTCAGTTTAGGAAACAGACATTTGAGGGGGGTGCATCGGAAACTCTTGAGCACAGGAGTGAGGAGCATGGCTTCTGAATCAGAATTCTCTAGACCTTCAATGCAGGAGGCTGTAAGTGAGAGAGGAACAGGGGAAAAACCCTGCTCAGACCCTGTTCACTCTCCCTTCCAGCACCTGCTCTCTACTGCCATGTGACAAAGGAGATGGAGCAAGATGGACTTGTGGTCTGACCCAGTCCATGGCAGCTCTGATGTTCTTATGAGATGCATCTGCCATTACCACCATCCCCCATGCCATCCTGTCTCCCTGCCCCCCGCCTACCCATCCCCCACTCACCTAGGCCGTAGCCCACCAGTAGCACGGCATGGTTTGTTTCTTCTGGGTTGCAATGGCAAGCCATGTTCTTTGTGATGATGCCCTCTACATAAAACTGGGGTGGGGGGGAAGGAGGGAGCACAGGTCAAGGGTAGAAGCAGGCTTTAGTAAGGTCAACCAGGGGCTAGGGGCAGGGCAGGCTGGGGAGAGGGGCATAGGTCCACAGGGGCTCCTACCTGCAGCAAGTCGGCATTGATGCACACGGTGACAGGGCCCCTGGCAGCAATGTGGGCAGCCAGCTCTGATGGAAAAGGCCACAAGTGTGTCAGAGCCAGGGGAGCAGGGTGGGATGGGGAGAGACCCCCAACGTCCCTACCCATCCTCACAGCCTCTGGACTGCATGGTTCTCTGGAATCCCACATGTACTGATGCACACATGTAGTTGAGACATGCACATGCCTGCTTGCACATGCAGGTGTGCACACAGATGCACACACCAGACATGCAGGGGTGCACACAGGGATGCACACAGATGCATACACCACACACACAGGGATGCACTCAGATAAACACAACATACACACAGATGCACACACACAGGGTTGCACACAAATGCATACACCACATACACAGGGTTTACACATGCACACACACATGGATGCACATGCACGCACCACAACACACACAAGCCCCCCAGCAAAAACATAGCCAGGGCCTAAGCAGTTTCTCTCCTCTCCTTCTGAAGACCCCTCCTAATCCCAAAAGCTCACACCCTGCCCCCTGTGCCTGCTCCAGCCCTGCCAGGGTCCCCACAGCTCCTCACTCTTTTCATCAGATGAGAGGAACTGGAAGGTCTCGATACAGGCAACAGCTTGGTGCCTGGACTCGCACAGGTTCTGGCAGCCCATGTATGGGTACTGCTCCTCTTGTGTCAGACCTGCAGCAGGGGAAGAAGGGTCAGCAGGGGAGACCGGGAGGGGGGGTGTCTGTGCAGAGCCTCATGCTATAGGGGCCCTGATCTCAGCTGGGGAGTCTATGCAATAGGGGCCCCAATCTCAGTCTTGAGTGTGGGGGGAGGTCTGTGCTATGCCTGGTGTGATAAGGGACCCTATCTCAGCTTGGGGGTTTTTTGCTGTGCCTGGTACTTGAGGGGTGATGAGCTCAGCCTGGGGTCTCTGTGTACCTGGTGCTATAGGGGCCCTCATTTCAGCCTGGGGGTGGGGATCTGTGCTGTGCCTGGTGCTACAGGGGCTCTGATGACAGCCTGGGGGGTCTGTGCTGCACCTGGTGCTATAGGGGCCCTGATTTCAGCTTTTGGATCTGTGCTATACCTGGTACTTTGGGGTGCTGATCTCATCTTGGGGGTGGTTTGAGTATCTGGTGCTACAGGGGCCCTCATCCCAGCCTGGGGGTGGGGGTCTGTGCTGTGCTGGGCTCTACAGGTGCTCTGATGTCAGCCTGGGGGTTCTGCACTGTGCCTGGTGCTATACGGGCTCTGATCTCAGCCTGGGGGGTCTGTGCATTGCTCTGCTCCATGGAATGGGGGGAACTGAGCCAGGGGAGCGATGAGGCCCAGCCCCCACCTACCGTACATCCAGGCAACAGTGAATGCATCCCAGGGGAAGGCGCCTCCACAGGCCACCTGCAGCCGGCTGCAGTCCAGCACCTCTGCAAAGCAATACACCCTGGGGTCACCTGCTCCTGTACAGGGGGCTCCCCTTGCTGCTCCACTCCCCTGGCCTGGGGTCCCCCAGCTTCAGGCATCTCCCTGGCCCCCAGCTCCCCCAGGGTGCATGGCTCCCCCCTCCGCTGCCCTCTGGAACCATCAGCATCCCCCCAGAAGGCCCCAGCCCCCTTCCAGCAAGGGCCTCGTACGCTGCACAGAGAGGTTGTAGAGCTCCTGGTGCCGGATGAACCAGAGCGACTCGATGTTGGCGACTGCGGCAAAGGCCCAACAGGAACCACACAGGCCCTGGGAGAAGGGGGACAGGACAGGGGGTTGGCTGGGAGCCTTGTGGGGGAAGGCTGTTTGGTGGTAGAAGCAGGGTGCTCCCACCAACATCAAGCTTCCTCATGATGGTGCCCCTCACTCCCGACCCACAGCCCCCTGCTCCCACCTAGCCCTGTTACTGCCCCTCATTCCCAACCCGCAGCCACCAGGTACTCTCCCACCCTGATGGTGCCCCTCACTCCTGACCCGGAGCCTCTCACCCTCACCTAGCCTTGCTGGTGCCCCTCACTCCTGACCCACAGCCCTCAGACTCTCTCCAGCCCTGATGGTCCCCTCACTTCCTACCCATAGCCCCTGCCCACCCCAGCACTGCTGGTGCCTCTCACTCCTGAGCTGCAGCCCCTACAAGCCCTGCCAGCGCCCCTCACTTCTGACTCACAGCCCCTGCCAGCCCTGCCAGCGCCCCTCACTCTCAACACATCCCTCGCCCTGCTCCCCCAACTCCAGTTGCCCCTACCTGGTTTTTGGCAGGTGTGACGGCCCCTGCCTTCCTCCAGTCACAGCTGGGGGGTGCTGGCTTGCTGGGGGACTGTGCAGGGGGGCGTAGGGTATGGCCAGGCATGGGGCTCAGCAGCTGTGCCCGGAACTCCTCCTCTGGGGGGAACGGGGACAGAGGATAGGGGTTCAGTGGGCAGAGTTCAGAAGTGGTATGTGCATCCGTGTGCAGCTCTGTGTGCATGCGTGTGTACATCCGTGTGTGTGTATGTGGGTGTATCTGTGTTCTTCTTGTGTGTACATCTCTGTGCATCCCTCTGTGTGTGCTGTGTGCATCTCCGTGTATCCCTGTGTGTGCATGTGTGCATCCTTGTGTGCCTTGGTATGTGTCCCTGTGTGTGTGAATGCCTCAGGGCTATAGGGAGTAGTGTTTAGCTGTGGGGGTCACTAAGGGAAGCTGAGCAGGCTGCTGGGCTTTGTGGGGCTGTGGGTCACAGGTCTGGCTGGGGCAGAGGGGGCGGGGCTTGGGAAATGGGGCAGACTGGGGGGGGCAGGAGGTGGAGTTCAAGGACGGTGGCGGGAAGGGGGGTCTCACCAGTCAGGTCGCTGAAGCGAGTCATGCCGAACCGGGCCAAGCCCTGCCCGGCTTCCTCCAGGGCCCTGGCAGTGGCCAGGTTCTGCCTGAAGATCAGCAACCGCCGGTGCTGCTCTGGGGAGGGAGATAGGGGTCACTGAGGAGCAGGGGGTCCTGCCCCAATCAAGCTGTCCAAGACTTCCACCCCCCTCCTATGAGCCACTCCCAGCCCCTGTTTTCAGTCACTCCAAGCCTGGACAACTCCCTCCTTGCAAGGGCACCTGCTCCCCAGGGTCTCCAACTGGGGACATAAGAGCTCCCAGGAACTGCACAGGGTGAGCCCCTCACTCAGTGCTCAGTAGCTACTGACATCCTTTTCCTCCAAGAATTTGTCCAATCCCTTGGAGAATCTGGCTAAACTCTCAGCTTCCACCAAATGTGGTGACAGCGAGTTCCCCCCTTTAGTGACACACTGGGTGAAAAAAACCTTCCTGGTGTTAGTTTTAAAACAGCTAACTGTGGTGACCCCTCGTTCTCGTCCGGTGAGAGACAGTCAATAATACATTTCTAGTGACTCTCTCTTCTCCATTTAGTATTTTGTAAACCCTTCTCATCTACCCCCTCCAGCATCTATTTTCTAAAATGAATAAGTCTGTCTGTCCATCCAGTTGGAGTTGTAGCTACCAAGGGATGTGAAGAGTAACGAGAAAGTTTTCTACAAGTATGTCGGTAGGTAGAGGAGGATCAGGGAAAGTGTGGGTCCCTTACTGAATGGGAGAGGCAACTTTGTGACAGAGGATGCAGAAAAGGCTGAAGTGCCTTTTTTGCCTCCATCTTCACAGGCAAAGACAACTCCTAGACTATGGCATCTGGCAGCACAGTTTGGAGAGGAGGTGAGCAGCCCTCAGTTGTGAAAGACCAGGTTAGGGACTACTTAGAAAAGGGTAATGTGTACAAGTCCTTGGGGCCAGATGGCATCCACCTGAGGGTGCTGAGGGAGTTGGCTGATGTGATTGCAGACCCATTGGCCATCATCGCTGAAAACTCATGGCAATCAGGAGGGGTCCCAGATGATTGGACAAGGGCAAACATGGTGCCCATATTTAAGAAAGGAAAAAAGGAAGATCCAGGAGACTACAGACCAGTCAACCTCACCTCAGTCCCTGGAAAAATTATGGAGCAGATCCTCAAGGAATCCATTTCTAAGCACTTGAAGGAGAAAAGGGTGATTAGGAACAGCCAGCATGGATTCACCAGGGGCAAGTCATGTCTGACCAAGCTGATTATCTCCTTCTATGATGAGGTGACTGGCTCTTTGGATGCGGGGAGACCGGTGGACGTGGTGTACCTTCATTTTAGCAAGGTTTTGATATGGTCTCCCATAGCACTCTTGCAGGCACGATAAGGAATTATGGGTTGGATTAATAGACTGTAAGGTGGATAGACAACTAGCTGGAGCATTGGGCTCAGAGAGTAGTAATAAATGGCACTGGGCTCAGAGAGTAGTAATAAATGGCAACTGGTATCAAGTGGAGTGCCCCAGGGCTTGGTCCTGGGGCCAGTTTTGTTCAATGTCTTCATCAGTGACTTGGAAGATGGCATAGAGTCCACCCTCAGCAAGTTTGCAGATGACACCAAGCCATGAGGAGTAGTAGATATGCTATAGTGTAGGGCTAGGATTCAGAGTGACCTAGACAAATTGGAAGATTGGGCCAAAAGGAATCTCACAAGGTTGAACAAGGACCAGTGCAAAGTCCTGCACTAGGATGTAACAATCCCATGCACCAGTACAGGCTGGGGGCTGACTGGCTGGGTAGCAGCTCTGCAGAAAATGACCTGGCGGTTACTGTGGAAAATAAGCTGAATATGAGCCAGCAGCGTGCCCTTGTTGCCAAGAAGGTTAATGGCATACTGGGCTGCACTGGCAGGTGTGTTGCCAGTAGGTCAAGGGAAGTGACCATTCCCCTCTATTCAACACTGGTGAGGCCACATCTGGAATACTGTGTTCAGTTTTGGGGCCCCCGCTACAGAAAGGATGTGGACAGATTCGAGAGAGTCCAGCAGAGGCCAGAAAAATGGTTCGGAGGCTGGGGGACATAACTTATGAGGAAAGACTGAGGGAACTGGGCTTATTTAGTCTAGGGAAGAGGAGACTGAGAGTAGACTTAATAGCAGCCTTCAACTACCTGAAGGGGGGTTCAAAAGAAAGGGGGGTTTCTCTGAAGAAAGAGAACATTGGGAACCTGCAAGCCACGGGGCGGCCAGCACTACAGCACAGGTAAGAAACGAGAAGGTAAGAAATAAGGGGCCCCTTGGGACTCGGAGCGGGGGGGCAGCAAAGGCACCTGTCGCAGGGCTCAAGTGCCTATATACTAATGCTAGGAGCATGGGGAACAAGCAGGATGAACTAGCGCTCCTGCTTGCACAAAACACCTATGACTTAGTAGGGCTAACGGAAACCTGGTGGGATTCGTCCCATGACTGGGCGGTACATATTGAGGGTTACAGATTGTACAGAAAGGACAGGGTGGGGAAGAAGGGGGGGGGGGGGTTGCACTTTATGTCAATGAGCAATATACATCGACCCTCATCAAGACGGAATCCAAGGATGAGGAAGTAGAAGGATTGTGGGTTAGGCTACGTGGGGGGCAAGGAGAAAGGGATTTGGTGGTAGGGGTCTGCTACAGACCCCCACATCAAGGGGAAGAAATAGATTCGGGGCTCCTGAGGCAGCTCTCGGAGACCATAAAAGCTAAAGAGGCGGTAGTCATGGGGGACCTAAACTACCCAGACATCTGCTGGGAGACGCAGACGGCAAAGTCCCACCACTCACGCAGGTTTCTAACCTGTGTACAGGACCTCCACCTGACACAGGAGGTACACGGTCCCACTAGAGGGAATGCCTTACTGGATCTGGTATTGGCAATGGGGGATGACATGGCAGGGGACCTACAGATCGGTAGCCATCTGGGGGACAGTGATCACCTAATAATAGAATTCTTCATAAGACGTCGAGTGGGTAAGGTAACTAGTAGGGTGAAAGTGCTAGACTTTAGGAAAGCTGATTTCAATGAACTCAGGCGATTAGTCAAGGACGCGCTGCAGAGTAGGAGTTTTGAAGTGATGGGAGCCCAAGAAGGGTGGCTGTGCCTTAAGGAAATGATCCTTCGAGCACAAAGCGAAACGATCCCCATGCGAGGAAAAAGAGGGAAAGGGGCCAGGAGGCTTCCCTGGCTGACCAGAGAAATCCAGGGCAGCCTAAGGGCCAAAAGGGGAGCACATAAAAAGTGGAAACAAGGAGAGATCACCAAAGAAGAATATACCTCCTCTGCTCGCGCTTGTAGGGACACAGTTAGATGGGCCAAAGCTACCATGGAGCTGAGGATGGCATCCCAAGTAAAGGACAACAAGAAATTGTTTTTTAGATATATAGGGAGTAAAAGGAAGGCCCAGGGAGGAATAGGACCCCTGCTAAATGGGCAGAAGCAATTGGTGATGGACAGGGGGGACAAGGCTGAACTCCTCAACGAGTTCTTTGCCTCAGTGTTCCTAAGCGAGGGGCACGACAAGTCTCTCACTGGGGTTGTAGAGAGGCAGCAGCAAGGCGCCAGACTACCATGCGTAGACCCTGAGATGGTGCAGAGTCTCTTGGAAGAACTGGATGCCTTTAAGTTGGCAGGCCCGGATGAGCTCCATCCGAGGGTGCTGAAGGCACTGGCCGACATCATTGCAGAGCCACTGGTGGGAATATTTGAACGCTCGTGGCGCACGAGCAAAGTCCCGGAGGACTGGAAAAGGGCCAATGTGGTCCCCATTTTCAAGAAGGGGAGGAAGGAGGACCCGGGGAACTATAGGCCAGTCAGTCTCACCTCCATCCTTGGCAAAGTCTTTGAAAAAATTATCAAGGCTCACATTTGCGAGAGCCCGGCGGGACAAATTATGCTGAGGGGAAACCAGCACGGGTTCATAGCAGGCAGATCGTGCCTGACTAATCTAGCCTCTTTTTATGACCAGGTTACGAAACACCTGGACACAGGAGGAGGGGTGGATGTCGTATACTTAGACTTCAGGAAGGCCTTCGATACGGTATCCCACCCCATACTGGTGAACAAGTTAAGAGGCTGTGACTTGGATGACTACACAGTCCGGTGGGTGGCAAATTTTCTAGAGGGTCGCACCCAGAGAGTCGTGGTGGATGGGTCGGTTTCGACCTGGAAGGGTGTGGGCAGTGGGGTCCCGCAGGGCTCGGTCCTTGGACCAATACTCTTTGGTGTCTTCATCAGCGACTTGGATGAGGGAGTGAAATGTACTCTGTCCAAGTTTGCACATGACACAAAGCTATGGGGAGAAGTGGACACGCCGGAGGGCAGGGAACAGCTGCAAGCAGACCTGGACAGGTTGGACAAGTGGGCAGAAAACAACAGAATGCAGTTCAACAAGGAGAAATGCAAAGTGCTGCACCTAGGGAGGAAAAATGTCCAGCACACTTACAGCCTAGGGAATGACCTGCTGGGTGGCACGGAAGTGGAAAGGGATCTTGGAGTCCTAGTGGACTCCAAGATGAACATGAGTCGGCAGTGTGATGAAGCCATCAGAAAAGCCAATGGCACTTTATTGTGCATCAGCAGATGCATGACGAATAGGTCCAAGGAGGTGATACTTCCCCTCTATCGGGCGCTGGTCAGACCGCAGTTGGAGTACTGCATGCAATTCTCGGCGCCGCAATTCAAGAGGGATGCGGATAACCTGGAGAGGGTCCAGAGAAGGGCCACTCGTATGGTTAAGAGCCTGAAGACCAAGCCCTACGAGGAGAGACTAGAGAAACTGGACCTTTTCAGCCTCCGCAAGAGAAGGTTGAGAGGCGACCTTGTGGCTGCCTGTAAGTTCATCACGGGGGCACAGAAGGGAATTGGTGAGGTTTTATTCACCAAGGCGCCCCCGGGGGTTACAAGAAATAATGGCCACAAGCTAGCAGAGAGCAGCTTTAGATTGGACATTAGGAAGAACTTCTTCACAGTTCGAGTGGCCAAGGTCTGGAACGGGCTCCCAAGGGAGGTGGTGCTCTCCCCTACCCTGGGGGTCTTCAAGAGGAGGTTAGATAGGCATCTAGCTGGGGTCATCTAGACCCAGCACTCTTTCCTGCTATGCAGGGGGTCAGACTCGATGATCTATTGAGGTCCCTTCTGACCCTAACATCTATGAATCTATGAAAAGAGGATGGAGCTAGACTATTCTTAGTGGTGGCAGATGACAGAACAAGGAACAAGTTGCAGCAAGGGAAGTTTAGGTTAGATTTTAGGAAGAATTTTTTTCACTAGGAGGGTAGTAAGGTGACCTAGAAAAGTGGTAGAAGCTCCAACCTTGGAGGTTTTCAAAACCTGGCTAGACAAAGCTTTGGCTGAGATGATCTAGTTGGGGGTGGTTCTGCTCTGAGCAGGGGTTAGACTAGAGACCTCCTGAGCTCCCTTCCATCCCTCACTTCCTATGATTCTATGATTCCATCCATGCATCCACACTCTATCCATCCATCTACCAGCACACACTCTATCTAGCCACCTATCCACCCCACTCTCTCTTTCCGTCTCCAATTAGCCTTTTAGTCACTCCTCACATAGAAGCCGCTCCATGCTGCTCATCATCCTTGTTGCCCTTCTCTGCACCTTTTCTAGTTGTTCTCCATGCTGTTGGAGCTGTGGGGACCATGGAGGCCGAGGGTCTGCTCCTGGCTCCAGGGACCCAGAAGCATTGGTGTTAGGAGAACAGCTGGCCACCCCCATTTCCCTTTTCCCCTGAGTCTCTCCCTAGACTCTCCTCATCCACCCAGCTCCCCCAGGCTCCCCCTCACCTTCAGGGTTGCTGTAGGTCTTGTTGAAGCGACTCATGAAATCCTGGAACAGTTGGATCAGTTCAACCTGGAATGGGTCAGATCAGAAGTGAAGGGGTTAACGCCTCAGCCGCAAGGGGGCCAGGAGGTCTCCAGAGATGGAGCCTCCCACCCACAGCTCCCAAAGCCCTGCCCCCTCCTAGCCTTGTTGATGCCCCTCACTCCCAACCCATAGCTTCCTACCTTCCCCAACCCACCCCCAGTGCCTCTCACTCCTGACCTGCAACCTCCAAAATCACCCCAACCCTGCTAGTGCCTCTCACTCCCAACCCACAGCATCAAGACCTTCCCCAGACCCCCTGGTACTCCTCACTCCTGAACTGCAGCCCCCTGCCTTCCCCAGGCCCCCTGGTGCCTCTCCCCCTCAACCAACATCCCTAGCCCCAGTTTTGTCCTCCCTCAGCCACTACCATGCTGGGCTCTGGGGCTGTGTCCAACACATCTGGGGGGAGCACAGCTCCATCCCCCCAGCCCAGCAGCAGCAGCAGGAGGCAGGCACTGAGTACTGTGGACTCCATGTAGCCAGTCTGTGGCTGCTGGCTGCTCTGATGCTTCTTATAAAACCCTGGGTGTGGGTGGTCACCAGGAAGTCACAAGGGGTGTAGTGTGAGAGCTGGGGGTGGGCGGGGGGTAGGATCTGGGCTGGGTGCCTCCCCCTGAAAAATCATCCACTTGACACCATCCCCAAAGCATCCAGCCCCCATGAAGGCCTCAGACCCATGGACTCCCACCCCAAAACTGCCTGGGGTCCTCTGGCTAAGCCACCCAGCACAAGAGCTCCTGTGAGACCCCTCTCACTCTGCCCTAAATTCCTGCCAGACCCCAGACTCTGCGCTTAGAACCATCTTCTCCAACCTGCTCTCTGCAGCAGCCAGAGGATGCTGGGTGGGCAACAAGACAAACACAGCTTTAGGGATGACTAAGAAGGAAATGGAGAATAACACTGAAAGCACCATGATACCCCTTTATAAATCCCTGGGGGATCCACACCTGGAATACAGGGCCCAGGACTAATCCACATACCTCCAAAAGGACAGAGAAGAACTAGAGAAGGTCCAGAGAAGGGCAACAAGGATGATAAGTGGTATGGAGGGGTTTCCATGTGAGGAAAGATTAAAGAGCCTAATGGGAAAGAGAAACAAAGGTAAAAGATGGGTAGATGGATGGATAGAGTGTGGGGTGAATAGATGAACAGACAGGCCTGTTCAGTTTAGAAAAGTGACACTTGAGAGGGGACATGATAAGCTTTTCCAAAATACTATATGGCAAGGAGAAAGGCAGAAGGGATTTATTGTTGATTGTCTCTCACCAGACAAGAACAAGGGGTCACCACATGAAACTAGCAGGCAGGCAGTTTAAAATGAACTCAAGGCAGCACTTTTACCCCCCAGTGTGTCATTGAAGGGGGGATCTCATTCCTGTCAGATGTGGTGGAAACTGTGAGTTTAGCCACGTCCAAAAAGGGACTGGACACATTCTTGGAGGAAAGGGGCATCAGGAGCTTTTGAGCATGGGAGTGAGGGGCACGGCCTCTGAATCAGGACTTTCTAGATCTTAAATACTGGAGGCTGCAAGTGGGAGAGGAGCAGAGGGCAAAGCCCTGGTCAGACCCAGTTCACCTTACTGCTGTGTGATGCTGAAGACTGGGCAAGATGGACCTAGAGTCTGACCCAGTCCCTGGCAGCTCAGATGTTATGAAGGGCTGCCAGTTGGAAGTGAGGGGCACTAGCTCAGCTGGGGGAGACCGGGGTGGGGTGATTGGAATTGTGCGTTGATACTGGGTGTTGAGATTCATGCTGGGTTGAATGCATGCTGCAGCTCTGCTGTGTCTCTGCACAGTGCTCTTGTGTGACTGTTGTGTTGCTTGTTGCTGTATAGGTCTGCTGTTGTGCTGCTTTGCCCTGGCTGCGGTGGATCTGGGCAGCAGGCTGAGCTGTTGTGTAACTGGCCCCAGTACACAGTAGCCAAGTGCCAGCGTGTCACATCCTCTGGTGCACTTCTGTGCAGTGTGGTTGTGTCACGCCCTCTGGTTCACTGCTGTCTGGCAGTGCCATAGGGAGTAGCTCCACAGTGTATTTGGGTTGCCTGCCCTAGTGTGTAGCTCCATTATGTGTCAGTGCCCTTGAATATATCTCTGTTGTGCAGTTGTGTAGCCATGCCGGCAAGTGCCACAGTGGTCTGTAGGTGTGTCGCTGCTGGGGTGTGTAGCCAGGTTGTGTAGCTATGCTGGACTGCATAAGTGAGATATGTTGTATAGCTGGGGTTTGGCCATCTCCTTTCTCCACTTGGGGTTTAGCAGCGCTGTGTAGTTTGGTAGCTGGGGTGTGTCACAGTCCTCTCCCCAGCTGCAGGCACCAGGCTCTGGCCAAGGCAAGGCCGAGTCAAGTAGTTTTGTACTGGTGTGTTGTGTAGTTCTGCTGCCCTGGCTTGTAGTTGTGTGATCCCACCCCTGTTCCAGCTGCTGCACCCAAACAATGTACCCCTTAGGCTGAGCGCATGAGGGTCTCCCAGAGGGGGAAATGAGGGGGAGGTCCCCAGGGCAGGGGGTATTGTTCTCCAGCTGGGTAGTGGATTTCATTCTCTGCCTAATGCTCTGTTGTGGTGCTGTCTGCTGCTGCATCAGGAAGCGTGCGGTCTCTTGGAGATCTCAATGTTCTGTCAATGGGGAAGGCTTGGCCGGGTTTATTACTGACAAGGCACCTGCTCCCTGATACGCGTGACACCAGGGTAGCCAAGGCCCTGCTACACATGCAAATTAGAGCTGGATAGAAACCAGCTAGAGTTATTACACATATTCAAACACTACTTTGGTAGCAGGTTGGCCATTTTTGTGATGACAATGACCTTGCATGTGTGGCTGGTCTAAATATATTGCATGATTCACCAGTGAATTGTATAATAAATGTAACAGGGGCCTCTGTGTCAGTGCTGCAAACTGGTGGCAAGGCACAGGCACCACTCACATGTGGCATCCCTGAGGTCAATACAAAGTTTCAGGGGTTTCTAGGTCCCCCTGATACATTGATCAGAACAATTCTAGTCATGTCAGACATGTCCTGGTGCCTGTACTTAACAAGCATCAGCCCCTTTGGTGTATCATCCTTGTATGCCCCATTGTTATCTTGTGTGCTCTGGAACATGTGGTACCAGCCATATCTATCAGCCTTGTCAACCAGACTTGTTTATCAGGCTTCTCAATCAGCCCTTTCCATCAGCCTCATCAACAGGCATTATTAGGGGCCTGTATAATCTCATCATCAAGGCACGTATTGCAGTTCAGGCTCTGCATACAGTGGGCTTCCTGCTTTGATCAGTGGTTTGGTAGAGTCACCCAATGCCTTCACACCCCTTTTCTGTGTAGCCATTGGTTTGCACATTCCCTCATATTATTGGCTCTACATGAGCTGTTACTACCCAGGAAAGAGCTCTGGAAGTCACTGTGGACAGGTCATTAAAAACAGCTCTGGGCTCAGCAGCCATCAAAAAGGCAAATGAAACACTAGGGATTATTAAAAATGGAATTGTGAACAAAACAAAAAGAATGATGATGCCCCTTGATAAATCCATGGGGCCTCCACACCTTTAAAAACTGTTCCCAGTTCTGGTCCCCACATGTCCAAAAGGATATAGAAGAACTAGAGAAGATCCAGGGAAGGGAACAAGGATGAGCAGTGGCATGGGGGGGCTTCCATATGAGCAGGGCCGGCCCATCCTATCCTGCGGAAACTGCGGTCGCAGGGGGCCCTGCTTGTGCCTCGTTTAAATGGCTCAATGCAAGCAGGGAGCCCCTTCCCGGCCACGTAGGGGTGGAGTTCCCAGCTCCACTCCTGCCCTGGCCCCAGGCAGGGAACCCAAGTGTCCCCAGCACATGCTGCCCCAACCCTGTGTGCACCGCAGCACAGCCCACGTGCGCACAGCCTGGCCCCGACTATTTTATTTCAGTGAGTTTATACTGCAATTAACTGCAATTTTGATTTTTTGATGGATGATGGGGACCCAAATCTGTATCTTGAAGGGGGCCCCCAAAAATTGTAGGCCAGCCCTGTATATGAGGAGGAACTTAATAGGCCAGGCCTGTTTAGTTTAGACAGTTGATGCTTGAGGGGGGGACAGGAGAAGGGTTTACAAAATACTCAATGGTGAAGACAGGGGTGTAGGTTGTAGCTGTACTGGTCTAAGGACAGAGGCAGACAAGGTTCTTTGGGTGAATCTGACATCTTTTATTAGACCAACTCAAATAGTTGGAAAAATTAAAATTAAATTTTTTTTTTAAATCCCCAGGTACCTCTCCACTACTTTCCTACTACATTCATCCCCCTCTTCCCCCATCTGCCTGCCACCACATGCAGGGCAAGCTGAGAGTTTAGCCAGGTTCACGGAGAGATTGGAAACATTGTTGGAGGAAGGGGCATCAGGAGCTCTTGGTCAGGGGCATGAGGGACACGGTCTGTGAGTCAGAACTTCCTAGCCCTGCAATGCTGTAGGCTGCAGCTGAGAGTGTAGGAGTGAAAAACACCCTCATCAGACCCAGCTCATACTCCCTTCAAGGAAAGGGACATCAAGAGCTACTAAGTATGGGAGTGAGGACCACGGCCTCCGAAATAAAACTTCCTAGACTTTAAATGCTGGAGGCTGCAAGTAAAAGAGGAATAGTGGGAAAAACCTTGGTCATGCCCAGTTCATTCTCCTTTCAGCATCTGCTGTCTGTTGCCATATGATGAAGGAGACTGGCAAGATGGACCCAAAGTCTGACCCAGTCCCTGGCAGCTCAAATGTTCTGAAGGCTGCTGGTTGGAAGTGAGGGGCACTAGCTCGGCTGGGGGAGACCTGGGTGGGATGGTTGGAATTGTGCGTTGATACTGGGTGTTGAGATCCATGCTGGATCGAATGGATGCTGCAGCTCTTCTGTTTCTCTGTGCAGTGCTCTTGTGTGACTGCAGTGTTGTGTGTTGCTGTATAGGGCTGCTGCTGTGCTGCTTTGCCCTGGCTGCGGTGGATCTGGGCAGCAAGTTGGGCTGTTATGTAGCTGGCAAGTGTCAATGTGTCATGCCCTCTGGTGCACACTGCTGTGCGGTTTCATAGTTTCATAGCTGGTAGGGTCGGAAGGGACCTGAGCAGATCATCAAGTCCGACCCCCTGCCACGGCAGGAAAGAGTACTGGGGTCAAACGACCCCAGCCAGGTGTTCATCCAGCCTCCTTTCAAAGACCCCCAAGGTAGGAGCCAGCACCACTTCTCTTGGAAGTTGGTTCCAGATCCTAGCCGCCCTGACTGTGAAGTAGCACCTCCTGATGTCTAGTCTGAATCTACCCTCTGCCAGCTTGTGACCGTTATTTCTAGTCACTCCTGGTAGTGCTCGGGGGAACAGGGACTCCCCCAATGCCTGCTGGTCCCCCCTGACTAGTTTGTAACAGGCCACTAGATCCCCCTCAGCCTTCTCTTGTGGAGGCTGAACAGGTTCAGGTCCCTTAGCCTCTCCTCGTAGGGCCTGCCCTGCTGCCCGCTGCTCATGCGAGTGGCCCTCCTCTGGACCCTCTTCATGTTGTCCGCATCCCCCCTGAAGTGCGGCGCCCAGAACTGGACGCAGTACTCCAACTGCAGCCTGACCAGTGTCGCATAGAGGGGGAGGATCACCTCCTTGGACCTGCTCGAGAAGCATCTGTGGATGCATGACAAGGTGTGGTTGGCCTTCCTGACCACATCCCCACATTGGCGGCCCATGTTCATTTTGGCATCGATAACGACTCCAAGATCCTTTTCTGCCTCTGCACTGATGAGAAGGGAGTTCCCCAGCCTGTAGGTCTGCTGCTGGTTCTTCCTCCCCAGGTGCAGCACCTTGCACTTGTCAGTGTTGAAACCCATCCTGTTCTCATCCGCCCACCCCTGTAACCCATCCAGGTCCAACTGCAGCCTATTCCTTCCTTCTAGCGTGCCCACTTCTCCCCACATCTTAGTGTCGTCTGCGAATTTGAACAGGGTGCTGTTTACCCCCTCGTCCAAGTCGCTGATGAAGATGTTGAACAGTGCAGGCCCGAGGACCAAACCCTGGGGGACCCCACTGCCCACGTCCCTCCAGGTCAAATAAGACCCGTCCACTACCGCTCTCTGGGTGCAGCCCTCCAGCCAGTTAGTGACCCATTTGACTGTGTAGGCGTCGATGCCACAGTCTCCTAGATTGTTAATGAGAATGGGGTGAGAGACCGTGTCAAAGGCCTTCCTAAAGTCCAGAAAAATTGTATCCACCATGGCACTTGCATACAGGGATTTGGTGACCTGGTCATAGAAGGCCACCAGGTTGGTCTGACAGGACCTGCCTTTAATGAACCCATGTTGGTTGCCCCTAAGCATAGTCTCTCCTGCTGGCCCCTCACGGACATGCGCTAGGGTAATTCTCTCAAAAAGCTTCCCCAGGACCGAGGTAAGACTAACGGGCCTATAGCTCCCTGGGTCCTCCTTCCTCCCTTTTTTGAAAATGGGAACCACATTGGCCCTTTTCCAGTCCTCCGGCACATCGCCAGAGCACCATGAGTGCTCGTAAAGCTGTGCCAGGGGTCCCACAATAACCTCTGCTAGTTCCCTCAGCATTCTGGGGTGGAGATCGTCAGGACCTGCTGATTTAAATACATCCAGTCCCTCCAGAAGTTCCCTGACTAGGTCCTCGCTGACCCTAGGTCTGGGTGTGCCCCCCACGGGGCCTACGGGGGTCGCAGTGCAGGGGATGACCAGGTCCCTGCTCAGAAAAATGGAGGCAAAGAAATTGTGAAATAGGTTAGCTTTGCTGCCTGGTGCTACGACTAGATTTCTTAGTGCGTCCTGCAGAGGCCCCACGTTACCCAGTACCTACTTTTTACCAACTATGTATTTTAAAAATTGCGGTGTGGTTGCGTTCTGCTGCCTGGCAGCGCCATGAGGTGTAGCTCCACAGTGCAGTTGGGTTGCCTCGCCCTAGTGTGTATCTCCATGACGTGCCAGTGCCCTTGAGTATATCTCTGTTGTGCAGTTGTGTAGCCAGGTTGTGTAGCTGTGCTGGGCTGCAAAAGTGAGATATGTTGTGTAGCTGGGGTTTGGCCATCTCCTTTCTTCAGCTGGGGTCGAGTAGGCAGAGTTAGGCACTTGTGTAGCTGGGGTGTGTTCTGGGGTGTGTTCTTTCCCCAGCTGCAGGCACCAGGCTCTGACCCAGGCAGGGCCAAGTAGCTCTGTTCTGGTGTGTTGTGTAGTTCTGCTGCCCTGGTTTGTAGTTGTGTGATCCCACCCCTGTTCCAGCTGCTGCACCCAAACAATGAACCCCTTAGGCTGGAAGAGGCAGGGTCTCCCAGAGGGGAAAATGGGGGGCAGGTCCCCAGGGCAGGGACTGGAGGTATTGTCCTCCAGCTGGGTGGTGGGTTTCATTCTCTGCCTAACGCTCTGCTGTGATGCTGCCTGCTGCTGCTTCAGGAAGTGTGTGGTCTCTGGGAGACCTCAGTGTTTTGTCAATGGGGAAGGCTTGGCCGGGTTTAGTACTGACAAGGCACCTACTCACTGATATGCATGACACCCTGCTACACATTCAAATTGGAGCTGGATAGAAACCAGCTACAGAGTTGTTACACATATTCAAGCACTACCTTGGTAGCAGGTTTTCATGGGGCCTCCATGGTGGCACGGTAGGGGACACTACTACGCAGAGCCACCCACCTCACTGGGCCAGGCCCAAAACCATGCTTCGGGAGTCTCCCCCGGGGAACCTACGGTTGGATGGCCCCCTTCCTGGAGAACACCCACAAGCCTGGGGTAATGCTGCCGCCACCCGGTTGGCTGGAAGCCTCTTGGGTATACAGTCAGACTGAGCAAGAGGTAATAACTGTCTGTGATGACAAGGTTTGGCATGATGGAGGTTACACAAGGTTAAGAACATAAGAACACAGAACTGCCACTGACGGGCTCAGACGATCGGTCCATCTTCCTGGTCTCCTGTGTCACGGTGTGGATGCTGAAATGGATAAACAGGGTTACACTTCCCAAATCCCCATCACACAGAGAGATACACAAGACCCAAGAACAGAGAGGTAAAGTCTTTAGCACAAGGCTCTCAATGCTGCAGTTTTTTCCCCCAACATGGTTGTACTCACATGCTCCAGGCCGTAATGAACTCTCTGTTGTTGTCCCCTTTACATCACCAATCTAGTTTTCCGTTGGTGATAACTAAAAGTCGTTTGGTTTTTTTCCTATTCTATGTCAGATAATGAAGCCTTAACAATATCTAGCACATTTTTTACCATTGATTTGACAAATGCTGAGCAGGGTTTTGCTTTAACCCCTTCAGAAGCATTCACAAGCAGCTTCCCTGGAGAAAATGCTTCTCTTTGTATTAAAAAGTCCTTCGTTGAGGTGACTTGTTGGGTGCAGTCCCTTACTGACCAGCTTCTCTTGGAAAGCTTGTCCATGTTCTCTCCGCACCTTGAGGTTTGCTTTGATTCCCAGGGAAATGCTGGACCCAAATGGTTGTGCTTTGGGTCCAGCTGTAGGGGGCTGGATTAGATGACCTCTGAAGGTCTTTTCTACTCATTACTTCTCCATGCCCCCTTAACAGTGCCCTTGTTGTAACATCCTGTATGCAACGGGCTTACCTTTGTTTGGAACAGCACAGTTAATGAATTTGGTAAAAGAGACCCCTGCCTAAGTGACACGTTGTCAAACCAAACTTTCTTCAAGGATTTTAATACAGAGACCTTGTTCTGGCCTAGCTTTAGTTTGGAAGAGAACTAGCTTTGGATGAGATTCTTCCCTTTCTGAGAGCGAGATCCTTCTGAGAGGTTATACTAGTATCTGTTAGGCCCATAACCAAATGCTTTTCATTTTTTCCTCCAGTGGTTTGAAATAACTTATTGCTGTGTACTTCCTACTGCTACAAAATCAGGGCTTTTGAAATGGTGCCCCATGACAATCTCATTAATAGCTAAGGAACTGCAGATAGGATACAAGTACTGAGAGAGGGATACATGATTGCAGGGATATTTTTCTGAATTAGATTTGCTGCTGTGCTGTTTGGTCTCTGCTGCTAATGTTAAGCTACGTTCAGTTTTGTTTGTATGAAGCATGGCATTTGCTGTGACTATTTGGACTTTCATGATTTTGTTGGGGACTCCTGAACACTCCTTACCCTTTTGGCTGTGCTGGGGGTGTCACTATATTCCTCCTCCCAGATCCTCTGATCCCAGTAGCAATTCAGTCTGAATCACAAGGATGAGCATGTGAGAGAAGCGGACTGTGAGGAACGGTTTTAAGGGAGTTGAGAGGCACAGGCCTGGGGTCATGCTAATAGAGTGATCCCGGAAAGAACAGGTCATGACTCAGGTTCCCAACTCAACCAGCCAGGAGATTGTTCTGTCCAAGAAATGGGCGGGAAAACAGACCTTTGAATTTGAGCTTTATAAAACTCCTCCACTGAGGGAGAGGTTCTGAGGGGCCTGAGACCTCACCACTTGGCAGTGAGGATGTCTGTGTATGCTCTGCTGCATGTAGCTGCTCTAGGTAATGTTGCCTGATCCCACTAACCTGGCATCTAGCTCAGAGAAACACACAGGAGATTCTAGAGGCTCACACGTGGTGGAGAATCCAGGCATATACATCACGGCCCCAAGCCTAAATGAGATGGCTGGAACAAATGCAGCAGTTCTTGGCCTTGGTTTTTGGCCTGGCAAGAAGATCTCCAGGAAAACCAGCAGACATTCTGGTGGCACTTGCTAGTGCAATAGAAACAACGAAAGCGTGGAGGCTCGGGGGTGTGGAGGCCTGCAGATGTCCCTAAAGGATTCGTAGAGAATTCTGAGATCTATAGGTGAGCCCCCTATCTCACTGAGGAGCCAAGGCAGCTTACCAGGGCTTAAGTTCAGGTGGAGGCAAAGGACAGGGGAGCCTCATAGGACCCTCCAGAGTTTGCATCTTATCCAACCCCTCGTCTGAGGTAGGATCAGCCCTAGGCAGGCACCTGAGACCTCCTTTGAGAGCTGTCACAGCAGACCCTGTGCTTTACCTGTGCCAGGTTTGGGTGTGACGCCTTGTGTTGTGTCAAGTTTGGCAGTAGATGTAGTGTTTAGATGATGAATTTGTATAGGATGGTTTGGATAGGGCTGATCCTACCTCAGACGAGGGGTTGGATAAGATGCAAACTCTGGAGGGTCCTTCCAGCCCCACTCCAGAGAGAGGAGTTGCTGAGGAACTCATCAAAGGAGATCTCAGGTGCCTGCCTATTCAGGTCAGCCACCAGGTAGTTGTCTACCTGACTAAACCTTGGGTGAGAGGCCTCCTCCCAAGCCTTGAAATGGGAGCTATGAGGCTCCCCTGTCCTTTGCCTCCACCTGAACTTAAGCCCTGGTAAGCTGCCTTGGCTCCTCAGTGAGATAGGGGGCTCACCTATAGATCTCAGAATTCTCTACGAATCCTTTAGGGACATCTGCAGGCCTCCACACCCCCGAGCCTCCACGCTTTCGTTGTTTCTATTGCACTAGCAAGTGCCACCAGAATGTCTGCTGGTTTTCCTGGAGATCTTCTTGCCAGGCCAAAAACCAAGGCCAAGAACTGCTGCATTTGTTCCAGCCATCTCATTTAGGCTTGGGGCCGTGATGTATATGCCTGGATTCTCCACCACGTGTGAGCCTCTAGAATCTCCTGTGTGTTTCTCTGAGCTAGATGCCAGGTTAGTGGGATCAGGCAACATTACCTAGAGCAGCTACATGCAGCAGAGCATACACAGACATCCTCACTGCCAAGTGGTGAGGTCTCAGGCCCCTCAGAACCTCTCCCTCAGTGGAGGAGTTTTATAAAGCTCAAATTCAAAGGTCTGTTTTCCCGCCCATTTCTTGGACAGAACAATCTCCTGGCTGGTTGAGTTGGGAACCTGAGTCATGACCTGTTCTTTCCGGGATCACTCTATTAGCATGACCCCAGGCCTGTGCCTCTCAACTCCCTTAAAACCGTTCCTCACAGTCCGCTTCTCTCACATGCTCATCCTTGTGATTCAGACTGAATTGCTACTGGGATCAGAGGATCTGGGAGGAGGAATATAGTGACACCCCCAGCACAGCCAAAAGGGTAAGGAGTGTTCAGGAGTCCCCAACAAAATCATGAAAGTCCAAATAGTCACAGCAAATGCCATGCTTCATACAAACAAAACTGAACGTAGCTTAACATTAGCAGCAGAGACCAAACAGCACAGCAGCAAATCTAATTCAGAAAAATATCCCTGCAATCATGTATCCCTCTCTCAGTACTTGTATCCTATCTGCAGTTCCTTAGCTATTAATGAGATTGTCATGGGGCACCATTTCAAAAGCCCTGATTTTGTAGCAGTAGGAAGTACACAGCAATAAGTTATTTCAAACCACTGGAGGAAAAAATGAAAAGCATTTGGTTATGGGCCTAACAGATACTAGTATAACCTCTCAGAAGGATCTCGCTCTCAGAAAGGGAAGAATCTCATCCAAAGCTAGTTCTCTTCCAAACTAAAGCTAGGCCAGAACAAGGTCTCTGTATTAAAATCCTTGAAGAAAGTTTGGTTTGACAACGTGTCACTTAGGCAGGGGTCTCTTTTACCAAATTCATTAACTGTGCTGTTCCAAACAAAGGTAAGCCCGTTGCATACAGGATGTTACAACAAGGGCACTGTTAAGGGGGCATGGAGAAGTAATGAGTAGAAAAGACCTTCAGAGGTCATCTAATCCAGCCCCCTACAGCTGGACCCAAAGCACAACCATTTGGGTCCAGCATTTCCCTGGGAATCAAAGCAAACCTCAAGGTGCGGAGAGAACATGGACAAGCTTTCCAAGAGAAGCTGGTCAGTAAGGGACTGCACCCAACAAGTCACCTCAACGAAGGACTTTTTAATACAAAGAGAAGCATTTTCTCCAGGGAAGCTGCTTGTGAATGCTTCTGAAGGGGTTAAAGCAAAACCCTGCTCAGCATTTGTCAAATCAATGGTAAAAAATGTGCTAGATATTGTTAAGGCTTCATTATCTGACATAGAATAGGAAAAAAACCAAACGACTTTTAGTTATCACCAACGGAAAACTAGATTGGTGATGTAAAGGGGACAACAACAGAGAGTTCATTACGGCCTGGAGCATGTGAGTACAACCATGTTGGGGGAAAAAACTGCAGCATTGAGAGCCTTGTGCTAAAGACTTTACCTCTCTGTTCTTGGGTCTTGTGTATCTCTCTGTGTGATGGGGATTTGGGAAGTGTAACCCTGTTTATCCATTTCAGCATCCACACCGTGACACAGGAGACCAGGAAGATGGACCGATCGTCTGAGCCCGTCAGTGGCAGTTCTGTGTTCTTATGTTCTTAACCTTGTGTAACCTCCATCATGCCAAACCTTGTCATCACAGACAGTTATTACCTCTTGCTCAGTCTGACTGTATACCCAAGAGGCTTCCAGCCAACCGGGTGGCGGCAGCATTACCCCAGGCTTGTGGGTGTTCTCCAGGAAGGGGGCCATCCAACCGTAGGTTCCCCGGGGGAGACTCCCGAAGCATGGTTTTGGGCCTGGCCCAGTGAGGTGGGTGGCTCTGCGTAGTAGTGTCCCCTACCGTGCCACCATGGAGGCCCCATGAAAACCTGCTACCAAGGTAGTGCTTGAATATGTGTAACAACTCTGTAGCTGGTTTCTATCCAGCTCCAATTTGAATGTGTAGCAGGGTGTCATGCATATCAGTGAGTAGGTGCCTTGTCAGTACTAAACCCGGCCAAGCCTTCCCCATTGACAAAACACTGAGGTCTCCCAGAGACCACACACTTCCTGAAGCAGCAGCAGGCAGCATCACAGCAGAGCGTTAGGCAGAGAATGAAACCCACCACCCAGCTGGAGGACAATACCTCCAGTCCCTGCCCTGGGGACCTGCCCCCCATTTTCCCCTCTGGGAGACCCTGCCTCTTCCAGCCTAAGGGGTTCATTGTTTGGGTGCAGCAGCTGGAACAGGGGTGGGATCACACAACTACAAACCAGGGCAGCAGAACTACACAACACACCAGAACAGAGCTACTTGGCCCTGCCTGGGTCAGAGCCTGGTGCCTGCAGCTGGGGAAAGAACACACCCCAGAACACACCCCAGCTACACAAGTGCCTAACTCTGCCTACTCGACCCCAGCTGAAGAAAGGAGATGGCCAAACCCCAGCTACACAACATATCTCACTTTTGCAGCCCAGCACAGCTACACAACCTGGCTACACAACTGCACAACAGAGATATACTCAAGGGCACTGGCACGTCATGGAGATACACACTAGGGCGAGGCAACCCAACTGCACTGTGGAGCTACACCTCATGGCGCTGCCAGGCAGCAGAACGCAACCACACCGCAATTTTTAAAATACATAGTTGG
This sequence comes from Alligator mississippiensis, assembly GCF_030867095.1. Lineage (NCBI taxonomy): Eukaryota > Metazoa > Chordata > Crocodylia > Alligatoridae > Alligator > Alligator mississippiensis. The sequence continues at coordinate 27,009,173 of NC_081831.1, forward strand.
TAAAAAGTAGGTACTGGGTAACGTGGGGCCTCTGCAGGACGCACTAAGAAATCTAGTCGTAGCACCAGGCAGCAAAGCTAACCTATTTCACAATTTCTTTGCCTCCATTTTTCTGAGCAGGGACCTGGTCATCCCCTGCACTGCGACCCCCGTAGGCCCCGTGGGGGGCACACCCAGACCTAGGGTCAGCGAGGACCTAGTCAGGGAACTTCTGGAGGGACTGGATGTATTTAAATCAGCAGGTCCTGACGATCTCCACCCCAGAATGCTGAGGGAACTAGCAGAGGTTATTGTGGGACCCCTGGCACAGCTTTACGAGCACTCATGGTGCTCTGGCGATGTGCCGGAGGACTGGAAAAGGGCCAATGTGGTTCCCATTTTCAAAAAAGGGAGGAAGGAGGACCCAGGGAGCTATAGGCCCGTTAGTCTTACCTCGGTCCTGGGGAAGCTTTTTGAGAGAATTACCCTAGCGCATGTCCGTGAGGGGCCAGCAGGAGAGACTATGCTTAGGGGCAACCAACATGGGTTCATTAAAGGCAGGTCCTGTCAGACCAACCTGGTGGCCTTCTATGACCAGGTCACCAAATCCCTGTATGCAAGTGCCATGGTGGATACAATTTTTCTGGACTTTAGGAAGGCCTTTGACACGGTCTCTCACCCCATTCTCATTAACAATCTAGGAGACTGTGGCATCGACGCCTACACAGTCAAATGGGTCACTAACTGGCTGGAGGGCTGCACCCAGAGAGCGGTAGTGGACGGGTCTTATTTGACCTGGAGGGACGTGGGCAGTGGGGTCCCCCAGGGTTTGGTCCTCGGGCCTGCACTGTTCAACATCTTCATCAGCGACTTGGACGAGGGGGTAAACAGCACCCTGTTCAAATTCGCAGACGACACTAAGATGTGGGGAGAAGTGGGCACGCTAGAAGGAAGGAATAGGCTGCAGTTGGACCTGGATGGGTTACAGGGGTGGGCGGATGAGAACAGGATGGGTTTCAACACTGACAAGTGCAAGGTGCTGCACCTGGGGAGGAAGAACCAGCAGCAGACCTACAGGCTGGGGAACTCCCTTCTCATCAGTGCAGAGGCAGAAAAGGATCTTGGAGTCGTTATCGATGCCAAAATGAACATGGGCCGCCAATGTGGGGATGTGGTCAGGAAGGCCAACCACACCTTGTCATGCATCCACAGATGCTTCTCGAGCAGGTCCAAGGAGGTGATCCTCCCCCTCTATGCGACACTGGTCAGGCTGCAGTTGGAGTACTGCGTCCAGTTCTGGGCGCCGCACTTCAGGGGGGATGCGGACAACATGAAGAGGGTCCAGAGGAGGGCCACTCGCATGAGCAGCGGGCAGCAGGGCAGGCCCTACGAGGAGAGGCTAAGGGACCTGAACCTGTTCAGCCTCCACAAGAGAAGGCTGAGGGGGATCTAGTGGCCTGTTACAAACTAGTCAGGGGGGACCAGCAGGCATTGGGGGAGTCCCTGTTCCCCCGAGCACTACCAGGAGTGACTAGAAATAACGGTCACAAGCTGGCAGAGGGTAGATTCAGACTAGACATCAGGAGGTGCTACTTCACAGTCAGGGCGGCTAGGATCTGGAACCAACTTCCAAGAGAAGTGGTGCTGGCTCCTACCTTGGGGGTCTTTGAAAGGAGGCTGGATGAACACCTGGCTGGGGTCGTTTGACCCCAGTACTCTTTCCTGCCGTGGCAGGGGGGTCGGACTTGATGATCTGCTCAGGTCCCTTCCGACCCTACCAGCTATGAAACTATGAAACCGCACAGCAGTGTGCACCAGAGGGCATGACACATTGACACTTGCCAGCTACATAACAGCCCAACTTGCTGCCCAGATCCACCGCAGCCAGGGCAAAGCAGCACAGCAGCAGCCCTATACAGCAACACACAACACTGCAGTCACACAAGAGCACTGCACAGAGAAACAGAAGAGCTGCAGCATCCATTCGATCCAGCATGGATCTCAACACCCAGTATCAACGCACAATTCCAACCATCCCACCCAGGTCTCCCCCAGCCGAGCTAGTGCCCCTCACTTCCAACCAGCAGCCTTCAGAACATTTGAGCTGCCAGGGACTGGGTCAGACTTTGGGTCCATCTTGCCAGTCTCCTTCATCATATGGCAACAGACAGCAGATGCTGAAAGGAGAATGAACTGGGCATGACCAAGGTTTTTCCCACTATTCCTCTTTTACTTGCAGCCTCCAGCATTTAAAGTCTAGGAAGTTTTATTTCGGAGGCCGTGGTCCTCACTCCCATACTTAGTAGCTCTTGATGTCCCTTTCCTTGAAGGGAGTATGAGCTGGGTCTGATGAGGGTGTTTTTCACTCCTACACTCTCAGCTGCAGCCTACAGCATTGCAGGGCTAGGAAGTTCTGACTCACAGACCGTGTCCCTCATGCCCCTGACCAAGAGCTCCTGATGCCCCTTCCTCCAACAATGTTTCCAATCTCTCCGTGAACCTGGCTAAACTCTCAGCTTGCCCTGCATGTGGTGGCAGGCAGATGGGGGAAGAGGGGGATGAATGTAGTAGGAAAGTAGTGGAGAGGTACCTGGGGATTTAAAAAAAAATTTAATTTTAATTTTTCCAACTATTTGAGTTGGTCTAATAAAAGATGTCAGATTCACCCAAAGAACCTTGTCTGCCTCTGTCCTTAGACCAGTACAGCTACAACCTACACCCCTGTCTTCACCATTGAGTATTTTGTAAACCCTTCTCCTGTCCCCCCTCAAGCATCAACTGTCTAAACTAAACAGGCCTGGCCTATTAAGTTCCTCCTCATATACAGGGCTGGCCTACAATTTTTGGGGGCCCCCTTCAAGATACAGATTTGGGTCCCCATCATCCATCAAAAAATCAAAATTGCAGTTAATTGCAGTATAAACTCACTGAAATAAAATAGTCGGGGCCAGGCTGTGCGCACGTGGGCTGTGCTGCGGTGCACACAGGGTTGGGGCAGCATGTGCTGGGGACACTTGGGTTCCCTGCCTGGGGCCAGGGCAGGAGTGGAGCTGGGAACTCCACCCCTACGTGGCCGGGAAGGGGCTCCCTGCTTGCATTGAGCCATTTAAACGAGGCACAAGCAGGGCCCCCTGCGACCGCAGTTTCCGCAGGATAGGATGGGCCGGCCCTGCTCATATGGAAGCCCCCCCATGCCACTGCTCATCCTTGTTCCCTTCCCTGGATCTTCTCTAGTTCTTCTATATCCTTTTGGACATGTGGGGACCAGAACTGGGAACAGTTTTTAAAGGTGTGGAGGCCCCATGGATTTATCAAGGGGCATCATCATTCTTTTTGTTTTGTTCACAATTCCATTTTTAATAATCCCTAGTGTTTCATTTGCCTTTTTGATGGCTGCTGAGCCCAGAGCTGTTTTTAATGACCTGTCCACAGTGACTTCCAGAGCTCTTTCCTGGGTAGTAACAGCTCATGTAGAGCCAATAATATGAGGGAATGTGCAAACCAATGGCTACACAGAAAAGGGGTGTGAAGGCATTGGGTGACTCTACCAAACCACTGATCAAAGCAGGAAGCCCACTGTATGCAGAGCCTGAACTGCAATACGTGCCTTGATGATGAGATTATACAGGCCCCTAATAATGCCTGTTGATGAGA